>NC_082713.1:167482609-167816776 GCF_030144855.1 Hypanus sabinus
CCTCAGGGAAGTTTTACTGTTTTGATCTGCTGCCAAACAGCACTCTGATTCCAGATGGGCTGCAACAACTGTAGTGCTGTTAATAAGCAGACACCCATGGTGGATAGTTTGTAATACGTGCTTGCTTCAAACCTTGATTAGGCCACACTTTGAGCAGTGCATTCAGTTCTGTTTACCTTGTTAAATGGATATAGGGACGTTGAAGTGGTTGCAGAGCTAATATGCAAGCTCTACAGTGAGGGAAAGGGCAGAACAGATAAACAGACTGGATTTTTTTTATTGTGAGTAAAGAAGGTCAGAAGATGACCAAATAAATGCCTTTTAAATTAGGGAGACAGATAAGTGGGTACCAGTCAGGAAAAGGAAGGGCAAGAAGCAGATGCTAGAGAGTACCCCAGTGGCTGTCCCCCTTAACAATAAGCACTCCTATTTGAGTACTTTTGAGGGGAACAACCTACCTGGGGGAAGCAACAGTGGTCGCACCTCTGGCACAGAGTCTGGCCCCATGGCTTAGAAGAGTGGGGAAAGGAAGAGGATGGTAGCAGTATAGGGGACAAGGGAGTCGCATAAGGAGCGATCCCTGTGAAAAGCAGAAAGGGGGGGGGAGGGAAAGATGTGCTTGGTAGTGGGATCCTGTTGGAGGTGGCAGAAGTTACGGAGAATTATACGTTGGACCTGGAGGCTGGTGGAGTGGTAGGTGAGGACAAGGGAAATCCTATCCCGAGTAGGGTGGTGGGCAGATGGGGTGAGGGCAGATGTACGGGAAATGGGAGAGATGCGTTTCAGAACAGAGTTGATGGTGGAAGAGGGGAAGCCCCTTTGTTTAAAAAAGGAGGACATCTCCTTCGTCCTGGAATGAAAAGCCTCACCCTGAGAGCAGATGTGGCGGAGATGGAGGAATTGTGAGAAGGGGATAGTATTTTTGCAAGAGACAGGATGGGAAGAGGAATAGTCCAAGTAGCTGTGAGAGTCTGTAGGCTTATAGTAGATATCAGTAGATAGGCTGTCTCCAGAGGTGGAGACAGAAAGATCAAGAAAGGGGAGGGAGGTGTCAGAAATGGACAAGGTAAATTTGAGGGCACAGTGAAAGTTGGAGGCAAAGTTAATGAAGTCCCTTGTCCATTCATCCCACCCCACCCCATCCCTTCCCACCGATCTCCCTCCTGGCACTTATCCTTGTAAGCAGAACAAGTGTTACACCTGCCCTCACACTTCCTCCCTCACCATCATTCAGGGCCCCAGACAGTCCTTCCAGGTGAGGCGACACTTCACCTGTGAGTCGGCTGGTGTGGTATACTGCATCCGGTGCTCCCGGTGTGGCCTTTTATGTATTGGTGAGACCCGATTCAGACTGGGAGACCGTTTCGTTGAACACCTACACTCTGTCCGCCAGAGTAAGCAGGATCTCCCAGTGGTCACACATTTTAATTCCACGTCCCATTCCCATTCCAATATGTCTATCCACGGCCTCCTCTGCTGTCAAGATGAAGTCACACTCAGGTTGGAGGAACAACATCTTATATACTGGCTGGGTAGCCTCCAACCTGATGGCATGAACATTGACTTCTCTAACTTCCGTTAATGCCCCTCCTCCCCTTCTTATCCCATCCCTGACATATTTAGTTGTTTGTTTTTTTCTCTCTCTCTCTGCCTATCGCTCTGTCTGTTCTCCATCTCCCTCTTGTACTCCCCTCCCCCTTTCTTTCTCTCTAGGCCTCCCATCCCATGATCCTTTCCCTTCTCTAACCCTGTATCCCTTTTACTAATCACCTTTCCGGCTCTCAGCTTCACCCCACCCCCTCCAGTCTTCTCCTATCATTTCGCATTTCCCACTCCCCCCACTACTTTCAAATCTCTTACTATCTTTCCTTTCAGTTAGTCCTGACGAAGGGTCTTGGCTCGAAACGTCGACAGTGCTTCTCTCCGTAGATGCTGCCTGGCCTGCAGTGTTCCACCAGCATTTTTTGTGTGTATTGCATGAAGATGAACTCAGATTGCAGGGAGTTAGTGCTTCTCTCCGTAGATGCTGCCTGGCCTACTGTGTTCCACCAGCATTTTTTGTGTGTATTGCATGAAGATGAACTCAGATTGCAGGGAGTTGTTGAGGTGAATGGCTTAGCTCATCATTGTAGCTCAACTACAAGACTTGAAGACAACCTGCAACTCTCAATGCCTGTGGCATGTTTGTAACATCACTAAAGACCCATACCATCTTGGACAGTGTCTGCTCAGTCTCCTGCCATTTGGTAGGAGATTCAGAAACATTTTAGCCAAGACAGTAAGACTGAAAATTAGCTTCTCCCAAGTCTGGTGCTAACTGGAAAGGATTGCTAAAAAGAAGTGTGAACAAAGAAAAAATGGATTAGAAAAATATGTATTTTCTCACTTGCTCAAAATCCAGTAAGTTTGGCTTAGAGCTGACTACATTTTTGAATGTCGTTAGACAGGGGTTTCTATTAAAAGACTGTTGGCTAAAGCGATATCAGAAGTATGTTACTCACACAAACTAATCTGGCCCTTGTGTCTTGTATTTGAGCACATCTCCAGCACTGCTGCTGTTTGCTCTTTCCCAGTAATCCTGTTGTTTAAGTAATGCAGAAATATGATTAATCTCCAATGTTGCCAGCAATTCTTATCTGCTACAGTCATTAGGTGCTGATGCACAATGACAGGGTCTTCACAGAATAGCTGGCTGATAGTGAAAAATGATGCAGGATCTCACAGAACATTTGTTTCTTTCAGAAAGAAAATTGCAAAGGAACTTCCCATCCTCCACTTAATACCATTCTTTGAAAGTGAGTAATGTCCCTTCTCTTCTGCAAAGAAGAATGCTTCTTGAAGAATGGTTTTGTAGGAAATTATGAGATCGTTCATAACAGCCTGATTTTATAGTGTAGACTGTAGTTGCAGCACAGCTGGACACTGGATGTACTGCTATTGTCTCACAAGTAATTCTGAGAAGGAACAGAATACACCCAGATGATGCATTGTTTTACTCGGTATATCTCCTGATTCCTATGCCCCACATCTAATTAAGTGATTCTCAATGTTTACATTAGAGTCGTTCACATAACAGTTAAAGTTGTCTGCCCATATACTTCATAGCTCAAGTCATCCACTATTTTTTAAAGAACGTGTAAGGAAGGGAAAGATTTGAAATAATTTTATTTTTATCATTTATCACTCATAAAATAGTTCTTGAAATAGAACAATAAGGTCCAACCTTTTTCTATGGAGTACTGGCTGTCCCAATAACCTTTTCACACGTCAAATTTTAACTTCTTCCTCGCTTAAAAATGTTTTGGCTTCAGAATTTTGGAAAGTGATTGTTTCAGCTCTTGTTGTATGAACATGATAAAGCCACTCTAATACCATCTACTTTCTCTCCCTATATTGATCTCCCTTACTTTTCCAGTCCTACAAAACCTTCCGGATACCTGCACACTGACTATTCTTCTGACTTTAATTGCTCCAACTTTCTCGACCTTGCTCAAGAATTCCTTCATTAAAATTCTCCTGCTCTCTACCTCTGGTTTATTTACATGCTCCTTAATACTAAATTTCTGATCATATGGATTGATGTTTCTTGCTGTGTGACAGAGTCATGAGAATGGCATTTTGATTGTCGTTATATTCTTCCTCTCCATTGCCATTCAAATGAACAGCTTTGTCCTGGGTACTGTTGAATCTGAAGTTCTTTTTTTAGGCCCAGCCCAGTGGCCAGCGGTGAATGTTTCATCACATTTCTGTGTCATGGTGCAGAATTCATTTACCTGTTGCTTGATTTGTTCTTTGCTTAATTTAGTACCATTCCCTACAACCTAGGCTAAATTCAATTTGTACTGCTGTGATATTCATTAAGTGCTACAAATTATTTAAATATTGAAATTAATGTTGGTGATATTTATGTGGCTATTAGAGGCTGAAAAGAAAGGTACAGATTAACACAGAAAATGTGACCATTCTTCCCAGATACTTTATCTCTGAGCAAGTTTTCCTTACAGGGTCATGGGGCAGCAGTATATTCACAGTTATTTTATCTGGTTGTAGAAAGATAATTTCATAAAAGCTAGCTAACTGACAAGCAAGAATGCTAAACATATTGTAAGTTTAGATTTATTTTAGTGTTTTTTTCTCACCCATATTCCACTGATTATCAAAACACGCAAGGTGGACTTTTTAAAAGTTCAAAGTAATTTTATTATTAAGGTACGTACATGTCACCATAAACTACCCTGAAATTAATTTTCTTGCAGGCTTTTACAGTAGAACAAAAAAATACAGTAGAATCAATGAAAAACTATGCACAAAGACCGACAAGGAAACAAAAGACTGACTTTGATTTGACACCCTCTCTTAATACTGCCAAGTGTAAAAATTAGAAGGAAGTTGAACCAATTATTACAATAATCATAAATAACCATAGGTCTGTTTTTATTCATGTCTGAAAGTGCTGAAAATTATCTATACTAAATGTCAAACCACATTAAAAATCAAATGTAAAGTGGAGAAGGATGCCATGTGCTCATCTCTCTGAGGATACATCAAAGGATTTAAGGGCACCTCAGAACCGGAATGTCATTTTTAGCAGAAGTGCTGGCACTTCCCTCCTGAGGATTAGGGTGACTGATATTTAGGAGACAGGATCACGTGAGAAACTGCCAGAAAAACAGCAAACACTTGACCTCCACCTTTGAACTCCATACATCAACATACATCTCTAGCTGAATAATCTGCTTCTTCATAATAAGTGGAGCACTGCAGAAACTAATAATAAAGTGATTAATGGGAGGATACCAGCTGTCAGTGTGCATGGGGGAGTGGGGCTGTGGAATGGCAGTGAGAGCGGGATGAAGAAACATGATTCCTCTGAGACAGACATTAACACTGATAAGCCACTGTAGGTCAATTTTGATATTAGGATTTTTCCGGCGGTCGAGAACTAGCACCCCATGAAATTGTGAAAAAGGCTTAACAGTTAAAACAATTACTTCCAGGCTGCTGTGTATCTGTCAGTGACAGCTAATCTGTATAATGCAAAGAGACCTTGCTCAGGTATTCATCCTGCCACCAGCTGGTACCCTCCAAGATGAATCTTCATCTGATGCCCTCCAGGAGTCATACTGACAGGCTCCCGGGGAGATAATGGATGTGGTGACAGCTCACATTTTCGGCACGAAGATAAAGTTCATATTCAAAACACGCTGAAGGTACTGCAAATGGTTCATTAAAATTGCAACACAAATGAGGCACAGCTTTGCCATTTTGCTTTGATTATGCACCACTTTATGAACTATATTTGGCTCCTAGAAGCTGGATTCTGGGATAAAGGTGCAGCCATTTGAAGTTATAAATCTGCATTTTGAAGATAAGCACTGACTTAAAGACCTTTTAGTTTAGCTATGTACAAGGTTCCATAATTCTGTAGATGTAATGATAATGTAACACTATTATAGAGACAGCAATCACCAATTTGGGTTCAATTCCCACTGCTCTCTATAAGGAGTTTGTATATTCTCCCGGGGAATGCATGAGTTTCCTCTGGGTGCTCTGGTTTCCTCTCACATTCTGAAGATATATGGTTGGGGTTAGTGAGTTAAAGGGCATTTGATGTTGGTGTATGGTGACACTTGAAGACAACATAGCACAGTCCTCACTGAATTGATTTGATGCAAAATAATGCATTTCACTGTATATTTCGAAGTACATGTGAAAATAAACCTAATGTAATCTCATCTAAGTTAATATGATTTCATAGCAGACTCAATGTGTGCAACAATTAGTGTACATCATTGGTTAACAAAAGTTCAATTCACTTCTTTAAATACGATTGCTCAGTGCACATTGTGAATCAAACAGCAAATTCATTTATACATTTACCCATGACCCTCAAAATGAAGACAAAGAGTAATTATAAAAAATGTTTATTTCCATGTAAAATGACATGGAGATGTGCCAGGACTGATTTTACAAATCTGCTGCATCACACAGACATTTGGAAGGCAGAGTCACATCTGTGATTTTAGATGTGCTGAGAGGCTGAAAGCATAACAGCTCACATGGCAATATCCACCTAAGAAATGTTTAATGGTTAAAATAGCATTGCTTGTCAAGCTAGGGCATATCAGAATATATTCTTCTGACCAATCTGTTGATATTACTGGAAAAAGATCGTGGGGAACTTCCTCCAAAATACTGCTTTCTGTTCTTGTTCCTGTCATTAGCCTCATTGTTGGAGTTACTACATTAAGAGGTCAAAAATGATCAGTTTTTGCTAATGTACATCAGGTTGTTTTTCCTTTGTATTTTAAAAGATGTATTTAGAGATTTGCATATGATAGTATGTGTAACTTTTGCTTCGGCTAGTGGCTTAATATAGGGGATGATACCCCCCACCCCCACCGCCAGCCCGGCCAAATTTAAGAAGTCTCGTTTGGGTGGTTGCTGCACGATCTGTCCCGTTACAAATGAGTACCACAAAATAACAAACAGTACATAATATGTAATTAAATGATTGAGCTTTATAATTCTTAATTTGACTATATGGTTAGTAAACAAAACAAAAAAACAAAAAGGGCCCATTCTCATGAAACAGTCTAATGCACAATGTTGGAGATCACTGATAAGGCCGTTCGTCCACCATCAACCTCCACTGATCTTCGCTGACCTTCGGACCCTCGCTCCAGGTCCACTCCGTCCGGTGGTCTGCCAGTTCTCTCCATTCGCGTCTTCTTTCCTCATCTCTCCTCGGCAAAAGACTGCGAATTCCCGGCTCCTAGACACACAAGAAAGAACAGCATCCCGCTCATTGGCTAACATGCCCCGTTATCTCTAGTGATAACCCAAACATTTCTGCTACAGAGAAACCATTACCTCAGCAGTGAAACCTTACAATGTGTTACATAAGTATCTATGATCTGTATGCCTATGATTATACATGAACAGGCCATTCAAGTGTGCAGTGATGCACTGTGGGAAAAGCAACATGGAGGGGTGGTACTTGGGGGTAAGATGGTGGCATGTTTGGTCGCAATAGCTATTATGGGGTCAACAAAAGGTATTGCTGTCCTATTTGAGTGTATTTTTAATGCTTGCAAGATCCTGCTACACATTAAGAAGTTAAAGTGCTGCAGGTGTAACCCAACAGTGAGTTGCTCATTGGCAGGGAAAATGAAGGAGTTGCACATCATGCTGCTGCCCGAGTCAAAGGTGGCATACAATCTAATAGCGAGTGACCGTCTTGGTCACTTTGCTTGTGATCACAAGACCATTTTCGACATTGTTAATGTGGTATTCTGCAAGTTCAGTTCACTTGCGGTGAACAGGGTTGGATGGCAAGGGAGCTGCTTGGCCTTAGTAGTAGTGTGAACTAGCCCTCAAGCCGTGGTGCCATCTGCTTACAGCCACCAGGAGAGAGGCATTGGAGCCAGTGTGCTCCAACTGGGGCGGTGTGGTACGGCGTCTAGGCTGGAGTCCGTGCTGCCCCCCTCACCCCCAAGTGCTCACTCGGCAGAAGACAAGCTCTATTGTGGTCAGCTGCGGGTTTCTGCAGTGTTGTGTGGCTCGAGTTTGGACTCTTTCATTGCGTGGCTGTGTCTTGCTGATGTCTTTATGTGCTTGCTATCATAGACATATCATGTGTGAGTGTTGCTACTGTGTGTTGCACCTTGGCTCCAGAGTAACGATGTCTTGTTTGGCTATATTCATGAGTAGTGTATTCATGTATGGTCGAATGATAATTAAACTTGAATTGAATCAAATCATCTAAACAGTGTCATTTTCAGATGTGACTGTGCCTCCAAGAACAGACACGTTCACTAATTGACTAATTTTAATGTAGTAAATCAACTCCTAGTAAATCTACTCTATTAATCACTCTGTTTATGTACAATGATCATTGCAATTAATAACTTGTAACCTCCCTTTCGAAGTTGTGCTTTTCAGCCGCCTGCATGTCCTAACATTTTTGTAGTGCTCTGGGGGATTCAGTGACCCAGAGTCTCAAAGGTGCAGTGTATTTGTGGCGGTGTGGAGTGACCCAGGCCTGAGAGTGAGGAATGAGCTGATGTTTGGCCAGTGCTGGAGCAGTCTTGAGGCCTACTCAAAGTGTCAGGACCCGGGCCGGAGAACGAGGAATGAGCCTATGTTTGGCTGTTGCTGGAATGGACTTAGGAAAGAAATGAAGCGGTAGGGACTGGGCCCGAGAGTGAGGAACGAGTCAATGTTTGGTCAATTTAAGCGCAGGGCTAGATGGGAAAGGTCATGGTGTTGGGGCCGGAGGCAAGAGATGGGCCAGTGTTCAGCTCGCTGCACTGCGAGGTTTACTCTTCACTGAACTGAGGCTGTGGCCTGTAACATCCGGACTCCTGGACTAGCTGCAGCAATGAAATGGCTTTGTGGCTGTGGGCTCACTTTTGCGACATTCAGCTCTGAGTGTTATTTGTTTACTTTTTATTGTTTGCACTTGTTTTTTCGCACATAGGTGTTTAACGGTCTTTTTAATGGGCTCCATTGGGTTTCTTTGTTTTTGTGGCTGCCCCTAAAAAGACAAATTTCAAGGTTGTATATAGTATACATAGTTTGATAGTAAATGTACTTCAAACTAAGTGCTTCACAGAATTGCCATCAAATAGAATTTGTCTCTGTGTTGTGTCAGATGGCATTAAGACATTTGGATCGATAGCTTTGTGAAAGGTAGCTTTTAAGGAGCATTTTAAAGATGAAGGTTGAGATAATAATGGGGCAATGTTTACTTTAGTATGTAAGAAGGTAAGGCTGTACCTGAATTACAGGATGAATTTCAAAAATTGTGACTGAATTAAGGTGAACATAGACAAAATAGCCCAAAAGTGATACACATGTCAAATATGACAATGTTTTGTTGTGAATGTTATCATATGTGTTAAACCTCATACATGATTATGTTCAAGGAACAAGGAACAAGCAGGGAGACTCAACTTTATTCACCATATATATTTACACATATTAGGAATTTGCTGTGGCTTGATGGCCAGGATGCGATATGCAACAAAAAAACAACATTCAACAATTATAAAGAATTACATAAAATAAATTTAGAGGTTAAAGGACAGACAGGGAATAAAATGTGCAGAAATACATAAACTACTAATGCATAAATAAACAATGAATTATTAAAAACAGAGAGAAACATAGAAAATCTACAGCACACTACAGGCCTTTTGGCCCACAATGCTGTGCTGAACAAATACTTACTTTAGAAATTACCTACGGTTACCCATAGCCCTCTATTTTTCTAAGCTCCACGTACTTATCGAGGAGTCTATTAAAAGACCCTATCGTATCCGCCTCCAACACAGTCGATGGCAGACTATTCTATGCACTCACCACTCTGTGTGTAAAAAAAATTAACCCTGACGTGCCATCTGTACCTCCTTCTGAGCACTTTAAAACTGTGCCCTCTTGTGTTAGCCATTTCAGCCCTGGGGAAAAAGCCGCTGACTATCAACACAATTAATACCTCTCATCCTCCATCGCTCTGAGGAGAAAAGGCCTTTTTGAAACTTTTATAAGTTTTTCTTCTTGACTAGATTTTCAACAGCCTTTATACACCACGGTTCCTGTACCCTACCATCCTTTCCCTGTCTCATTGGAACATACCTATGCAGAACACCACGCAAATATCCCCTGAACATTTGCCACATTTCTGCTGTACATTTCCCTGAGAACATCTGTTCCCAATTTATACTTCCAAGTTCCTGTCTGATAGCTCCATATTTCCCCTTACTCCAATTAAACACTCTCCTAACTTGTCTGTTCCTATCCCTCTCCAATGCTATGGGAAAGGAAATAGAATTGTGATCACTATCTCCAAAATGCTCTCCAACTGAGAGACCTGACACCTGACCAGATTCACTTCCCAATACCAAATCAAGTACAGTCTCTCCTCTTATAGGCTTATCTACATATTGTGTCAGGAAACCTTCCTGAACAGACTGAACAAACTCCACTCCATCTAAACCCCATGCTATAGGGAGATGCCAATCAATAATGGGGATATTAAAATCTCCCACCATGACAACCCTGTTATTATTGCATCTTTCCAGAATCTGTCTCCACATCTGCTCCTCGATGCCCTTGTTACTATTGGGTGGTCTATAAAAAATACCCAGCAAAGTTATTGACCCCTTCCTGTTCTTAATTTCCATTCATTGAGACTCAGTAGACAATCCCTCCGTGACTTCCTCCTTTTCTGCAGCCATGACACTATCTCTGATCAACAGTACCAAGCTCCCACCTCGTTTGTCCCCCTCCCTGTCCTTCCTGAAACATCTAAAGCCTGGCACTCGAAGTAACCATTCCTGCCCCTGCACCATCCAAGTCTCTAATGGCCACAAGATCATAGCTCCAAGTACTTGTTCATGATACTCCTTACATTAAAATAGACACATCTCAGACCATCAGTCTGAGCGTATTCATTCTCTATCACCTGCCTATCCTCCCTCTCACACTCTCTGCGAACTTTCTCGATTTGTGAGCCAACTGCCCCTTCTTCTGTCTTTACAGTTTGGTTCCCACCTCCCAGCGATTCTAGTTTAAACTCTCCCCAATAGCCTTAGCAAACCTCCCTGCCAGGATATTGGTCCTCCTTGGATTCAAGTGCAACCCGTCCTTTTTGTACAGGTCACACCTGCCCCAAAGGAGGTCCCAATGATCTAGAAATCTAAATTCCTGCCCCCTGCTCCAATCCCTCAGCCACACAGTTAGCCTCCACCTCACTCTATTCCTATACTCACTGTTGCGTGGCACAAGCAGTAATCCTGAGATTAATACCTTTTAAAGTCCTGCTTCTCAACTTCCTTCCTAACTCCCTGTGGTCTGTTTTCAGGACTTCCTCCCTTTTCCTGCCTATGTCGTTGGTACCAATATGTACCACGACCTGTGGCTATTCACCTTCCCACTTCAGGAAATTGTGGACGCGATCAGAAACATCCTGGACCCTGGTTCTTGGGAGGCAAATTACTATCTCTGTTTCTTTCCTGCGTTCACAGAATTGGCTGCCTGACCCCCTAACTATAGAGACCCCTATGCTGCTGCCATCTTCTTCCTTTCCCTACTCTTCTGAGCCACAGGGCCAGACTCTGTGCCAGAGGCTGAATCACTGTTGTTTCCCCCAGGTAGGTTGTTTCCCCCCAACAACAGTACTCAATCAGCAGTAATTATTGTTAAGTGGGAGAGCCACAGGGGTACTCTTTAGTACCTGACTCTTGCCCTTCCCTCTCCTGACTGTTACCCATTTATCTGTCTCCTGAGGCCCCAATGTAACTTCTTGCCTACAGCTCTTCTTTATCCCCTCTTCACTGTCCCTGACCAGATGCTGGTCATCGAATAGCATCTCCAGTTCTCTAATGCGGTCCCTAAGGAGCTGCAGCTCGATGCACCTGACGTAAATGTGTCCGTCCAGGAGGCTGGGATTCTCCCAGACATCCCACATTTGACACCCAGTACAGAACACTGGCCTCAGAGACATACTTCCTATTCCTATTCTTCACAAGTAACTTAACTCGCCTTGACCCATTATTGCAGAAACCCTTTTGAGCCAACACCCTCCTACTCTGAATCCCTCTTCTCTGACACCTGCTCTATAAAGCTGTCTTTTTTTTGTAATTCAAATTTTTATTATTATTTATTCTTATTTTACAAAGCAGCATAGCATATCATAGAGCAGATACAGTACAACATATTTACACAGCCATCCCATGACAGGAAAACATATAACACTAAGAAAGAGAAAAAAAACTTCTAATTTAAGTTTAAATTAACATACAACCAAAATTGATCCCACACGTCTTGCATTTTTCCCTCACTGTTAATTCTTCCCAACATGTGCTCATATGATGAAATCTTAACCATTTCCTCAGTCCATTCCCTCACAGTGGGACCCCGGGATTTTTTCCAGTTTTGCAATATAATTCTTGCAGCTGTGCTGAGACCCACCTTTAAAATAATAAATGTGTCATTGTTTACATTAGGTATCATTGTCCTATCACCCAGGAGACAAAGCCGTGGGCACAAGGGCAGTCTTGCCCGTCTAACTCACTGACATCCATGCTCCTGCACAGTCGTGCCTCGATCGACCTGCTGAAAAAAAAATGTTATTTACTTTTTGTAAGCTCCACTGTCTTTCTTTGAGGGGAAGGTGAAAATATAGCATACATTGTGAAACAAGTTGCCTGTTCAACATGAGTTCTGAATATAGGTGCCCTTCATGCCTGTTGCACATAAGTAGAATTTGTACAGCTAACCACTTCACAAGAAGGCTTGGGTATTGGTGAGGCAATAAAAGTTTAAACCAGATCAAAGTAATGTGATGAAGATCCCATGCTGAAGGTCCAACTGATTCAGCAGAGAATTAATCTATCCTTTCAAGGTCCCTGGGTTGAATGTGTATTGAAATGATTGAATAACTCTCCATTGGTAGAACTCTTTCAGTTTTAGCCACCAACAAGGGGCACTGGCAATGACTGCTTTTGCAGAGGCACATTATAACACTTAGCATCTACACATGCCTTTCCTGAATCTGCTTTTTGATCAGATGAGGATGTGGCAGGTGTGTTTGCATTTTGCTTGTCCTCCCATCTAATGCATAACCTTTGCTCTCAATGGAGGGATGAGTGTTGTTCATTGCAATACTAACAAAGGTCTCAATGGAAACATTTGTAGGTGTGACTCATCTCCTCACTGATAGTCTACACAGTCATACCTCAAAGATGTGTGTTTAGCCCACTGCCATATTCCCTCTACACTCATGACTGTATGGCTAGCCATAGCTCAAATGCCATCTATAAATTCACCCGTAATACAACCTCAGAATCTCAGATGATAAGGGTGATGTTGAGTGGTGTCACTGCAACAGACCTGCATTCAACGACAGACCAAGAAAATGATTGTGGACTTCAGGAAGGGGAAGTTGAGGGAACACACATCCAGTCCTTATTGAGAAGTCATTAGTGGGAGTGATGAGTAGCTTCAAGTTCTTGTGGATCAACAACTCAGAACGTTTATTCTGGGCCGAACATACTAATGCAGTTATGAACAAGGCACGTGGGTGGCTATACTTCATTAAGAGATTTAGTATAAAACCATAAGATATAGGAACAGAATTAGATCATTTGGCACATTGAATCTGTTCCACCTTTCCATCATGGCTGATTTATTCTTTCTCAACCACTTTCTCCTTTCTTCTCCTCGTAACCTTTGACACCTATATTAATCAAGAACCTATAAACCTCCACTTTAAATGTACCCAATGACTTTGCCTTCACAGTCCTCTGTGGCAGTGAATTCCACAGATTTACCATCCTCTTACTGAAGATATTCTTCCTTACCTCTGTTCTGAAGAGACACACAGTTATCAATTCTGTCATCCAGATAATTACATATACAGGTGTCCTTCCCTTTACAAAGATAGAGCGTTCCTATGAAACCTTTCTTAAGCTGAAATGGTGTAAAGTGAAGAACCATGAATTTATATGGGAAAGATTTTCATAAAAGCGAAAATCCTCTTTGTAATGCAAAGACAGGTTACTAATGTAGGACTTTTGTAAAAGCAAAGTGGCGTAAAGCGAACATTCGTAAAGCGGGGGACAGCTGTAATGTGAAAAGTAGCAGGCACAACACTGACCCGTGTGGAACAGAAGTAGTCACTGGTAGACAACCAGAAAAGCTTCTCTTTATATTCATTCTTTGTTTTCTGCCAGTCAGCCAATCTTCTGTCTGTGCTAGTATCTTTCCTGTAATATCATTGGCTCCTATCTTGTTTAGCACCTTTTGTGTGGCGCCTTGTCAGAGTCCTTCTGAAAGCACAAGTAAACAACATCCCCTGACTCTCCTCTGTATATCTTGCTTGCTATTTCCTTAAAGTTTAATTCCAGTAGATTTGTCAGGCAAGATTTCCCCTTAAGAAACCATGCTGACTTCAGCATATTTTGTTCTGTGCCTCCAAGTACTCCAAAACCTCCTGTTTAATAATGGACTCCAACATCTTCCCAATCACTGAAGTCAGGCTAACTGGCCTATCATTTCCTGTCCTTTGCTGTCCTCCTTTCTTACAATTTCTTAACTATACCCACAAAGATTCTAGATCTAATCATGTGTCATTTCTTCCTAAGGATTTTATTTTATTTTTTGCCACCAAAGCCATCTAACCCCTACTGTCTACCTGTTCTTTCAATATTATGTGACTCCTTGAATGTTAAGCTCCCAGCTGAAATCTTATTTCAACCGTATCTCTGTCATGTCCACAAAGTTATACCTGCCAATTTCCAACTGCACGACAAGTTCATCTACCTTATTCCGTATCACTGCATGCATCTAAACATAACACTTTTAGTCCTGTATTCACCACCTCTTTCATTTTTGTTTCCATATTGTCATAGACTGTAGTAAAGACAGATGTATCCTGTAGAGCATCCTAATGGATGAAGGATCCAATGCACAGAATTGAAAAAAAACTGCAGAGTGCTGTAGCAACCCATACAAAATGCTAGAGGAGCTCAGCAGGTGAGGCAGCATCTGTGGAAAAGTTGATGTTTTGGGCCAAGACCCTTCATCTAGACTGTAGAGAAAAGCAGCTCTGTCATTGGCACTGGTCTTCTAACTCCTGAGGACATCTTTAAAAGACAATGTCTAAAAAAGGCGACATCCATCATTAAGAATCCTCAACTTCCGGGATATGCCCTCTTTTCCTTATTGCCTGGAGGTACTAGAGCCTGAAGATGCACACTCAGTGTTTTGGAACAGCTTCTTCCCTTCCACCATCAGAATTCTGAATGGTCCATGAACCTGTGGAGACTACCTCATGATTTCACTATCTATCTATCTATCTATCTATCTATCTATCTATCTATCTATCTATTTCTTATTATGGTGTATAGTAATTTTTTATATATTACACTGAGCTGCTGCTACTGCTAAATAAGGCAGTAGGTGTTGACTGTGAATGTTGCGTTCTAGCTGTCCATGTCAAAATTGATACGCAAGCGAGGGCGGTACCCTCTAGGCTCAACAAGAAACTTAGAGACCTTAGCCTTCACAGGATCCCTGTGCAGCTGGATCCTGGACTTCCTGGCAGATCATCGGCAGGTGATAAGAGTGGGCTCCCTCACCTCAGCCCCTCTGACACTAAACACAGGAGCAGCCTCCCCCCCCCCTCCCCAGAGCTGTGTCCTAAGCCTTCTCATACAGAGGCAGCCTACAGTGAAGAAGACATCACTCTGACATAGTGGTGTCAAGTAAACAACCTCTCCCTCAAAGTCACAAAAACAAAGGAGCTGGTTATGGACTACAGGAGTAGTAGAGACGAGATAACCCCTATTGACATCAGTGGATCTAGGGTTGAGAGGGTGAACAGCTTCCTCAGCATACACATCATTGAGGATCTCACATGGTCTGTACATACTGGCTGTGTGGTGAGAAAAGCACAACAGTGCCTCTTTCACCTCAGACAG
This sequence comes from Hypanus sabinus, assembly GCF_030144855.1. Taxonomy (NCBI): domain Eukaryota; kingdom Metazoa; phylum Chordata; class Chondrichthyes; order Myliobatiformes; family Dasyatidae; genus Hypanus; species Hypanus sabinus. The sequence continues at coordinate 167,498,098 of NC_082713.1, forward strand.
TTAAAGAAGATTGGTCTGGACCCCAAAATCCTAAGGATTTTCTACAGGGGCACAATTGAGAACATCCTGACTGACTGCATCACTGCCTGGTATGGGAACTGTACTTCCCTCAATCTCAGGACTCTGCAGAGAGTGGTGCAGACTGCCCAGTACATCTGCAGATGTGAACTTCCCATTATTCAGGAAATTTATGAAGACAGGTGTGTAAAAAGGGCCTGAAGGATCATTAGGGACCCGAGTCACCCCAACCACAAACTGTTCCAGCTGCTACCATCTGGGAAATGGTACCGTAGCGTAAAAGCCAGGACCAACAGGCTCCGGGACAGCTTCTTCCACCAGGATATCAGACTGATTCATTCATATTGATACAATTGTATTTCTATATTATATTTACTGTCTTGTTCTACACACTAATTATTACAAATTACTATAAATTGCACATTGCACATTTAGACAGAGACATAACATAAAGATTTTTACTCCTCATGTCAATGAAGGATGTAAGTAATAATGTCAATTCCCTTCAAACTGTTGCCCACGCAGCAGGCTCCCTCTCTCCTTGCAGCTGATGAGTCCAAAGGAACGGCAGAGACTGATACAGTTTGTCACCAGCGGTGTTGCAGGAGTTGTCAGTCAGCGTTGAACTCAACATAGGACTGTCTTAGGGACTCCAGCTTCAGATTTTCCCTCTGGGTTTACTCCAAATCCTCGCCATGAGTGGATATAGCAACAAGGCAGTGGTAGTGACTAGTTTTAAGGTGCCAGTAACCCGCCTTTGCCCCTTCTGCTATGTAAAAATGGCTTGGTTGGGTTGCTAACTAAGCCACAAGTGAAGGCCTGGAGATAGACTTGGTTGTCCGAGGTTATTTGAGACATATGCCGTTGTGAACATTTAATAGGCAGTGGGAGCTTATCCTTACAGCCACTACCACCCCCCCCCCCCCACCCCAGCTGTGACCATCTTAGGATCCACTGCTGCAAAACAACAGATCTCAAGATGGATGTCAGTGATAATTAACAATTCTGTTTCTGACTATATAGGTGCTCATCTAAGCTTGGGATTTAGGTGATTTGTCTGGGTGGGTAAAGAATTATTGCTGTTTGCTGTGTTTAATCTCATCATGTTTGATCTTGATCTAAGTGGAGCAAGTATTCCATTCTTTGTAAGTAGCATCTTGGACCATAATGTAATACTTGAAACCAAAAGTGCTTCCCAATGCAGTTACAGAATAATTCAGCAGAGAACACAATGGGTAAACCCTGCCAGCTATTGCTGTAAATTTTGACTGTAAGTGCTAGCATTCAATCACTTTAACTGTAAAACATCTGCATTGGGATTTGATAACAGAATCTCTCCTTTGGCTCTGCCACTCCAAGAGTGGAGACCAGTTCTATTGGTTCCCTTGCATTATGCTGACGTATCACCTCAAGTCTCCCATTAATTTTAATGATGATTGTAAGGCAAAGGAATTAGTGGGGAGGGGAGGGCAATAATATGTAAATATTCTTTTGCTTTGTTTTTTTTAATGTTTTGAACCAGTTATACACATTGTGTGTATTCACTTTAGTTCATTGCTATTTTAAATTTTTTTATTGACTTTAATTCTTGTATCTTTGCTTCAGATCTAATTGCTTTTAAGTGACATTGAATATAAGGTCCATTTAAAAACTATTAAAAATTAATTACAGCTTTTATAGCCAGCAAAACCCAGCTTTTCAAGCTGTCATGGTCTTTTTTTGGGACGAGGCCACTTGATTATGCTTCCAGAAGCCTCGTCACAGTTTCAACCAAACCACTGGAGTGTGGTCCACAGGTGACAGGTGACTGGGCTTCGTGTGAGTTTGGACTTGGGCACTCGGGTACTGAGTAATTGCAGGTTTATGGAATTTGGGAGGCCAAAAGTGTACTTGAAATACGTGAGTCAGGAAGTGTTAGTTCATTATCGTCAAGATACAGTAAAAAAAATTGCCTTGCATATTGTTCATATGGATCAATTTATTACACAGTGCACTGAAATAGACCAAGGTACAAGGTAAAACGATGATAACGCCGAATAAAGTGAAACAGCCACAAAGAAAGTGTAGTGCAGGGAAACAATAAAGTGCAAGATCATAACAGTAAGGTGATCTGACCAAAGGATATTTGTTCAACACCATCAAGAGAAAATCTGCAGATGCTGGAAATCCAAGCAAAACACCGGAGGAACTCAGCAGGCCAGGCAGCAACTATGAAAAAAAATGCAGTAGATGTTTGGAGTCTTGGCTCAAAACATCCACTGTACTTTTTTTCCATAGGTGCTGCGTGGCCTGCTGAGTTCCTCCAGCATTTTGAGGGTGTGGTTTGTAAACACTGGATTTGATTTTGCCAAGAGATAAATAGTTAATATTTTGGCATTATTCAGAATTGTGGATTTTGGACCACAGATGCATGAATAATTTCCATAACTGATTTTTGGCATATTTTCTTACTTTACTTTATTGTCACCAAACAGTTGATACTAGAGCGTACAATCATCACAGCGATATTTGATTCTGTGTTTCGTGCTCCCTGGAGTACAAATCAAAGTAAATATAATAAAAATTTAAATTATAAATCATAATTAGAAAATAGAAAAGGGAAAGTAAGGTAGTGCAAGTCAGGTCCGGATATTTGGAAGGTACGGCCCAGATCCGGGTCAGGATCCGTTCAGCAGTCTTATCACAGTTGGAAAAAAGCTGTTCCCAAATCTGGCCATATGAATCTTCAAGCTTCTGAACCTTCTCCCGGAGGGAAGAGGGACAAAAGGTGTGTTGGCTGGGTGGGTCATGTCCTTGATTATCCTGTCAGCACTGCTCCGACAGTATGTGGTGTAAAATGAGTCCAAGGATGGAAGATTGATTTGTGCAATGTGCTGGGCTATGTTCAGGATTCTAAATTTGGTTTAGAAATATACTCAGTCATTTCTCATGTAATTAATTCTAAAGCTTCTGATCTATAAACAAATATATAAGTTCTTGGAAAAGCACTTGTGATTCTATTGACTGTCAATGATTGCGTTATGATGATAGGTTTTTGGCTACGCTGGGTCCGACAGCAACCAGCATTTCAACCAGCATTTGTGTAATTCTAACTCTTCCATGACAGGATGACTCTTTCTTTATCTGAAAGTTGCATAAATGTCAACAACTTTTCCTGAATGTTTGATATGGTTATTGATTAGATCTGATAACTATTAGGAAAGTAATTTAAAACTGAAAAGTGTGAAGACATAAGATGCAAAATCATCTAAATGCTTGTAATGCTCTGTGTTTTTCATCTGGTAATGGCAAATGTTTCATGGATCAGAGCTAAAATGATGTATTAAATAATTTGCATGTTAATGAAATAGTAATTAAATTAGATACATGTTTGTAGGCTTATTTACAGTTATGACGTTGTTTGATTTACCAAGTTATTTAATTTAATTCCTAAAAACATTATAAAAACAGTAACTATGCTCCTTCTTAATAACTAGATCCATATTCAAGTGGCTTACCAGCTCTAAGGCAAAATACGGTGGTGGTTGATACTCTGGCTTGATATTTCCACAGTGGGCTGGGATCAGATCTTGGCTTTTTCTTTATGGTCTACAGTTGGCAGAGGCTCACCCAGACTGGTTGTAACACTGATGGGTATTTGCCCCAGGATGAACTTCTGAACTTCTGGACCATGACCCTCACACTTCTTCTCCCTTTTGTCGTTGCTCTCTGTGCTTTCTGCCATACATTGTTTCCCAATCCAGCAATGCATTCATTTACAAAAAAAGCATTAAAAAACCATTCTTGCTTGAAATCATACCATAGCTCTTTCCATGTCTATCGCTGTAAACTAGCATTAACAAATTTGCTCAAATCTCTGTGCTGCTCTACTTCTCGTCCCTTGAACATTCTTTATTTTGATTGCTGCAGCAATGGCAATTGCAGCTTCCAAAATGCCAGAACCTGAAGCTCTAGAATTTCTAATTTCTCTCTTCATTTGAACCTCTCTCCGAAACCTGTATCTCTAATCTATCTGAGTTAATACCAACTAATTTGTATTGATTCCCATTCCTGTTCTGACATGTCAGTCCAGGGTCTTCTCTTGTGCCAAGATGAGGTCACCCTTAGGGTGGAGGAGCAACACCTTATATTCCATCTGGGTAGCATCCAACCTGTTGGCATAAATGTTTATTTCTCTTTCCAGTTAAAAAAAATTCCCTCCCCCGCCTCTCTTCTTCTATTCCCCATTCTGGCCATTTGCCTCTTTTCACCTGCTTATCACTTCCCCTGGGTCCCCTTCTTCTTCCCTTTCTCCTATGGTCCACTCTCCTCTCCTATCAGCTTTCTTTTTCTTCAGTCTTTTACCTTTTCCACTCACTTGGCTTCACCTATCACCTTCTAGCTAACACAAGGAAATCTGCAGATGCTGGAAATTCAAATAACACACACAAAGTGCTGGTGGAACACAACAGGCCAGGCAGAATCTATAAGGAGAAGCGCTGTCGATGTTTCGGGCCGAGACCCTTCGTCAGGAGTAAGGGTTAGTCCTGTTAGTCCTGACGAAGGATTTCGGCCTGAAATGTCGACAGTGCTTCTCCTTATAGATGCTGCCTGGCCTGCTATGTTCCACCAGCATTTTGTGTGTGTTGTTTGACCTTCTAGCTAAGCTCCCTCTCCTCCCCCCACCTTTTTATTCTGCTATCTTCCCTTTCCTTTCCAGTCCTGAAGAAGGGTCTAGGCCCAAAATGTCGACTATTTATTCATTGCATAGATGCTGCCTGACCTGCTGAGTTCCTCCAGCATTTTGTATGTGTTAACATGTATTGGTTGATTGATCACTTTCCAAAGAACCACCCTGGAATGTTTTATTATGTTAAGAACCTCGACAAACTCCTATAGATGTATGGTCTCACTTTAAGGACTCTTTATATGGTTATTTCATGCTCTTGTTATTTATCACTATTTATTTGTTCATTGATCCTGTTTACAGTTACTATTCTATAGATTTCCTGATTATGCCCGTAGGAAAAAAGAACCTTGGGTTGTCTGTGGTGACATGTATGTACTCCGATAATAAATGTTACTTTGAACTTTTTTTGAAGTGGTTACAGTTATCACAGCCTATCATCATGGTGTTCCTTTCAGGAGCTAGGCAAAGCAACAAACTGCTGTAAAATGTTTCCCTGTCAATAAAATAGAATCAGCTTTTGGACAGATCAAGCTTTTAGCATATGGAAAAGGAAAGGTATAAAATGTTTTCGTGATCTTTTTTTTGAAGATACTTTGATGTCCTTTGACCAACTTTCCAACAAATTTAAATTACCTAAATCTAATTTTTTCAGATATCTACAAATCAGAAATTTCTTACATAAAGTTCTACCATCTTTTCCCAATTCAACTTCAGTGGATTTCTCAGATTTGATTTTTACCTTAAACCCTTGTCAGAAGGGATTAGTAGCTTTTATTTATAATATGATTATGAAGATACAACCAGAAATATCAGATAGAATTAAACAAGAATGGGAAAAAGAACTTCGATATAATATTTCAACAGATAAATGGGAAAAAATTTTTCAAATGGTTAATTCCTCTTCTATATGTGTTAAACATGCTTTAATACAATTTAAAATTGTACATAGAGCTTATATGTCTAAAGATAAGCTTGCTCGATTTTACTCTTATATTAACCCTCAATGTGACAGGTGCCATCTAGAAGTGGCTTCATTGACCCACATGTTTTGGTCATGCCCCACTTTACATAACTATTGGAAGGACATATTTGTTACCATTTCTTCAATTTGGAATATCGATTTACAACCTCATTTTATTACTGCAATTTTTGGTATACCAAACGAGGATGGTATTCAGTTTTCCCCTTCAATCAGACGAATGATTGCTTTTGTAACATTAATGGCCAGAAGGTCTATATTACAAAACTGGAAAGAAGTAAATCCTCCTACCACGTCTCAGTGGCTTTCTCAAACTATTTCATATCTAAGTTTGGAAAAAATCAGAAGCACTATTTTTGACCCATCAGTCAAATTTGAAGAAACTTGGGGACCGTTTATTCGACATTTTCATATGAATTAATCTGACCTTTTCCAGACCTTCTTTCTGCTTATTCTTGTTCAGGTATGGAGTTCCGGAGTTTTTTGACACTATCACATACTATAAACTGTTACTATTGCCCATGTTAGTTTAGTTTAGTGTTCTTTTATCAATATACATTTTCTTTTACTTATTTTCATTTTTTTTTTCTTTTTTGATGATTATTTTTGTTTTTTTTCATATATAGTTATTTAGACTTGATTGATTAATGTACTTTTTTCTGTTGATATTTTAATAGGATATTATTATCTTATTACCAATGTAATTTCAAGTCTATTGTATTCATAACCTATTCATTATTATGTTATGTTTTTCTTTATATATATATGAAACTTAATAAAAAGATTGAAAAAGAAAGAAAAGAAAGAAAACAGAATCAGCTTTGGCTGTGTCTGGGTTATGCAGCCTTAAAGGTAAATGTTACCTTCAACACAAGTACCATTTAGGAGAAGGGCCGAGGGGCACATCATTGATGTTTCTCTGACTTGTCTGAAGCACATATAAATGCAATGAAAGCTTAGTCACTTAATATAAAGTGTTAATCAGCACTGCTGAAAGAGTGGGGGGTAGGGGGGGTTAATGAAAAAAAAATTGAAATTCGAATCATTCTTCCAGAACAAGGAAGCTTAAACTCTTCTACACTTGATAATTTTATTTTAAATTAGGAATAAAGTGTTCTAGTGAGAGAGAAAGGTATTTTGTAAAATGTTTCCTGCTGTCTGTCTTTATTTGATAATCTTTTTTATGTCTTGGCTGTAAACTTTGGTTTCTTTATATCCAGCTGTGCTAACAGGGATCTTCACTCAGGCACTAATGTAGTATCAACATATCAAACCCCCTCAATTATTCCATTCCATGATCATGGACATTATAAAATAACATGAATGTTCTTTTTTGTACTGACTAAAATTCTGACTGAAGATTAAGAATTAGCTTTGTGTCACATCAAAACATTGAAATAATACAGTACAATGATAAGTGTCATTTGCATCAATTGCCAACCCAGTCCAAGAATGTGCTGGGGCAGTTTGTGAGTGTTTCCATGTTTCCATTACCAATGTAGCATGCCCACAACTTACTAACCTGTACATCTTTGAAATGTGGCAAGAAAGCAGAGCACTCCGAGGAAACCCATGCGGTCGGAGGAGAATTTACAAACTCTTTACAGACTGTGGGATTTGAATCCCAATCACTGGCCCTTTAGGGTGTAGTGCTAACCACTGTGCTACCTTGAAGTGTAAGTTTATCTTTGCCAGTAATTAAATCTAATTTGATTATCCATGTATCCCTTACAATGTGTTATGTTTAAATCTTGGGCAACATTGAAATAAGTTTCAAGTCCTAGGTCTCAATACCTCCTTGTGCAACTGGATCCTTGATTTCCTGATCAGTAGACCTCAGTCAGTTCAGATTGGCAACAATATCTCCTCCACTATCTTCATCAGTGCAGGTGCACCACAAGGCTGTTGCTTAGCCCCTTACTCTAATTGCTTTATAGTTATGACTCTGTGGCTAAGCACAGATCCAATGCCATATTCAAGTTTGCTGACTCACCACTGTTGTTGGCTGATTCAAAGGTGGTAACGATCAGCATATAGCAGGGAGATTGAAAATCTGTCTGAGTTGTGCCGTAACAACAACCTCTCACTCAATGTCAGGAAGACCAAGGAGCTGATTATTGACTTCAGGAGGAGGAAGCCACAGGTCCATGAGCCAGTCCTCAATGGGGGATCAGAGGTGGAGAGTGTTCAGTTTTATAACTCCAAAACATGTATCTAATTGCAAAAAAAAGGTGGGAGCCAAGCAGAATGTGTCTTAGTTTCATTTTTCCTTTAAGCGAGGTGTGCACGTATCACGTGGTGGTGTAATGACGTATGCTGTTCATATACTTTTACATATAACCCTTAATGAATTATTTAGATGAATCAGAATGCTTAATCAAACAACATATTCTCAATATTACACAAGTCTCCTCTCTGTTTAGCTAAAAACTCCAACTCAGTGTGGAATGCATCTCAACTGTGTGTGTGTGTGTATAAAAATATGATGTACTATATAATACAACTACTATACAGACATCAACAGCATAGTAGATTTTAAAATGTTTCATTCACGCCTAAAGATTTAATCGTAGTGGAGGCTTTCTTACTCCAATGGGATAATGTCTTTTCTGTGAAGGGAGGCGGACATGAGAGACTTGTGGCTATGAAACATTCTCAGGTTCTGGGGCCACCTCCATGGTGCTAGTAGGATTTGACTCTGGAACTGCAGGAAGTGGTTCTGACAGCTTTGGACACCTTTCTTCTCGATGTGCTGGCATCCCAAACAGTGCATGTCAAGTTTCACTGTACGACATGAATCATAATGTGTGAGTACAGTATCTGACATCACCATTTCCTTTGTCTTTTGGAAAGGAAAGGCCAGGTAAATTCCTTTAATTAATTTAATTAACTTAGGAGTAGGTAATGGAGGCAGCAGTTAGGGCAGTTGAGTGCTCCGTTTGCAGTATGTGGCAAGTCAGGGTGAGCACAGCTGTCCCTGATGACTACACCTGTAAAAGGTGCATCCAGCTGCAGCTCTTGACAAACCGAGTTAGGGAACTGGAGCTAGAGCTGGATGAATTTCGGATCATTTGTGAGGCAGAGGCAGAAATAGATAGGAGTTTCAGGGAGATAGTCACCCCTAAAAGTCAGGAGGCAGGTAGCTGGGTGACTGTCAGGAGAGGGAAGGGGAATAGACAGAAAGAGCAGAGCACCCCTGTGGCTGTTCCCGTCAACAATATGTATACCATTTTGGATATTGTTGGTGGGGATAACCTACCAGGGACAAGTTGTAGTGGTCGTGTCTCTGGCACCAAGACTGGACCCTCAGCTCAGAAAGGAAGGAGGGAAAAGAGGAGAGCAGTAGTGATAAGGGATTTGATAGTTAGGGGGACGGATAAGAGGTTCTGTGGGAGAGAGCGCGAATACTGGATGGTCTGTTGCCTCCCTGGTGCCAGGGTCTGTGATATCTCGGATCGAGTGCTCAGTATTCTCAGGACGGAGGGTGAGCAGCCAGATGTCGTGGTCCATGTAGGGACCAATGACGTGGATATGAAGAAGGAGGAGGTCCTGCAAAGAGAGTTTAGGGAGTTAGGTGCAAAGTTGAAGGACAGGACCTCCAGGGTTGCAATCCGAGGATTGCTCCCCGTGCCACGTGTTAGTGAGGCTAGAAATAGGAAGATAATGCAGCTAAATATGTGGCTAATGAGATGGTGCAGGAGGGAGGGCTTCATGTTTCTGGACAATTGGGCTATGTTCCAGGGAAGGTGGGACCTGTTCCGAGAGGACGGTTTGCACCTGAACTGGAGGGGGACTAACATCCTTGCGGGTGGGTTAGCTAGTGCTGCTCCGGGGGGGGGGGGTGTTTAAACTAGATTTGCAGGGGGAGGGTAACTGGAGTGTTAGAGCAAATGGTGAGGAGGAGGAGGATAAAGGATATGCAAGGACTGCTTGTGTGGACAGAAATCAAAGGTTTGTATGTGATAGAAATGTTCTCAGGTGCCAAACTGAAGAGACGGGAAGAGGTGTCCAGCTCTCAAATAGAGAAAAATAGGAGACAGCATGTGAGGGAGGATAGGCAGGTGATAGGGAAGGGACGAGCTCAGACCGAAGGTTTGAGATGTATCCATTTTAACTCAATGAGTGTTATGCGCAAAGCGGATGAGCTTAGAGCGTGGATCAGTACTTGGAGATATGATGTGGTGGCCATTACAGAGACTTGGATGGCTCAGGGACAGGAATAGTTACTTCAAAAGAGATAGGGGTACGACACTGTTGATCAGAGATAGTGTCACGGCTGCAGAAAAGCTGGACGTCATGGAGGGTATGTTTACAGAGTCTCTGTGGGTGAAGATTAGGAACTTTACTGGGTGTTTTTTATAGGCCACCCAATAGTAACAGGGTTATCGAGGAGCAGATAGGGAAACAGATCCTGGAAAGGTGTAATAATAACAGAATTGTTGTGGTGAGAGATTTTAATTTCCCAAATATAGATTGTCATCTCCCTAGAGCAGGGGTCGGCAACGTTTACCACTGAAAGAGCCAATATGGACCCATTTCCCACAGAAAAGAAAACACTGGGAGCCACAAAACCCGTTTGACATTTAAAATGAAATAACACTGCATACAACGGTTTTTTTTGCCTTTATGCTATGTATAAATAAACTATAATGTGTTACATTTATGAAATTGATGAACTCCTGCAGAGAAAACGAAATTACATTTCTGCATGCAACAAAAACATTTTGAACTCTGAAAAAAAGACGTTGGGTTGAAGGTTACTCCTTAGTTAGCCTACCTTGGATCGAAGAATTAAAAGAAAGCGCGCACTAGCGGGTGTCAGGCATTGGCAGTGGTGATGTATATTAATAGCGATAAAAAACACGTTGTAGCGGTGTGCTACACGCAGCGCTAAAATAAAGACACTGCAGTCAAAGGTAGCTTTATTCGAACTAAACAGCCTTGCTTTAAAGCCTCCCTCAACCCGTCCCCGTGGGCGTGGATGCTCCCAAAAGACACGTACTCACAAACCCCCGTAGGCTATCTCCCTTAGCCAGAACGGTGGCTAATTGTGAGCCTGTTCGGATGTGCCAGGAAATGGGGTCTCCAAAAAGTTTTTAGATTGTACAAGATCACCATAATCTTCAAATTTCGAATTACATTTCAAAAACTAACAAACCACGGGGAGCCGCATCACAGAGATGAAAGAGCCGCATGCGGCTCTGAAGCCGCGGGTTGCCGACCTCTGCCCTAGAGCAAGAGGTTTAGATGGGGTGGAGTTTGTAAGGTGTGTTCAGGAAGGTTTCTTGTAGATAAGCCTACAAGTGGAGAGGCTGTACTTGAGAAATGAATTGTATTGGGAAATGAACCTGGCCAGGTGTCAGATCTCTCAGTGGGAGAACATTTTGGAGATAGTGATCATAATTCTATCTCCTTTACCAGAGTATTGGAGAGAGATGGGAACAGACAAGTGAGAAAAGTGTTTAAATGGAGCAAGAGGAATTATGAGGTTATCAGGCAGGTAATTGGAAGCTTAAATTGAAAACAGATGTTCTCAGGAGAAAGTGCGGAAGAAATGTGGCAAATATTCAGGGGATATTTGTGTAGAGTTCTGTATAGGTATGTTGCAATGAGACTGGGAAGTTATGGTAGGGTACAAGAACCGTGGTGTACAAAGGCTGTAATAAATCTGGTCAAGAAGAAATGAAAAGCTTACAAAAGGTTCAGAGAGCTAGGTAATGTTAGAGATCTAGAAGATTATAAGGCTAACAGGAAGAAACTTAAGAAGGAAATTAGGAGAGCCAGAAGGGGCCATGAGAAGGCCTGAGCTGACAGGATTAAGGAAAACCCCAAGGCATTCTACAAGTATGTGAAGAGCAGGAGGATAAGACACGAAAGAAAAGGACCTATCAAATGTGACAGTGGGAAAGTGCGTATGGAACCGGAGGAAAAAGCAGAGGTTCTTAATGAATACTTTACTTCAGTATTCACTATGGAGAAGCTCTTGGTGATAATAATGACGACTTGCAGTAGATTGAAAAGCTTGAGCATGTAGCTAAGAAAGAGGATGTGCTGGAGCTTTTGGAAAGCATCAAGTTGGTAAGTCACTGGGCTTGGATGAGATGTACCCCAGGATACTGTGGGAGGCGAAGGAAGAGATTGCTGAGCCTCTGGCGATGATCTTTGCATCATCAATAGGAACAGGAGAGGTTCCAGAGGATTAGAGGGTTGCGAATGTTGTTCCTTTCTTCAAGAAAGGGAGTAGAGATAGACCAGGAAATTATAGACCAGTGAGTCTTACTTCAGTGGTTGGTAAGTTGATGGACAAGATCCTGAGAGGAAGGATTTATGAACATCTGGAGAGGTATAATATGATTAGGAACAGTCAACATGGCTTTGTCAAGGGTAGGTCATGCCATATGAGCCCAATTGAATTTTTTGAGGATGTGACTAAACAAATTGATGAAGGAAGAGCAATAGATGTAGTGTATATGGATTTCAGCAAGGCATTTGATAAGGTACCCCATGCAAGGCTTGTTGAGAAAGTAAGGAAGGGGACCTTGCTTTGCGGATCCAGAACTGGCTTGCCCACATAAGGCAAAGAGTGGTTGTAGACGGGTCATATTCTGCATGGAACTTGGTCACCAGTGAAGTGTCTCAGGATTTGTTCTGGGACAGTTACTCTTTGTGATTTTTTAATATATGACCTGGATGAGGAAGTGGAGGGATGGGTTAGTAATTTTGCTGATGACAGCAAACTTATTAACTTTGTTGTGGGAGGTGTTGTGGATAGAGTGGAGGGCTGTCAGAGGTTACAGCAAGACACTGATAGGATGCAAAACTGGGCTGAGAAGTGGCAGATGGAGTTTAACCCAGATAAGTGAAGTGGTTCATTTTGGTAGGTCAAATATGATGACAGAATATAGTATTAATGGTAAGACTCTTGGCAGTGTGGAGGATCAGAGGGATCTTGGGGTCCAATTCCATTGGACGCTCAAAGCAGCTGCGCAGGTTGACTCACTGGTTAAGAAGGCATATGGTGTATTGGCCTTCATCAATCATAGAATTGAATTCAGGAGCTGAGAGGTAATGTTGCAGCTATATAGGACCCTGGTCAAACCCCACTTGGAGTACTGTGCTGAGTTCTGGTCACCTCACTACAGGAAGAACATGGAAACCACAGAAAGGGTGCGGAGGAGATTTACAAGGATATTGCCTGGATTGGGGAGCATGCCTTATGAGAATAGGTTGAGTGAACTCTGCCTTTTCTCCTTGGAACGACAGGATGAGAGGTGACCTGATAGATGTGTATAAGATATTGAGAGATGTTGATCATGTGGAGAGTCAGAGGCTTTTTTCTAGTACTGAAATGGTTGCCACAATAGGTCACAGGTTTAAGGTGCTGGGGAGTAGGTACAAGGGAGGTGGCAAGGGTAAATTTTTTACTCAGAGAGTGGTGAGTGCGTGGAATGGGCTACCAGCAAATTTGGTGGAGGTGGATATGATAGGGTCTTTTTTTAAAAATTAGTTTTCTAATTCATTTTCTACATCGCAAAAAAACCAGATCGAAATGAAGAGCATTAATACAGTGCAAAAATAAACATACAATAATAATATAATACAAAAGAAGATAATTGAGAAAGCACCCAAATTGAAGATATGTAAAATTAGTATCCTCCCCAAGCCCCGCAACAACAAAAAAACTCCAGACCAACCACAACACAATGTAGAGAATATAAATCAGGACATTCAAACCCCCAAAACTGTAAATACACTTAGCAACAGAAGATATTGATGCCTACTACCAAAAAAAAGGAGCTGAAAGCAAGGGCCTGAAAAAAAAAACCTTAGTTAAGAGGAAGGTTATGAAAGTACTTAATAAAAGGTCCCCAGACCTTATGGAACTTTGTATCCGAATTAAGAACTGAATAATGAATTTTTTGATAGGGTCTTTTAAGACACTTTTGGATGGGTACATGGAGCTTAGAAAAATAGAGGACTTTAGGTAAGCCTAGTAATTTCTAAGGTAGGGACTTGTTCGGCACAGCTTTGTGGGCCGAAGGGCCTGTATTGTGCTGTATGGTTTCTATGTTTTCTATGAAAGCCACCTCATGTTGCTTCGTCCATTGCCATTTCTTCCCAATTTGTAGTAATGAGTTCAAGTGGTGGACCACAGTTGCCAGGTTTGGAAGGAACCTTTTACAAACGGTATAATAGATGACAAATCCTAAAATGGACCACAGATGTGACACATCCTTCGGCTTTAGAGCATCTACCACTGCTTGAATTTTCTTAGCACATTTGTATAATGGTTGTGCATTGATGCTGTGCCCTCAGTAAGTGATGCTTGGTTTAAAGAATTTACACTTGTGTCATGCTCTGAGCCCATAATCTTTTAATTTCATAACCGCTGTCTTGAGATTTTAAAGATGTCCTTGTCATATTCAACTGGAGCAGTGATATCAGTCAGGTAACACTCAGTGCCTGTACAACTTGGCAGCACCTGGTTCATAGCTTTCTGCTTAAGTGAAGGTACAGATGCGACTCCAAAAATAGGCCAAGTATAGCGATAAAGTCCTATATGAGTGTTTATGGTGAAGAACACTTTGGACTCTTCTTCCTTCTCCATCTGTATTTAGACTTCAGCTAAGTCCACTTTGCTGAAGTGTTTCCCTCTAGAAAGGTTGGCAAAGATACACTCTATTCTGGGAAGAGGGTATTGATCTACTTTAAGTACTGCTTTTTTGATGACCTTAGGTCACCACAGATCTTCATAGACAAACTAAGCAATCTCTCAGTGCATTATTAAGCACTTCATTGAACTGACATTGCTCAGACAATCTCTTCAATTCAGCCGCTTAAGCTGAAACTGACTCTCTTCTTTTTGATTCTGCTTATGAAACCTAAAGCATTATGCAATCAACAATGGTTTCGGTTCTAACTGTGCCTGCATTACTTTCATGATATCAGCAAATCTCATTTCCGCTGGTTTGGATAGAGCAGGTAACTTCGAAGCATGCCTTTAAATCCAATGCACTCAGCAAAAGTGGTACTCGCTTTTTATTAGCTTTAAAATGCTGCTCAATTCGCTGAGTATACAATAACCAATTATTTCTTATGCAATTGAATGTGTCTATCTTTCTGATGTAGCCAGCCATTTCTAATTTTAAAAAAAATTATGATTATTATTGCCTGGTGCTCACTGTTTATGAACCTTTGAATTTGTCCATTTCCTATTTTCTTTTTTTAACTCAACAGTCTTTCTCAAAATGTACTGTGCTATTTTTAAGCTCCACTGTCTTCTTGCGCTTTTTTTTAAACTCGAATATCTCACTGTGTTTCGACAGGTAGGTAATCATCTCGGGTTCGTTTTAAAACTTTCTTGTTGCCACTATTACTCCAAGGCATAAAACCAATTGCAAGAAAAAGATGGGAGCTTGGAAAATGAGGCTTATTTTTGTTTTTCTTTTCAGCGAGGCACACACATATGATATGGTGGTGTGATGACATCTGCCTTTCATGTATTTTACATATAAACCATAATGAATTATTTAAAGGAACAATAATGCTTAATCAAACAATATATTTACAACAGAGAGGGTGAGCAACTTTAAATTCTTTGCTGTTAGCATTTCTGAGGATGTGTCCTGGGCCCAGTATATAAATACAATTACAAAGAAAGCACAGCAGTGCCTCTACTTAGATGTTGTGAGGACTCCGCACGACATCTAAAACTTTAACAAGCTATTATCAATGTGCGGTGGAGAGTACATTGACTGGTTGCATTATGGCCTGGTAAAGAAACACCAGTGCCCTTGGAATGGAAAATCCCACAAAAAAGTAGTGGTACAGCCCAGTCCATCACAGATAAAGCCTTTGTCAGCATTGAGCACATCTACAAGGGGTGGTGTCACAGGAAAACAGCATCCATCATCAAAGAACCCCACCATTCTGGCCATGCTCTCACTGCACTGTTGCCATCAGCAAGAAGGTACAGGAGCCTCAGTTCCCATCAGGTTCAGGAACAGTTATTACGCCTCAATCATCAGGCTCTTGAACCATGGGATAACTTCTCTCAACTTCATGTGCCTCATCACTGAACTGTTTCCACAACCTAAGACTTACTTTCAAGGACTCCTCATCTCACGTTCTTTATATTTGCTGTTTATTTTTCTTTTATTGTGTTTGCTTGTAAAAGACAGTTTGTTGTCTTTTGCACATTAGTTGTCTATACGTCTTGTGGAGTGTGGTTTTCCATTCCTACTATTGCATTTGTTGGATTTTCTGTGTATGCTCACAGAAAATGAATCTCAGGGTTATATATGCTGACATATATGTACTTAGATAATAAACTTACTTTGAAGTTTGAACATAGCAACCAGCCTCCATCTGAACCTTTAACGTTCATGGATCCCATTGTCAACTGCGATCAAGAGATTAAGTTCTCTATAGGATTCTGTGGATGGCTACCATTTCTGCTCCATTATATTCAGAATTAATAATGTTCTTAACGTTTTTCAGTAGTGAGGCTTGGCTGTTTCCAGGTAGGATAATGCCTTATCTTTCTTTTACTCTTCATCTGTTTTATTCCTTTGTGGATTGTTAATACTGCTGCAATTGTATTATCCAATATACAAAGAAGAGTCTGGCAGCAGCACACAAAAGCAATAGTACACTCCTTTGCCATATTTTGAATAATGGTTTGACTCCCTTGGCAGAAGCAGCCTTTCTCTTCCCTTTGTGCAAGGTACAATATGTTTCTTCTTTTAGGCTGATCACTTTTAGCATCACATTTCTTAAATATGTCAGTGTAATGACTTTTCAAGCCACCCTTATAACATATTTTCTGACTGAGTGGGCTTCTGCTCTCCCTCACTTGCTTTGCATGTTATTTGCATGTTAAAGCATTGCAAGGGAAATAATTTGAGTATCTTAAGCAAAAACAAACATGCAGAAGCTAGAATCTACTGGAAATAGTATCTTAAGCATTTGTTTAGGAACAATGCAGGTTGGAAAATGTATTTGAGAAATATACCGTTGTATTAGCTGTAGCTGTATCAAGTGATTCACAGAGTAGAACATACTACAGTACTGCACAGTACAGGCCCTTTGGCCTTCAGTACCATTGCCAGCCTTTTAACCTATTTCAAGATCAAACTAATGCTTCCCTCCCACATATTCCTCCATTTTTCTATCATCCATATGCCTATCTAAGAGTGTCTTAAATCTCCCTAATATGTCAGCCTCTACCTCCTTTCCTGGCATTGTGTTCCACGCACCCACCACTCTGTGTAAAAAAAAAACCTAGGTCTGACAACCCTTCCATACGTTTTTCCACGAAATGCTGGTGGAACTCAGCGGGCCAGCAGCATCTATGGAAAAGAGTACAGTCGACATTTTGGGCCAAAACCCTTCAGCAAGACTTATGCAGATTTTCTCTTGTTTATACATTTCTCCTGTCATCTTACAATAATGCCCTCTTATCCATTTCCAACCTGGGAAAAGACTCTGGCTGTCCACTCTATCTACACATCTTACCATGTTATGTACCTCTATCAAGTCACCTCTAATCCTTCTTCACTCTAAGAGAACAGCCTTAGTTGCTCAACCTCTCCTCATAAGCCATGCACCCTAAAGGCTGATTGATACTTGTGCATCCGGGCTACACCATAGCCCTGATTTTCACTTCTGCGGTGGCTCTATGCTGTAGCGAGCATGCATTGGTGTGCACCAAAACACTGGTTGGCAGTGGGGTTTCTACGCCACTGTGTTGAGTTTCTTCGTGAGAGACATGGACAAGGAAATGCATTTCACACATTCTTGCATGTCAGCAGGTAGATTTGACGATTTGGTTCATCTATTTCACACTGGTGTACAGACATGGTGGAGAAGAAGCAACAGGAAATGTGTAGGAGGAAATGCGATGCTACGAAGTGGACCAATTACAGTTGTTGCCGTCTGCGTCGCCGCGACGCATGAGTTACTTTTTTGGGGAGGTGCATGTCACCCTACGGCGTAGGGTAGGGCGTAGATACGCCGTACCTATGATATAGATGTGACATACAAATATAAATCAGCCTTAATCCAGACAGCGTTCTGGTAAATCTCCTTTGTACCCTCTCTAAAGCTTCAAATTCTTCCTATGATGAGGCAACCAGAACTGAACACAATTGTCCAAATGTGATTTAACCAGTTTTAAAGAGCTACAGCATTACCATGTGGCTCTACAATTGAGGCCAACACACCATACACTTTCTTAACTATGCCATCAACTTACACAGTAGCTTCAAGGGTTTCCTTTTTATATTATTCACCCAGAGGACTTGAATTATTTTGAATGAACCTTTCATCTTGTAACACACTTGAATTAGCTTTCTGAATGTATTTGGATTGGTCTGAGGGGCAGACGTCATTGTTGCTTTTTTAAAAATTTTGAAGAATACTGTCAGTTCATTGTTCCTCTCGTCCCTGCTTCTGTTTCCCAGGTCAATACAAAGTTGAAAAGTTCCCAGTAAATTTATTGTCAAAGTACGTTTTGAGGCCCTCTGTTGGTCAGGGCCGACCATGGATATTGCATTCTAGCTGTCTTTGTGATATACAGTCAGGGGAGTATGATATGGAGAGCAAGCTATTGCCCGTGCAGCAGGCTCCTCCCTCTCCACACAGCTGATGAATTCAAAGGAACGGCAGAGACTGATATAGTTTGGCACCAGAGGCATCGCAGGAGTTGCCTGTCAGCATTGAACTCAACATAGGACTGCCATAGGAATTCCAGCTCTGGATCTTTTCTCGGGATTTACTCATGAAGTCTTCCCCATGAGTGGGTATAGCTGCAAGGCAGTGGAGTTTTGAGATGAGAGTCTTACTTCTCCTAGATGAGCTGCCAACCATGACTAATGAGGTCATTCGCCCGGAGCGACTGGTTTTAAGGTGCCAGTAACCCACCGGGTTTAGTAGCAAAGTCACACACGAAGGCCAGGAGCTGGACTTGCTTGACAGAGGCTATTTGAGATAATGCCATTGGGAGCATCTAATAGTTAGTGGGAGCTTGTCCCCACTATCTACCCTGGCTCTGACAACCTTAAGGAACCGCAGTATGTAAATCATATACAACCTTGAGGTGCATTTCCTTGCAGGCATTGATTTTCTTGCAAAACAAAGAAATACAATGGAAAAAAACCCACAAATGTAACAAGGACCGACAAACACCCAATGTACAAAAGAGGACAAATCGTGCAAATGATAAAGAAGAAGTAAACAAGTAATATTGAGATCATGGGCTGCAGAGTCCATAAAAATGTGGAATTAGTTCAGCACTAAGGTGAGTGAAGCTATTCTTGGAGGCCAATAGTTGCATGGCAACAACTATTCTGTATCAGGTGCTGTGAGACCAAACGACTCCTGCACCTCCAGTCTGATGATAGTAGCATCTGAGCACCAGGAAGCTGAATGTAGGAGCCATGTACCTGCATTGTGTTTTGTGTTGCCTGTTTATTATGGAGTTGGGACATTGTAAAAGCACAGGGAATAAGTTACATCTTCATGCTTTATTCTTTGTGGTTTGTTGTAGTTGGGGACTGATGGACCTGTATCTTTTGCTGATTATTGATTGCTCAGTAATGCTTAGCTTACACTTGAACACTCTTAAGTTTTATTACTTTAAGGTAGTATATTTGCTAATTGCTAATAAAGGATCGAATACATATCCTTGACTTTTGGAGCAATCATTATTGGAGTGAGGGCATGTCATGCAAATATAACAAATCCGTAGGGTCACCAGCAATGGCAATTGTTTAGGTTTAGTTTTTGGTTTGGTTTGGCAGCTACACTGAACTCAGTACTATTTTCACAATTATCTGAAGTGTATAGCCTCCAAAGTAACATCCAAATTGACTCGGAAAATCTAAATGGTGCTTTAACAACTGTTTATATAGAAACCAATTGCTTTGTCAGTTTCTAAAAATTGTTCTTCTTAACAATCCTAATCGGACACGAGCCCACATTATAATTAGTTGAAACCTGATTAAAAAGGACAATGAATTTTGTATTGACTTGTGTTTTTTTTAGTACATAGATTTGTCAGAACCTTCAAGTTAATTTCAATGATATTATATATTGACTAACGCTGCTGCAGTCAGAAATATATCTTTCTGTTTTGCAGTTCAGGCACATCTTTGCTGCAGTTTGAGATGTGCATCTGGGTCATAAGAATTATTGATCATAATTACATGGAAAGAACAACTCCCATCGGATCATTTTAAAGGCTGGATTGAGTCCAAGTCACTGCACTTCTATCTGAGTTAATGCAGATATAAATCCCTATTCTCATCAAGATGACTGTTTCAAGTTAGTGGAAGAGATCAGTCATTGCAAGTCTCACAATTCCATTAATGAAAGCCATATCACAAGTTTAACATTGGACAATTTATTGATAGTTTATGATTTTGGTGAGATATCCTGCTCACTTGTTTAATAATATGTTCTAATGCCATTTACAATATTATAAAATGATGCCCAAATCAGTTGCATTTGTATTATGATATTCCTATCAAGCACAGGGGATCTGCCCATTCTCTTCTTGACTTTTAATATTTAAGCACATTCATTAAATTCATTCTGAATGAAAAAGCTAACAGCTGGCAGCAGAATAGAAAAAAGGACTTTCTCCCACCATCCAGGTCATGCTCACTGCTGCCATCAGGAAGGTGATACAGGAGCCTCAGGACTGACACCACCAAGTTCAAGAACAGTTATTACTCCTTGATTATCAGGCTCTTGAACCAAAGAGGATAACTTCACTTAAACTCACTTGTCCCATCACTGAACTTCTCCAACAACCTATGGACTCACGTTTAATATCAAGAACATGAGAACATGAAATTTCATCTCATGTTTTTGACATTTATTCCTCATTTATTTATAAATTTTATTTCTTTTTTTATATTTGCATAGTTTGCTGTATTTTGCTCACTGGTTGTTTGCCCTATTGGGTGCGGTCTTTCATTGATTCTATTACAGTCATTGGATTTGTTGAGCGTGTCCACATGGAAACAAACCTCAAGGTTGTACTGTATATGGTGACATATATATTCTTTGATAATAAATTTACTTTGAACTTTGAGAATAAGATTTAAACTTTCATGAGAATTTGAAGCTCCTTTGGGCAACATTAGAGGGCTGTCCATTTGGAACAGGTGAGGAGGAATTTCTTCAGCTAGAGTGTGGTGAATCTGTGGAATTTGTTGCCACAGGCGGCTGTGGAAGCCAAGTCAATGGGTATATTGAAGGCAGAGGTTGATAAATTCTTGATAGTTAGGACGTGAATGGATACAGGGGAAAGGCAAGGGCTGAGAGGGAAAATGGATCAGACATGATGAAATGGTGGAGCAGACTCGATGGGTCAAATGGCCTAATTCTCCTATATCTTGTGGTCTTATGGACCAATAACTTGAGTCATTGTAGGCTTTCTTTTGAAGTCAAGCTGAGTTATTGTACATTTTATTTCATGCATCAATACTTATTGTCTTACAGCCCACGCTAGAGTCTGTAAACTGAACAGCTGCATCGCAATTGTTTATCATTTTTCACATCATTATTGATCTACTTAAATACGAAACCCTTAAATTTGCATACATTGTGTAGCATGCAATTAGTTAGAGCCACTCTCAATGCCTTTTTTTAATGCAATCATAGGAAATGTTAAGTTTACTACTTTCTCTTTAGTTGAAATGAGCTCCAGCAACTGCACACCTGAGAAACCGGTTCCCTTAATAGGCATTTAGAATGATCAACAGCAGACTCAATGCATATGTCTAGTTGTGGAGTGTACAAATTGGAGCATGAAAAAGAATAAAAAGAATTGCTCCCGCGGTACAAGGAAATAGTGAATCTCCTTCAGTAGGGTGAGCGTTAACCAAGTAATCTCACACATACATCAAGATCAATCACGCATAAGGTCATTGAGATCTCAAAAGACATTCACATTTGGAAATCCATGCAGAAGGATTCCAAAGTTATGAAATGTGTCACGTAGATAACGCCAATTGTCCCTCTCAATGACATTTGATTGCCTAATTAATATAAGAATATGCATACAAGGTAAAATCTTGCAACCGTAAAAGCAGGTCACACTGAGTAAAAAGTTTTAATAGAGAGCTAGGCTTGGCATGCTGTGATCTGTTTTATACTTTAGGAAGGTCAAATCCTTGGCAAATGAGCAGATAAGGAAATGTTTTCACAGATGGGCAGGCAGCTATGGGAACATCAATTCCTCTCATCAGTGAGAATAAAATGTTATTACAGCAAACTGATAGCTCAGATGGGAAAACATGCTTTTCATTTATTATTTAGCTACTTCAGGGTGAAATTTTAACAGAAGTATAAGGTAATTACATTGCATTGTTGTACTTGATAAGCACAGAAGGATCTGGTACTTTGGAGAGGGCTGGAGCCTAACCTGTGTCTGGTCCCAAAGAAAATGGATTTGTTCTGGCTGGGATGCTTTAGTAGATCTCAATACTGATAACTGCTATGGGCATTTGTGCTCACTGCTCAGAACTAGAATAGGTAATGCAGCCTAATATCTACTTCAGCATTAATGATTATTGATTTAATACTAGTTATGTTAACATTATGTGATCAAATAAATCAAACTGTTATGAACCATAGTGATATCCCATCATCTGAATCAATGCTCCTTTCAGAAGATTAAATATCGTGTAAGCTTGACTGTACTGGCCTAATGTTGCAAGCACCAGTAACAATGTCTCAAACGTTCAGAGGAATATCTTCTAAGGCAGTATCTTAGGATCAAGAATGACATGTTTCTGCTTTGATTTTATCGCGTGTGAAATGGCTAACAAGTCCCAGAAGGGAATTGTAGATTCATTTGAAGGTAAGTTATAGTTGAAGGGGAGGGTAAGTAGGTAGATTGTAAACTACTGTGCTCCTTCTTCTGCTTAAGCATGGCTTTCGAGTGCTGTCAATATACTGCCTTGAGGTTCTCGTTACCATCCTGACTGCTCCTTCTCCACTTCCAGTGACCATAGGACAGAAATACATAGAGTCAGGGGTGATGTTGTACTTTTTTAAAGAAGCTTCAAGCTTGAATCTGTTCTGCTCACTTGGTAATCTCGCACAGCAGAGGAACTAGAATTGTATTGTTGATCTGAAAATTCCAGTCTAGGGTAATTTATTGTGATATACACCAGGGTGCAGGGAAATTCCTTGCTCACGTGAAGTTCATAGAGTAAGCAGCATAGTTGGTAATAATAAATACAATGATAGTGACGAGTGCAAAACAACAGAATGGTGCAAAGTACAGTAGTACAAGCTGAAGTAGTGCAAAAAGAAATGTTAAAGTGACAATAATGGAAGAGGTAGAATTAAGATCTTAAGAACAAAGCAGCACCATCGGGACAGAAGATGGGAAAGGGTTGATAGGTTCAGGAGTCTGATAGCATTAAGAAAGAAGCTACTTTTGAGTTTTGTCATCACTTTAACTAGGGATTGAAAAAAAAGCATAGCAACTTAAAGGATTTTGCCTCCTGCCATATTCTCTATGAGAGGATACGGTCATGGACATGGCCTGCTAACTGCTCAATCAAATATAAGGGCAACTGTCGTTTTGTCTCACATTGTTACTGATAAATTCTAATATAGTTGGTATTTCATAATAGTTTCTCTTTATAATTATTGGATGAATATTTTTCAGTTATTTCTATTGACCAGAAAAGAACCAATGAAAAATGTTCACCTAGACTACAGATGGATTTAATTTCACACATGCAATTTATTTTCAACTTCCCAAGCTAGTCAAATAAAATATTGCATCCTCATGGATAAAGTTTAAGCTAATAGTGTTTCAAATACTATTAAGTATAATTGATCAAATTGTTCCTATATTTCCACTTTTCTCAAGCAGAATGTCTCAGTTGCTAGTTTACCCACATAATGTTTTTTTAAAAACTGGGCATTAATCATGGGTTTTCCATGAATCTTTTCCCTCTTGCTGTATTCCTTGTTGCTTCTCTAATCCTGAGTATATTATTCTAAATGCTTAATTGCCTGTGTAGGCACAGTGACATTTTTTGATTTTTAACACTAACTAAAAAATCTAATAATCTAAAGATCTAATAATCTTGGCTTTCAGTATAACCCTTTAACATTACACAGTTAATCCACTAATTCACCTGAGGTTGTGCTAAATCATAATTTTAGAACAGTATGTTGTGAAGTGTTTTACATGGCCAATAAATCTTTTTTTATCATATTTCTCTTTTACATATTTTTCATTGCGAACCTCTTCAAATGGTGTTTCAAGGTGCATTGAAAGAGCTTCTTCCCCACTTAGTTCCTGCTATACCTGGGTAATCTGCCAACCTCAAACAAATCTAGATTGAACTACACACACAAAATGCTGGAGGAATTCAGCAGGCCAGGTAGCATCTATGGAAAAGAATACTGTTGACGCTTCAGGCTGAAACCTTTTCTGCTGAAGGGTTTCGGCCTGAATCATCAACTGCACACTCTTCTCCATAGATGCTGTCTGGCCTGCTGAGTTCCTCCAGCACTTTGTGTGTGTTGTTTGGATTTCCAGCATCTGCAGATGTTCTCTTGTTTGTAGAGTGAACTGTTATGTTCATTGTGATTGTATTTTGCAGTCATTCCGCCATGAAAATTCATGACGACATTTCGAATCTATAATGCATTAAAGGGCTTTTTGAGCATTCTGAAGTTGGGAAAGGTGTATTATCAATGTATATTAATTGGTTCTTTATTTACTAGCATGTTTATTTACATCCAAATATTCTAGGGATTACTAACTTCTCTGTGGGCATATGGGATAATTGAGTTTAAAAAAGAAAAATCTTTAAAATAGTAAACATACTGGTAAATTGGTAGATTGGATCATTTTTGCTACATGTATTATGTAAAATAAAGTTGTCTTGCATATTCTCCATACAGATGAATTCATTTCAATGGTATGAATTGGGGTGATAGTGGTTTGATCAAGGCACGACTGCACAAGCACGTGGATGTCAGCGAGTCAGACCAGCAGGAAAAGTTTAAAAGAGGACAGCTTTGTAGAGCAGGGGTAGAGCAGGAGTAGGGGAGACAGAGTAGGAGGGCTTTGGTTCAATGGGGCTTCAGAATAATGGTACGAGGCGAGGTAAGCTTCATGTGAGGAATAGGAAGTATGTGTGTGAGGCCGGCGTTGGTACTGGCTGTCAGATGTGGGATGTCCGGAGACTCCCAGCCTCCCAGATGTTGAGCTGCAGCTCCTTAGGGACTGGGAAAGTGAGGAGGTGATAGAGAGGAGCTATAGTCACACCGGGGCCTCAGGAGACAGGTAAATGGGTAACAGTCAGGAGAGGAAAGGGCAAGAGTCATATACTAGAGAGTACCCCAGTGACTGTCCCCCTTGACAATAAGTACTCCTGTTTGATTACTGTTGGGGGGGTGGGGGGGGAATCAACCTACCTGGGGAAAGCAACAACGGCCGTGCCTCTGGCACAGAGTCTAACACTGTATCTCAGAAGCATAGGGAAAGGAAGAGGATGGCAGCAGTGATAGGGGTCAGACAGGTGATTCTGTGGATGCAGGAAAGAAACACAGATGGTAGTTTGCCTCCCAGGTGCCAAGGTCCGGGATGTTTCTGATCACGCCCACAACATCCTGAAGTAGGAAGGTGAACAGCCAGAGGTTGTGGTACATATTGGTACCAAAGACATAGGAAGGAAAAGGGAGGAGGTCCTGAAAACAGACTACAGGGAATTAGGAAAGAAGCTGAGAAGCAGGACCTCAAAAGTAGTAATCTCGGGATTACTGTCTGTACCATGCGACAGTGAGTATAGTGAGTGAGGTGGAGGATAAGTGTGTGGCTGAGGAATTGGAGCAGAGGGCAGGGATTCAGATTTTTGGATCACTGGGACCTCCTTTGGGGCAGGAGTGACCTGTACATAAAGGACGGATTGCACTTGAATCCGAGAGGGACCAATATCCTGGCGGGGAGGTTTGTTAAGGTTAATGGGGAGAGCTTAGGTTCGAATTGCTGGGGGATGGGAACCAATCTGGAGATAGAGGAAGGGACGGTTGGCACACAAAAAGAGAAAGCTTGTAGGCAGTGTGAGAGGGAAAATAGGCAGGTGATAGAGAAGGGATACGCTCAGACCGATGGTTTGATATGTGTCTATTTTAATGCAAGGAGTATCAAGAGCAAAGCAGATGAGCTTAGAGCATGGATCAGTACTTGGTGCTGTGATGTTGTGACCATTACAGAGACTTGGATGGCTCAGGGGCAGGACTGGTTACTTAGAGTGCTAGGCTTTAGCTGTTTCAGGAAGGACAGGGAGGGGGGCAAAAGAGGTGGGGGTGTGGCACTGCTGATCAGAGATAGTATCATGGCTGTAGAAAAGGAGGGTCATGGAGGGATTGTCTACTGAGTGTCTGTGGGTGGTTCTACCTGTCCTTACTTATCATGGCCTGTTGGTCAGGAAGTCAAGGATCCAGTTGCAAAGGGAGGCGTGAGTCCCAGATTTAGGTGTTTGGAAATGAGTTTGTTTGGAATTACTGTATTGAAGGCAGAGCTTTAATGCATAAACAATAGTCTAATATAGGTGTCTTAATTGTCTAAATGCTTTAGGCCAGGGAGACGACATCTGCTGCAGACTTGTATTGGCCGTCGGTGATATGCAGTGGTTCGAGGTTGTCTGGGAGGCTGCAGTTAATGCATGCCATGACCAGCCTCTCAAAGTACATCATGCTGATGTATGTTGGAGCCACTAGATACTAGTCACTAAGGCATATTAGCTTCTTTTATTAAGGTGGTCGGTTGAAAGTGGTCTTCGTAAAGCAGGTGGGGACATCAGATTGAACTAAAGATAGGTTAAAAATGTCTGCAAATACCCACACCAAATGATCACAACCAGGGACACAATCCGGAGTGATTAATTCTTCGGAAGTATGATTTTGCATCTGCAATGGTGACTGTTGGTCATCACTTTATAAAATGCTTCTTTGCTGATTTTAAACTACTAGTAACTAAACTGCAAGATAGCATTTGCAAATAAACTGATTACTGAAACTAACTGATATGTTCTCCCAGCAATACAATACATTAAGGGGTATGTACAGAGATGAAAATGTGATTGCTTTGAAAAAGACATGAGAGGTGCTTAATGTGTTTAATGACTGTTTGACAGTGAAGCTGCACACCACTACCATGTGCCCTCCATTTTCCCAGACTGGCAGTTCTGTTCCACAGGGTCTGTTTCAACTTTTAAGTACCTGAAATATTACAAATAACCCATGTTTTATTTTCCACAGTCCCTTCATCATTAATGAATACATGGGTATAAGAAATGAAAACTTCATGAAGTTAGCAGCAGTTGGAACCTGGATGGGAGATTTTGTTACTGCCTGGATGGTGAGAATAACCTTTCATTTATTATTTGACCAGAATTGTAAAATAGTGTGATTTACTTTGCATATTGTAGCATGTGTATTATAATGCAGGCAGAGTCATTACCTACCTACATCTATAGATATCTATATATTTAATGAATGAGAAAGTTAATGAACATAGCTGGCTGGTGGTGCGTAGTGGTATCTGCACTGGACTTCAAGACAGGTTCAAATCCGGCTGGCTCCTTGCTCGCTTTCTATTTGTGCTGAGTTGAGTACCAAGATATCAACTCAGCCTTGTAAAAAACAGACAAATGCTAAGAAACAGCAAGGTTGCCACCCAATGTGCCACAAGGCATGGACAACAACGAAACTATGTTTTATACGGTTAAAAAATCTGTTCAATCACATTCCTGTTTCCCAAATCTTTTTCACTGCAAACTTCTTCACATGGTGTCCTTAGAAGAGGTGTTTCCATGTTTAAAATTGGTAATATTTTAATTCCCGTCATATCTTCTTCACTGTTTTTTTCAGTCACTGAATGTGTGACTTATGCTTTTATGTCCTATAACTGAGAGTGAATAATAAAACTCGTGTTCACAAAGGTGTATCTATCACATATAAGGAAGCATAACAAGAATGACTTTATAATCCCATGCATATGTTGCTCCAAATAAAGGTCTGTCTTGCATGCCGTGTGTAGTAAAAATACTGACTGTAAGAGAATACATTAGTCTTGGCAGTAATGGTTTTCATTTTATCATTGTAGGAGCTATGTATCTACTTTTGTCTGTTTTGTGTTGCACATTTATTATGGGTAATTTGTCACGTGGGTTGGGGCATAGAAGCAAATGAGTATACAGTAGTTACATATTCACGATTTGTCTAAGTCAGTTTAGTCTAGATAGAGCCACAGAGTGATTTTTTTTGTAGACTGCAATGCTACCGCTAGATCACTATTATATCATTATTAGACTGTTCATTTCATTATATTGCTAGTTTTTGTTTTGTCTGTTTTTTATCGCTACAAAATTATTCATCTTTGCTGGTTTCCTAATAAAGGATCGAATGTATTCTTTTAAACTTTGAAGCTTTGTTATTTTGAAGCAGGTCATACAGTGTCAACCCCTGTGCTTAGTCTCAGAGCAGTTTTTGTTTGTTTTCAACTAACCGCTTCAAACACCATCACCAAGGTTATTGCTTTGCCCTAGCAAGTGAAAATTAATGACAGAAAGATACTATCCAAAAGTAGACATATTTTCTATTACTAAAAGAATGTGCCCTATCATGCTCAATATATGGTTTTCCTGTACCTGGTGGTGCATCTCCTGTCTGCACCAGAAAGCTGAACTCAGTACAGTTGTCACATTTAACTGAAGTGTACAGCCTCCAAAGTTGCATGCAAATTGAATCTTTGAAAATCTAAATGGTGCTGAACAACTGTTTATATAGAAAGCAAATGCTTGGTATAATAAACTGCTTTGTTGGTTTCTAGGAATTGTTCTTTCTTCTTAACAATTCTAATCAGAAACAAGCCTACATTATAATTAGCTGAAATCTGATTAAAAAGAATAATGAATTTTGTATTGACGTAAGTTTCTCTGCTGTGTTGCATCTATTGATTTTTTTGTATTATATTGACTGCTGATGAATATGTGAGATGCTATCATATAATTGTGTCTCTACAAAATGTCACATTGTCAAGTTAAGGCTTTTGTGCTTTTTAGTTTTTACTCTTCCGTTAATTTTATTTATGGGTCAAGATGGCGCAAGATACTGAATTTGCACTTTACTTCAAAGCAATAAATTTATTGCATGAGCCAACGATATATTTTTGAGAGAGGATATATTGCTGTTCAAGTCTGATCAATATTGTGCATCGGTCAAACTTACCTCATTGTAAACCATCCAAGTGTTATGATGTATTTGAAGAATGCAAATCTCAGGTCATCCATGGAGTTCAGGTCTTCCATCAAAACTGGAGTAGAGTATTGAAAGCTGTGATTTATACCTTCAATGTTAGATCAATTTCCTTAATAAAAATGGAGAGGTAGACGGATCTTACAACTTAGGAGGTGAGTTTTAGACTGAAGGCTTGCTGCAGTTTCCATGAATCTCGACTGATGTCTTAGCAATCAAAAAACTGAAGTAATCTATTTTGCCATCTGCCAATCTGCATGTATTAGCATATCAAATGAGTTGTTTTAGCTGACTAGAACTACTTCTACCTAATTAGCTTCTGAATGTAAGCATGAACCAAACAATAAAATTTATCAGGGCAGAATAAAAGAAGCTAAATACTGGTACACTCAGTGGTTCATATCACTAGCACTTGTGGAGAGAGAAACAGAGTTAACATATCTGATAAATAATACTCATTGTGAAAAGGTCTATGCTAAAATACCAAAGGCCTGCAGTCACAGCGAGAGAAAGATTAACAGACACAAAATGCTAGAGGAACTCAGCAGATCAGGTAGCGTCTATAGAAAGTTATAAAGAGTTGACATTTCAGGCCAAGGCCCTTCATCAGGACTGGAAAGGGAGGGGGAAGAAGCCAGAATAGGACGGTGGGTGGGGGAGGGTCGAGGATGGAGTGCAAACTGGAAGGTAAGAAGTGAAGCTAGGTGAGGGGGCAGGCAGGTGGGTGGAGGAAGGTGAATGAAGTGAGAAGCTTGGAGGTGATAGGGAAAGGGTAGAGGACTAAAGAAGAAGGACAATAGACAATAGGTGCAGGAGTAGGCCATTAGGCCCTTCGAGCCAGCTCTGCCATTCACTGTGATCATGGCTGATCATCCACAATCAGTACCTTTTTCCTGCCTTCTCCCCATATCCCTTGACTCCTCTATCTTTAAGAGTTCTACCTAACTCTTTCTTGAAAGCATCCAGAGAATTGGCCTCCACTGCTTTCTGAGGCAGAGCATTCCACAGATCTACAACCCTCTAGGTGAAAAAGTTTTAATTCAACTCTGTTCTAAATGGCCTACCCCTTATTCTTAAACTGTGACCTCTGGTTCTGGACTCCCCCAACATTGAAAAACATGCTTCCTGCCTCTAGCATGTCCAATCCCTTAATAATCATATATGTTTCAATCAGATCCCCTCTCATCCTTCTAAATTCCAGTGTATACAAGCCCAGTCGCTCCAATCTTCCAACATATGACAGTCCCACCATCTCGGGAATTAACCTCATGAACCTACACTGCACTCCCTCAATAGCAAGAATGTCCTTCTTCAAATTTGGAGACCAAAAACTGCCCACAAATACTCCAGGTGTGGTCTCACCAGGGCCCAGTACAACTGCAGTGGAATCTGAGAGGAGAAGAGAATGGACCAAGGGAGAAAGGAAGGGAGGAGAGGCACAGAGAAGAGGAATAGGCAGGTGAGGAGAAGAAAAGAGGGGAGTCAAAATGGGGAATGGAGAAAGAGAGAGATGGGGGTGGGGGATGAGAAATTATCAGTAGTTAGAGAAGTTAAAGGATTTCCAGCAACTGCTGAATCTCTTGTATTTTTGAGAGAAAATAACTTTGTCTTCAGTAAACGTATGATTCTGGACGTTACCAAGGGCATCTTGAGAATTTTACACTGTTCTATCAGTGGGAAGATGAATGTCTTTGATGGATGAACACAAGAAAACAATGACTCCTGATGAAGGGTTTCGGCCCGAAACGTTGCCACTACCTCCTCCCATAGATGCTGTCTGACCTGCTGAGTTCTGCCAGCATTTTGTGTTTTTATTAATTTCCAGCATCTGCAGATTCACTCGTGTTGAATATGCTTCTGCTGTTGTTCGGATCTGCAGAATGCACCATTCCTAAGGGAAGTATAAATTGAAAATAAGTCACCTTAATTTAAATTGCAATTTGGTAAGCTATATTAATTTCTGCTGGTTGTCACACAGAAGCCAGTAATTAACTTGGAATAAATTCAGTACACAGAACAGCCAATACTTCACTTAAGCTTAGTGCTAGTGACCAAGAGTAAAATTCTTACTCGTGTTTTCTGCTTTGGAAATTCTGTGCAGTTCTGGGTGTCCCATTATAGAATAGATGTGAACTCTTTGGAGAGGGCCCTGAAGAGGTTCAATCAGACGCTGCCTGGATTTGAGACCATTAGCTAGAAGTTGTTGTTGGACAAACTCGGATTGTTTTGCTCTGGAGTGTTGGAGGCTGAGTGGAAACCCGGTAGAGGTTTATAAAATGATATGAGGCTTAAGCAGTACAGTCTTAAACTGGGGACAGCCGAGCTCCTCTTCCAGATGAGCTCAATGCCTTCTATGCTCACTTTGACCACCAGAACAAGGAGGAGGCATTGTGCACCCCCACAGCTTATGATGATCCTTTGGTCTCAGTATCTGAAAATGATTTGTAGGCTGCCTTCAAGAGGTTGAATCCAGGAAAAGCAACCAGTCTGGACAGAGTACCTAGCCAAGTACTGAAGACCTGTGCTGACCAACTGGCTGGTGTATTCATGAATATCTTCAGCCTCTCTCTATGGCAGTGTGTGGTACCCATCTGCTTCAAGCAGGCTTCAATCATACTAGTGCCCAAGAAGAGTGTGGTAATCTGTCTATTGCCCAGTAGTACTTACATCCACACTTTTGAGAGGCTGGTGTTGAAGCATCTCAGCTCCTGTCTGAATGCTGACTCGGATCTGCTCCAATTTGCCTACCAAAGCAACAGGTCTACAGTAGATAATATGTCATTGGCTCTTCCCACAACCATGGAACATCTGGATAGCAAAGATGCATACATCAGGATGCTGTTTATCGATTACAGCTCAGCATTTAACATCATCATCCCCTCAAAACTAATCGGGAGAGAGATTAAAAACTTGGCTGAGTGGTGTAATCACAACAACCTCTCACTCAATGTCAGTAAGACCAAGAAACTGATTGTAGACCAGGAGAGGGAAACTCATCATGGTTATCCTTCGAGGTCGAGGATGATGGTCTTTGTTCCGTTTCCACAGAGCGAAGATGCCTGTACATGTATTTGTTTAACGTGTACTTGATGTTGCACTCCAAGAAGCACACGATACTTCACAAATCAACCAACTGATTCCAATGGCACGGAAACCTCAACGATTGGAGCTGATGGATTTGTTGCGGCCTTCATCTGCCTTTATAGTCATTGAGTTCGAAGTAACTTCGTCTGCCTGTTCCACCGTTGAGATCTTGGTTGGATTGTTCTTTGTTAGGGACCTCACCCTCAACCTTACTGCCGTAGGTGACCCTACCAGGAGCATAGCTCCAGACGGCTTCGCTTTTGGGACCACACAAGCTTCTCCACCACGACAAGTTGACAATCCACGGAGAAGAGTGGGAAACTAGAAGTCAATGAGCCAGTCCTCTTCAGAGGATTAGAGGTCGAGAGGGTAAGTAACTAAATTCCTGTGTGTTATTATCTCTGTCTGGGACCATCATATAAATATAATTGCTAAGAAAGCACACTAGCTCCTCTACTTCCTTAGGAGCCTGCAGAGATTCAGCATGTCATTGAAAACCTTGGCAAACTAGAATAGCTGTGAGGTGGAAAGTGTGCTGACTGGCTACATTATGGACTGGTATGGGAATACCAATGCCTTTGAGCAGGAAATCCAACGAAAGGTAGTGGAATCTACCCAATACATCAGGTAAAGGCTTTCCAACCTTTGAGCACATCTACATGAAACATTGCCCTAGAAAAGCAACATCCATCATCAAAGATCGTCACCACCCAGGCCATGCTCTTTTCTCATTGCTGCCATCAGGTAGAAGGTACAAGAACAGTTATTACCCACCAACAACTACCCAAGAACAGATACGCACCACCAGGTTCAAGAACAGTTACTACCCCTCAACCATCAGGCTCTTGAACAAAAAGGAATAGTGACACTCATTTAAGGACTCTTGTTATTTCATGCTTATTATTAATTGCTATTTATTTATTATTTGCATTTGCGCAGTTTGTTTACAGTTTGTGTTCTGTAAATTTGCTAAGAATGCCCACAGAAAAAGAATCTCAGGGTTGTATGTGGTGACATGTATGTGCTCTGATAATAAATTTTACTTTGGATTTTGAACTTTAGGCACAGCTCTTTTAACCCTATATTCAAAATTTTCTTCCATAGTAAAGTTGTTAAATATAAAAGGAGATAGCTTTAAGATTTTAAGATAAGAGGAGGAAAGTTTAAAAGAGATCTACAAGGTGAGTTTTTTGCACCTGATGAAGGGTCTCGGCCCAAAACGTTGACTGCTCATTTCAACGGATGCTGCCCAACCTGCTGAGTTCATCCAGCTTATGTACGTGTTGATTTGACCACAGCATCTGCAGTGTACTTTGTGTTTAAGTTTTTTACACTTTGAGTGGTAGGTACCTGGAACAGACTGCCACGTGTGGTGATGGAAAAAGACATGATAATTCAAGCAGGTATATAAAAATACAGGGAGTGAAGGATTTGTATCATGTGCAAGCAGATAGTTTTGGCTTAGTAATAGTTTTAGAATGTCCATAGGACACTCAAAGTTGCTGCACAGGTTGACTCTGCGGTTAAGAAATCATATGGTGCATTGAGGGATTGAGTTTAGGAGCTGAGAGGTAATGTTGCAGGTATATAGGACCCTGGTCAGACCCCACTTCGAGTACTGTGCTCAGTTCTGGTAGGAAGGATGTGGAAACTATAGAAAGAGTGCAGAGGAGATTTACAAGGATGTTGCCTGATTGGGGAGCATGCCTTGCAAGAATAGATTGAGTGAACTCGGCCTTTTTTTCTTGGAGTGATGGACGATGAGAGGTGACCTGATAGAGGTGTACAAGATGATGAGAGGCATTGGTCATGTGGATAGTCAGGCTTTTTCCCAGGGCTGAAATGGCTAGCATGAGAGGGCACAATTTTATGGTAAACACAAAGTACACTGCAGATGCTGTGGTCAGATCAAGACATACAAAAAGG
Organism: Hypanus sabinus; assembly: GCF_030144855.1. NCBI lineage: Eukaryota > Metazoa > Chordata > Chondrichthyes > Myliobatiformes > Dasyatidae > Hypanus > Hypanus sabinus. The sequence goes on from NC_082713.1 coordinate 167,532,078, forward strand.
CTGGATGAACTCAGCAGGTCGGGCAGCATCCGTTGAAAGGAGCAGTCAATGTTTCGGGTCAAGACCCTTCGTCAGGACTGCTCCTTTCAACGGATGCTGCCCGACCTGCTGAGTTCATCCAGCTTTTTTGTACATCACAATTTTAAGGTGCTTGGAAGTAGGTACAGAGGAAATGTCAGGGGTAAGTTTTTAATGCAGAGAGTGGTGAGTGCTTGGAATGGGCTGCCAGTGACAGTGGTGGAGGCAGGTACGATAAGGTCTTTTAAGAGACTCCTGGACAGATACATGGAGGTCAGAAAAAACGGAAGGCTATGGGTACCCCTAGGTAATTTCTAAGGTAAGGACATGTTCGCCACAGCTTTGTGGGCCGAAGGGTCTGTATTGCACTGTAGGTTTTCTGTGTTTTTATGTTTCTAATTTGACATTGTGGTTGACACAAAGGGTCTAATCCTGTGCTGTACTATTTCATGTTTGAGTTCCTCAGTGTAGAGTTATGGAGCTATATATCTGGTGGGGTTGGCTAAGCACAGAAGGGGGCTCATAAGGATGCCCCCTGCTTTGTTTACTCCACATGTCAAGTATGAATTGTGCATGGTGATGAGATTCAAAATCTGAACATCAGCCTAGTTTAATAAGGTGTTCAGATCTACCTATGCATAAGTTTTGTCCAATGGACACTGTTGTCAGAGAGGTTTGAGATCCTCTCTTGGGATCTGACTAACCTTAATTGACATCAAATAATAAAATAGAGAACGTTTGTTTTTTGATAATCTTTTGATAAATAAACACAATCTTTATAAATTCATTTTACAGTTTTATTTCTCCCACTTACTTTATGAGTCAAAATAAATTCATAGCCATTTGCAATTATTTCACTAATGAAGAAAATCATGTTCAAGGAAACAGATTTTTCAAACCAGATAATTGGCTAAAGCTGAAGAACTGTGAAAAATATATTTTGTTTAAAAGTAGAAAATGCAAATACAGTTAATAGCCTTGCTGTTTTGTCATAACATATTCCAATGACATTTCAACATTAGTTGCTAATATCACTTTTTTATTGATTTTCTAATACTGTATAATCGTTATAAGATTTAACAATGAGGAAGGGATCACTTTTGATTTTGAGTGATTATAGTTGGTAACAAGCATTGTAAGATTGAGTAATTACAGAGGAAGGATTCCAAGATTCAATCACAACACTCCCACTAGGCTTATACTCACTAGAATTTAGAAGATTGAGGGGGGATCTTATTGAAATGTATAAAATTCTAAAGGGATTGGACAGGCTAGATGCAGGAAGATTGTTTCCGATGTTGGGGAAGTCCAGAACAAGGGGTCACAGTTTAAGGATAAAGGGGAAGCCTTTTAGGACTGAGATGAGGAAAAACTTCTTCACACAGAGAGTGGTGAATCTGTGGAATTCTCTGCCACAGGGAACAGTTGAGGCCGGTTCATTGGCTATATTTAAGAGGAAGTTAGATATTGCCCTTGTGGCTAAAGGGATCAGGGGGTATGGAGAGAAAGCAGGTACAGGGTTCTGAGTTGGATGATCAGCCATGATCATACTGAATGGTGGTGCAGGCTCGAAGGGCCGAATGGCCTACTCCTGCACCTATTTTCTATGTTTCTACGTTTCTATCATCAGCAGAACATTCTCAACAATTTAAATAGAATTGATATGCTTCTTAACTTGTACTTAGGTGTTAGTTTAACTCAGGGAATTGCACACTAACCTTTGGATATAACAGACATCCCACCCTGCAAAAACTCATTTCAGGGAGGTAGCACCCCTACGCCCCACAAACCCATATCCTCCCCCCACCCCCTGGTCGACCTCCAAGGGTGTATGTAATAATTTGTTTAGTGATTTTGTCTAATCTGTAAACCAAGTTGGGTATATGCAGAATATGTGACATTAAAATATGTGCTTATATTATCATGGAGTTATTTTGTTTATTCTATTACAACTTTAAGCAAGTCTACCGGGAGTTTGGCCTCATCATGTAGGACGTCAATAGAGTAGCTCCTTAACAGTTAGCCAGCTAGTTTATATAATGTTAGCTATGCTAATAAACGAATGACACCCGTTAAACTCGCCTCAACATGTCTTTTACATTTTAACCCACCATGGGCAATAGAAAAGTCACTGTTGCAAACAGTGCAGCGAGCAACACTGTCATTATTTTTGAGGTCGACTGTAAAGCCCGCCCACAGAGAAAACTGATAGGTCTACTTAGCACGAAGGGAGACCAATCAGGATGCTCCTTCCCTCCTCCTCCCTCTCCCCCTCTCCCTCGTCTTCCGGGATATTGGATATAATTTGCGGGCATCAAGGAGCCGCTATCAATATGTGTGAGACTCACGGAACCACTGGGAGAGATGGGATGTCTGGTATAAGATGTGAGATAAATCTCCACTTAAAGTGTGAACATGTGAAGTAAGCATGTAACACAACATGTAACATAGCTGTCATATTTAAGGAGAGTTGCATTGAAGTTCTTTTTTTAAATTGAGATCCCAATCTCAGGCCTAGCCAATAAATAAATAGTCACAGTTAATTGTTTGAAGAGCAGGTAATCTACCCCCACAGCATGTGACTAATCCTCATCTGTTGGTCAGTCATTTGTCAGCTAATACCATTGAAACCAGTTTGATACTTCATATATACAAACAGTCTTTGCAGAAGTATTAAGCACTTTGGTGTCTTGAATTGTCAAAATAGTTTGTAAGAACTAAGAACTAAGAAAAGAGAAAGGATAAGTGTTTTAATACAACACACAGAAAATGCTGGCGAAACTTAGCAGGTCAGGCCACATCTACGGACAGGGATAAACAGTTGCAATTTGGACTGAGACTGTCAGGAGTGTATTAACACTTAGCATTTTAGAGGCACAAATTTTCTGGTTATACAGATTCAGAAAACTGATACTTTTCCTGAAGGCATAAAGGAAAAAAGAGCAAGCCCACAGTGAATTTGCCTTTTGTTTTACTTCATAGTTAATATCACAGCTATTCTCTGGCTATTGTAGTACCTGGTTAGCAGGCAATGTTTTTCACGTTATAGTACTTCTGCTTAAAACACAAATGTTTAAAAATCAGACCCAGTTTGCAGGTTTTAAACTTGTGAATTGTCAATGAAAAATCTTGTGTGAACATTAGGCTATAGTTCAGTTCTCGGTTGATAAACAGCTGTCTTGAGAGGTTTTGGGTAAGGTTCCCCTTAACTCAGAATCAGATGTGCATCAGAAAACTTCAGGTACTGTGCATACACAGATAGAGTACTGACTGCCAACATGCATTTAAGTAAAACAGGGAGGAAACCTCACAATAAGTCAGTAATGAAACACAAATTGAGAATCACTCAAAAAGACTGCAGCATGCCTTGGTAATGTAACCCAGTGTGAGATGCTGTGATCAAAATACATTTATTATCAAAGTATGTATACATTATACAACATTTAACTCCGTACAGGCAGCCACAAAACAAAGAAACCCAAAAGAACCCTTAGAAAGGACCATCAGGCACCCAATGTCCAAAGAGAGAGAAAAAAAACAAATTGTTCAAACAATAAAAGTAACCAAATAGCATTCGAAATGAAAGTGAGTCCACAGCCACGAAGCCCGGAGCAGACTACAGCCTCAGCTCAGCACAGAGCTCCATAAAAGTCGCCGACCAAGGACATTGCCTCTAGTCCTGACACCCAGCCTTTTCAATCTGGCCCAGTGTTTAAATCATCCATACATCAGGTTGTTCCTCCCTCTAAGATCAGGGTCCTGATGCTTTGATATGCTTATGGCCCAGGTTCTAGAACGAGGAACCATTGTATTTTGGCTGGTATTTGACTTTTTAGGTTGATCAAACCTTGAGTCTTTTGCTCTCAGTTTTGACTCTGCCTCGCACCTGCTCACTTTGACCCTCAACTTTGCTTCGCCTCCCCTCACCTCTCCATTGCTTATGGTGACTGTTAACCAGAAAAAATTTTATTAATGAAGTTTTTAGTTGTATGTTTTGCTTGGTTTGCTGTCGTTAAATAATCACTGGGCTTCACCACCACTATCTTAAACCTTGCCTTCTTGATAGCTGCTCAGGGTTGATTGAACCAATTTATCATGTTGGGTGTGTCCAGTTACACTGTAAAATGGTGTGTCTCTCCTACTGACCCCTATACGTGCATCCAGATACTCATCTGAACTCTCCCCCTGTTCTCCTTGCTGTCATTGAAAGATTTATGCTGTTAGTTATGCTATTCTTTAAGGTCTGATTTACAACTCAGCCATGACTGTGGCAATAGGGTGGTTGCAGTTACTGGAGGTAGCTTTTGATTCTTTTCACCAATATCACAATTTTTCCATATTGCCATGTTCTTAGATAAAACGCAAGTGGGTTTCATAGAGTCACCTCTTTGCAGTTGGGTGCCCATGAAAAGGAAAAATAGTGAATCTGATGAAAAACATGGCTAAAAATGTCCTTAAGGTTGTTTTCATCTAGAATCATGTACAAAGACATTGCTTTCAGTAACGACAGCTGTCAAGCATTGTAGCGTCCAGAGATTTGGCTTTAGTCATTGAACACCCACATCTTAGTTACAAATATATATAATAACAATGTTTAAACTATTTAATAAAATCAATGTAGGCATTTGTATTAGAGAAAAGATTGCTTTTTTGAGATTTAAGCAAAATTAACAATTAGGCTGGATTAGAGGGCATAATAGGATAGTGATTAATGTTTGGAGTTATTATCCAGAGAACTTATTACTGAAGTGAAGATAGGAGCTTGAATTGCATTTTAGCAGCTGCTTTACTTAACTTAGAAAGTAAAATAAGTCAGAAAAATATGGTATTAGTAACTATGACAGTAAAACTGGTAAGTTGCAATAAAAACCTGTCGATTCACTCAGAAAATTTAATCTCCTCTCCTCACCAGGTGCCCTCATTTGAGGGTCAATTATGAATGGGCAGGTAATGCTTCCATTCATCATCATCATCATGTGATATGTCATATGATGTGGGGGATAGTGGTCTTTTGGCAAATTTTGGCAAAAGGCTGTACAAGTGTAAAGAAAAAATATCATTCACAAAATTTAGTGTTTTATTTATGAAGTATGCTTTATCTGAAAGTGCTTAATTTGATGTTATTTCTATCTCTCAAATATCTTCTCATGTTCCTGAGTTTTCTTGTCAGATTCACATAAGCATTCATTCTCTTCAGTTTGGGAGCTTTACTGTCTTTTGGGCAATTCTTTGTTCACACAGCAGTTGTCTTACTTCCAATGTGGGACTTTGCTCTTTCTGCGTTGATGCTTTTGCAGCAGACCCAAAGATCAGTGACTTCCCTGAGAACTCCTGCACCCTCCTGCTGAGCCTTCATCATTGCAGTCTTTTGTTGCTATATCAGTTAGAATTTTCCACATGCAAATGCACCATGCAGTTTCCTTCCCCTTCTCACTGATTGGCAACCGTTCTCTGCAATTTGCTAAGCAGATATTCTATAAAATTAAGACGGGGATGAGCTAAAGTTGGTTTTGAAAAGGAAGAGCAGAATTAATAAATTTACTATAGGAGTGGATGATTTAGCTGTGTTTAAAGAGAGCATCCAGGGAGAAAGAAAAAGAACAGGACAGGCAATGTTATGGCAATAAATTAAAAAAAACATTGGAAATTAGAGAGTGGATGTCCAAAAATTTTAATGAAAGTAAAACACAGAAAAAAATACTGATAGTTAAATTTCCAAAGATCCTGGGAAATTTGACCTTCAGGCCTTTTAGCCTTCCAAGCTTTTCTCAAATGAAATCCTGGCCCATTCATATTGACATCAATTTATCCACACTGATAACCAAAATCTCACCCATCTCAGATTTAAAATTAATTGAGCTAGCACTGCCTGCTTTTTATTGGAGTGTTCCATGTTTGTGCATATAAATAGTTTCTTAATTTCAATTAAGAACATAAGAGATAGGAGCAGGAGTAGGCCAATCGGCCCCTCAAGCCTGCTCCGCCATTCAACAAGATCATGGCTGATCCAATCTTAACTCTAGTTTTCACCGAATCCCACAAGGCAACAGTGCCAACCAACAGGGCACCATGCCGCCCATTTTATTTTATTATTCATCCCGCCCAAACCCATGTGATCACCTGGGAAAAAAAAAATGATTTGCCAATTGAGGAGAAAAAATCTGGAAAATTCTTCTCCGATCCATCCAGGCTATTGAAAACTGGTCCAGGAGATCACATGGCTGATCTAAACCTAGCCTCATGTCCACTTACCTGCTTGCTCACCGTATCCCCTAATGCCATTTTTATCCAGGAAAATCTATCTCCGTTTTGAATTTATTGAGTATAGTAGCTTCCACAGCTCTCTGGGGCAGTAAATTCCACAGCCCCACTACCCTCTGAGTGAAGAAATTTCTCCTCATCTCAGTCCTGGAACGGCATCCCCTTATTTTAAGATTATGCCCCCTAGTCCTAGTTTCACCCATCATTGGGAACATTCTCCCAGCATCCACCCGATCAAGCCCCTTCACAATCTTATATGTTTCAATAAGATCACCTCTCATTCTTCGGAACTCCAATGAGTAGAGTCCCAATCTACTCAACCTCTCATCATACATCAACCCACCCATCCCCGGAATTAACCTAGTGAACCTTCTCTGCACTGCCTCGAGAGCCAGTATGTCCTTTCTTAAATATGGACACCAGAACTGCACGCAGTACTCCAGGTGTGGTCTCACCAATACCCGGTACAACTGCAGTAAGACCTCCCTGTTGTTATACTCCATCCCCCTAGCAATAAAAGCCAGCATTCCATTGGCCTTCTTGACCACCTGCTGCACTTGCATACTAACTTTTTGTGTTTCCTGCACCAGGACCCCCAGATCCCTTTGCACAGAAGCACTTTCCAGTTTCTCCCCATTTAGATAATAACTTGCTCTATTATTTTTCTTGCCAAAGTGCAAGACCTCACACTTGTCAGTATTATATTTCATCTGCCAAATGTCTGCCCAATCACTCAGCCTATCTATGTCCCCCTGCAGGGTTTCAATGTCCTCCCTCCCTCCCATCTTTGTGTCATCAGCAAACTTCGAATATTCTGAATATTAATTATAGTTTTAAGGTTATGACACTTTGTTTTAGTTTTCCTCTACCAGCAGAAGATAATTTCTATCTGCCCTACCAATTTCTTTCAAAATGCTAAATTTCTGCGTACTCTAATTCCCTAGGAATCAAGCCTAGATCAGTTAATTTCTAAATCCTTCAAAGTTTGGTTCCCTGTAAACATTCTGATAATTCTTCTAAAGTGAAGTATAGATATCACACCAGGTGTATCTAATCATTCCTTTGTACAAATCCTTCCTTCTTTATACGAATATAACCTCTGAAAGTGCTGAAGATCTGAAATAGAAATTGCTGGATGTACTTAATAGATCAGACTGTAGCTGCGCAGATGGAAACACCACTGAGGTTTCCAAACTGACCTCCAGAGAGTCCTCTGGATATAAACGCTACCATTCAATTCACTTGTTGTGTTCTTAGAGCTGACCCTAACAGTGCAGTAGTCTGTGTACATAGAACCTGAAATCTCTTTGGACATGCACTGTTAGGGTGCAATAATGTAAAAATTGTGGCTGTATTTAAAAAAATCTAAATGCTTAAAAGTACATCAACAGGGACATCAGAAATAATAAAATAGAATTTTCTTAACAATTGCATCTTAAGTTAAGACAGATAATAAAGATATACATAATGAACTTTTTCAGAATACTCACCAGATGAAACATGTAAGATGCTGAGGGGTCATAACAGACTGGACATGTTTGCCTGTTGGTGAATCTCAAATCTAGGAAAAACTGAGTCAAGATAAAGGATTGTTCATTTGACACAGAGATGAGGCATTTTTATTCTCTCAGAGGGTCGTGAGTTGCAGTGGTAAAACTAATCAGAATCAAAGCAATTGCTGCCACCCTGTCTCTGCCACAGGATTGTTATACTTCTGTGGCACACCCTCAGCTCCAATGAAAAGATTCCAAAGAGTTGAATCCATTATTAGCAATTAGCAAACATACGTTCTTGAATGATATACAGTGTCAGCAAGGATATGACCACTGCCGGTCCCTTATTTCATGCAAACTGTCATGAAATAAACAAGGACACATAACTTATTCCCGTTTCTTTTTCCATGCTTCCTCTGATGTGACTAGTTATCATAATCAACACAAAATACAAAGCAAATAGAGAACAGATACAGGCTCCTACACTAATCTTCAGAGTGTTCTTACTGAAAGACCAGTGAAAGAAGCTCTTCCTTTGAGGTAGGCTATTGATAAGGAAGGGGGGAGAGTGAAAGTTTACAATGAGCAAGTGGGATTGCAGAGTTGAGGGAACAGTCAGATCACCACAATCTTATTAAGAAATGGAGCAAGTTCAAGGGACCAAATAATGTAGTTCGCATATCAAGACGGTGGTAAGGAGGTGAGAAGCAGAACTGTGACTTCGGTTGAAATAATTTTTCAAAGAAAGGGGCATCCATTCCTCCACTGTCACCTTCTTTCAAAGAAAGGGGCTTCCCTTCCTCCACCAGCAACACTGACCTCAACCACGTCGCTTCCATTTCACGCACGTCTGCTCTTACCCCTTCCTCCCACCACCCTACTAGGGATAGGGTTCCACACCTACCACCCTACCAGCCTCTGCGTCCAACACATAATTCTCCGAGACTCCTGCCGCCTCCAACTGGATCCCACCACCAAGCCCATCTTTCCTTCCCCCCTCCCTGCCCTCCCCCCAACTTTCTGCTTTTTGCAGGGATCTCTCCCTACGCGACTCCCTTGTCCATTAATTACCCCCCCCCCCCCACAACTGATCTCCTTCCTGGCACTTAAACTTGCAAGCAGAACAACCTGCCCCTACACTTCCCCCCTCACTACCATTCATGGCTCCAAACAGTCCTTCAGCTATGAATCTGTTAGAGTAATTTACTGTGTTCGGTGTTCCTGGGGTGGCTTCCTGTATATCGGTGAGACCTGACGTAGATTGGGAGACCACTTCGCCGAACACCTATGCTCTGTCCACCAGAACAAGTGGGATCTCCCAGTGGCCACCCATTTTAATTCCATTTCCCATTCCCATTCCGATATGTCCATCCACGGCCTCTCCCATTATTGTGATAAGGCCACACTTAAGTTGAAGGAACAACACCTTGTATTCCGTTTGGCATGAACATCGATTTCTCAAACTTCCAGTATTGCCTACCCCACCATTTCCCATCCCATTTTCCGTTTCTCAAGTTATCACCTTGCCTGCCCATTGCCTCCCCCTGGTGCTCCTCTCCCCTTTTTTCTTTCTTCCATGGCCTTCTGTCTCTTTCACCAATGAACTTCCCAGCTCTTTGTTTCATCCCTCCTCCTCCAAGCTTCACTTATCACCTTGTGTTTCTCTCTCCTCTCCCCTCCATCTCGCAATTCTACTCCTAGCTTTTTTTCTTCAGTCCTGCAGAAGGGGTTTGTCCCAAAACGTTGACTGTGCTTTTTTCCATACATGCTCCCCAGCCTGCTGAGTTCCTCCTGTATTTTGTGTGTGTTGTTCAGATTACCAGTATCTGCAGATTTTCTCTTGTTTGTGGTTGGAATATTGGTGGTCAGCTTGATTTTGATGAAGCTTGTGGGTTCATCCTTTGAGTTTTCTCACTAGCTGATAAGCAAGGCATTGATGGACATCAGGACAGCTCACAAAGAATGGTATTTTCCACCGTGCAGCCACATCTAATGATGTAAATGCTTATATTAAGGGTTCCCAACCTTTTTTATGCCATGGACCAATACTATTGAGCAAGGGGTACATGGATCCTAGGTTGGGAACTCCTGGTTTAAACGTTTCCAATGGTTGGAATCAACTTTAAAAATTACTATCATTTTCTCGATGATGCAGAATACCTCCAAATACTTTTTCATTTTAATGTGTTTTTGGTAGCTTCTTGCTCTTGCTGTGTTGCTCAATCTCTAATACAAACGTAGATAACCATGTATGAATTCTTGTAATTCTTCTGCATCATTTTAGGCTATATCATAAATGAGAGTCTCATTTGAGGAATAGAGAGCATGTCAGTAGGGTTAGTATTTTTCTCGGTGTGTCAGATGTGGGAATCTTCCAGTCTCCCAGATGGCCACATCTGTGCCAGATGCACCAAGATGTAGCTCCTCATGTTAGGGATCTGGAGCTGTGGTTCGATGACCCACAGTTTATCAAGGCCCTGCTGCCCTCTCACTGGACCCCCTGCAGTTTGTGTACCATCCCAACCGTTCAAAAGACCACACCATTGCCATCACCCTCCACCTGGACAAAAAAGACACATACGTTTGGATGCTGTTCGTAGACTTAAGTTCAGCATTCAACACAATCATCCCTCAGAAGCTGATTGGAAAGCTGGCCCTACTGAGCCTGAACACCCTCTGCAACTGGCTCCTAGACTTCCTGACTGGGAGACCTCAGATTGAGAGCAGCATCTCCAACACCATCACACTGAGCATGGGAGGTGCGCTCAGGGCTGTGTGCTCAGTCCACTGTTGTTTCCTCTGCTGTGCCATGACTGTGCTGCAACACACAGCTTGTACCACATCATCAAGTTTGTCGATGACATGACCGTGGTGGGTCTCATCAGCAAGAACGACGAGTCAGCTTACAGAGAGGAGGTGTAGTGGCTAAAGGACTGGTGCAGAGCCAACAATCTGTCTCTGAACGTGAACAAAACAAAAGAGATGGTTGTTGACTTCAGGAGGGCACAGAGCGACCACTCCCTGCTGAACATTGACGGCTCCTCAGTAGAGATCATTAACAGCACCAAATTTCTTGGTGTTCACTTGGCGGAGAATATCACCTGGTCCCTCAACACCAGCTCCATATCAAAGAAAGCCCAGCAGTGTTTCTACTTTCTGTGAAGGCTGAGAAAAGTCCATCTCCCACCCCCAATCTTCACCACATTCTACAGAGCATCCTGAGCAGCTGCAACTGTGCCTGGTTCGGAAATTGCACCACCTCGGATTGCAAGACCCTGCAGAGGGTACTGTGGTCAGCTGAGAAGATCATCGGGGTCTCTCTTCCCGCCATTACAGACATTTACACCACACGCTGCATCCGCAAAGCAAACAGCATTATGAAAGACCCTACGCGCCCCTCATACAAACTCTTCTCCCTCCTGCCATCTGGCAAAAGGCACTGAAGCATTCAGGCTCTCACAACCAGACCATCAGACTCCTCAATACCCAGAGCCTAGACTGACACCAACCTACTGCCCTCTACTGTGCCTATTGTCTTTATTGTACTGCCTATTATTTATTGTAATGCCTGCACTATTTTGTTCACTCTATGCAGTCCTGGGTAGGTCTGTAGTCTAGTGTAGTTCTTCCTGTGTTGTTTTTACGTAGTTTCAGTGTAGTTTTTGTATTGTGTCATATAGCACCATGGTCCTGAAAAATGTTGTCTCGCTTTTACTGTGTACTGTACCAGCAATTATGGTCAAAATGACAATAAAAGTGACTTGACTTGACTTGACTTGATTAGGGAGAGTGAACAGGAGATAGAGAGGAGCTACAGAGAGTTGGTTACCCTGAGGCTGCAGGAGTTCAATAAGAGGGTGATGGTCAGGAAAGTGAGGGAAAGAGCTCAGATAGTAGAGAGCACCCTTGTGGCCACCCCCCTCAGTAATCGTTATCTTGTTTTGGATGCAGTTGAGGGGGTGACCTGACAGAGGATGACATGGCGATCGGGTCTCTGGCACTGAGCCTGGTTCCATAGTGCAGAAGGGAAAGAGAAAGATGAGGAATGGAATGAGGGGATTACATAATGAAGGGAACAGACAGGAAATTCTGTCAGCCTGATAGAGATACCCGCGTGGTGTGTTGCCTCCCAGGTGCCAGGGTACAGGATGTCTCAGATCGGTGCAGAGTATTCTGAAGGGAGAGGCTGAACAGCCAGAAGTCTTGGTACACGTTGGTACCAATGACATAGGTAGAAAAAGGAGGAAATCCTGAAGAGAGACTTAAGGGAGTTAGATAGGAAACTGAAAAGCAGGACCTCTATGGTAGTAATCTCAGGATTGTTGCCTGTGCCACGTGCTAGTGAGTGCAAGAATAGCATGATCAGGCATATTAATGTGCGGCTGAGAGACTGGTGTAGGGGGCAGGGCTTCAAATTCCTGGATCACTGGGGCCTCTTCTGGGGGAGGTACAACCTGTACAAAAAGGACTGGAACCCAAAGAGGTCTAATATCCTCGCAGGCACATTTAATAGAACTGTTAGGGAGGGTTTAAACTAATTTGGCAGGGGGATAGGAACCGGAGTGATAGGGTTGAGGAAGGGGAAAACAGAAATAAATCAAAGATAGCATGCGACAGAGATTATAGAAAGAACACACAGGAGATGAGGTTTAATCACAGCCAGTGATTTGAGTTACAGGGCAATAGAGGCATGGTGCAGTTAAAACAGAAAGCAAGAAATACTGGAGTGGAAGTGTTATATTTGAATGCATGCAGCGTAAGGAATAAAATGGATGATCTTGAAATTCAGCTATAGATTGGCAAGTATGACGTTGTGGCCATCTCTGAAACTTGGCTAAAGGATGGCTGCCGTTGGGAACTGAATGTCAGAGGATATACGGTGTATCAGAAAGATAAGTTAGTCAGTAGAGGGGTGGTGTGGCTCTGTGTATAAGAAATAATATTAAGTCATTTGAAAGAGATGACATAGGATTGGGAGGTGTAGAGTCTTTATGGGTTGAGTTAAGAAATGGCAAGGATAAAAGGACATAATGGCAGTTGTATACAGGCCTCCAAACAGCAGCTGGGATGTGGATTACAAATTACAGCAGGAGATAGAAAAGGTGTGTCAGAAAGGTAATGTCATGATCATCGTTGGGGATTTTAACATGAAATGGATTGGGAAAATCAGATCAGTACTGGACCTCAAGAGAGGGAATTCATAGAATGTCTAAGAGATGGCCTTTTAGAACAGCTTGTTGTTGAGCCCACTAAGAGATTGGCTGTGCTGGATTGGGTGTTGTGCAATGATCCGGAGGTGATAAGAGAGCTTAAGGTTAAGGAACCCTTTAACCCTAGTGATCACAATATGATCAAGTTCTCATTGAAATTTGAGAAGGAAAAAATAGAGTCCATTGTGTCAGTATTCCAGTGGAATAAAGGAAATTACAATGGCTTGAGAGGGGAACTGGCCAAAATTGACTTGAAAGAGACATTTGCAGGAAAGACAGCAGAACAGCAAAGGCTGGAGTTTCTGCGAAAAATGAGGGAAGTACAAGACAGATATATTCCAATTAAGAAGACATTTTCGAAGGGGAAGAAGGACACTACTGTGGCTGACAAGTGAAGTCAGAGTCAAAGTAAAAGCAAAAGAGAGAGCATACAAGGAAGCCAGAGATAGTGCAAAGATAGAGGATTGGGAAGCTTTTAAAGACTTGCAGAACGAAACTAAGAAGGTCATTAGGAAGGAAAAGATGAATTATGAAAAGAAGCTGGTGACTAATATCAAACAAGATACTAAAAGCTTTTTTTTAAGTATATAAAGGGTGAAAGAAAGTTGAGGGTAGATATAGGACCAATACAAAATGACACTGGAGATATTGGAAAGTGAGATGCAGAGATGGCAGAGGAACTGAATGCGTGACATCAGTGGTTGGGAAATTGTTGGAATCAATTCTTAGGGATGAGATTATGGAGTACCTGGAGGCACATGATAAGATAAGCCAAAGCCAGCATGATTTTCCAGCATGAAAGGAAAATCCTACCTGACAAATCTACTGCAATTCTTTGAGGAAATTACAAGCAGGGTAGACAAAGGATATGCAGTAGATATGGTGTACTTGGATTTTCAGAAGGCCTTTGACAAGGTGTCACACATGAGGCTGCCTCGCAAGATAAGAGCCCAGGGGAGTTACTAGCATGGGTGGAGCATTGGCTGATTGGCAGAAAACAGAGAGTGGGAATAAAGGGATCCTATTCTGGCTGGCTGTTGATTACCAGTGGAGTTCCACAGAGGTCAGTGTTGGGACTGCTGCTTTTTACGATGTATGTCAATGATTTGGACTATGGTATTAATGGATTTGTGGCTAAATTTGCTGATGATACAAAGATAGATGGAGGAGAGGGTAGTGTTGAGGAAATAGAGAGCCTTCAGGGAGACTTAGATAGTTTAGAGGAATGGACAAAGAAGTGGCAAATGAAATACAATGTTGGAAAGTCTATGGTCATGCACTTTGGTAGAAGAAATAACCGAGCAGACAATTATTTAGATGGGGAGAGAATTCAAAATGCAGAGATGCAAAAGGACTTGGGAGTCTATATCCAGAGATACCGGCCACGTGACAGACGCACTGCCACCTGGCTGGTCAGAGGACACACCACATGCCAATCAACATTTGGTCCCTCCCAACTAATCAATGCACACCTAAATTATTGGTCACCTTAATTGGATTATCTCGCCCAGCCCCATGCTATAAAAGGTGAGACATTGTACCTGATTCGGTCTCTCTTACAGACCACCTCATTGAAGGCAAGTACATTGATTTATGTTTGGGAAGGTTTATTGTTTGTCCTGGTACGGGAGCCGCAGCTATCCAAGGTCAAGGGAGATAGCTGTTGTTGTGCTTTTCCCTTGTTCTTTGTATGTGTAACTGTACCCTGTCCCCACACCGCTTTCTGTGTATTGTACAGCCAACCCGACCTTCCCCACACGTGTTGACCGACCCTAAACGTTTTTTTGTTAGAATATTGTAGTTGCTTGTGTTGACCCAACTTCCCCTTGTAAATAAATTCCTTATTATTAAAACTGTGTGTGTCCAGGCCTCTACTGTTGAGACTCAAAGAACCAGTTATTTTCCATCACAACATTTGGCGCTGCGAGCAGGGTCTCATAAGTTTTGGCTGGACACAAGCACAGGGGATAATGTTCTGGAATAAGGGGAAGAAAGCCAGTACAGGCTCCCAGGATAAGATCCCTGGGTGGGCTGATGAAAGGGAGGGATTTGAGAGCCTGGCCAGCATGCTGGCAGACCATGGAAAACCAGTGGACTGATCTGAGCAGTTAGAGCCCCGTGGAGAGAAGCTGGGCCATCATGTGGTCTCCCTCCTGAAGGAATCAGGGTTCCCCAAAGCCAAGGGGAGTCAAAGGGGTGCCTTCTGGTTGTTTGCGTCCCTGCTGAGATGCCAGGTTAGAATTACTGATCACCTGCAGCACTTGTGTGGTCGGAAGGACAGGGAAATTGAAGACGTCAGTCAGTGTTGTTGCACACTGAAGGAAGCAGCACAGGCTGCCCAGGCCCGAGCCAATGACCTTGAAGTTAGGGGAACTGAACTTGCCTGTTACCTCATAAAACTTCAGCAGGCCAGGGCAGCCCATCGGTCTGGCTGGCAGCCGGACCCATTAAAGATTCGAGCCTCAGTCCAGTGTGGCGACAAGCTGGACGCATGGCTGGGGGATGGGGACCTCTGGCTGATAGTGACAACGAGGGGGTGCCCGAGGAGCCAAGGTCCCACAACCACCCTTCCCCCTTCTCACCCGAGCTCCAACATGCCCGACCCGTCACCACGCGGTCCCAGGTTCACCGCAGGGAGGAAGGGAACAAGGGGGAGATGGCCGGACCTTCCCTTAGTCACTCTGAGACCACGGAGACCCGGGACTTCTCCCCCAAGGAGCTGACCCAACTGGTGGATCGGTACCGTTACCGACCAGGCGAGCACCTGGCCGCCTGGCTGCTCCGGCTGTGGGACGAGGGGTCCCCAACCTCAGCCTCTCCCATCAGGATTCAAGCGCCCTGGGAAGCCTCTCTGACCAGCAGAGCATAAACAATGCGCTGCGGGTGCCACAAGCGGAAATCTGCGATGGCACAACCCTGTGGGATCGGGTAGTGACCGCGGTACAAGCTCGCTATCCCACACGTCTGGAGTGGGATCTACACGGGTGCCCACTATGGGGTACGGTCAGTGAGGGCAGCCGGGTTATCAGGGAATGGGCACTGGTCAACGGCATCTATCAAGGTGCCTGCGACCGTAACTTCCTTGAAAACACACGAGTGACCGGTGCCCTAGCGGGATACCTGGTCACTACCACGCGCCCCGATCTGAAATCTGTAATCTTGCCCCTCATGGCACCAGCCAGCGGTAGGACTGTACGGGATGCCATCACCCTCCTGGAGGGATTAGAATATATGCAGAGGGGGGCACCTACGCAGGTTCGCAAGATGGAGACAAGGGCCCTAGATACTATCCCTCTCAGATATACACGCAGGCAGCTGTACACGGACGGTAACAATATAGATTGCATCCCCACCCCCAACCTATATGCCCTGTGGAAGGAGCGTTGCAGGGGGAAGACTAGTTACAAAAAGACCGCCAGGCCAGACCATGCCCACACCGAGCCACCCTCCCTACAATTTGACCTCCACCGGAGTCCCCACCCTCAGTTATTCCACAGCCACTGAGTATACCTAACGAATGCTGGTGCAGACTCCACACTTCTAACTTTTCAGTTGGTCACAGCAACTGTCAGCGAAACTGGTACCCGGGTGCCCCAGTGACCACTGCCGATGATGCCGCTCAGCTTGGA
The DNA here is from genome assembly GCF_030144855.1 of Hypanus sabinus. Classification (NCBI taxonomy): domain Eukaryota; kingdom Metazoa; phylum Chordata; class Chondrichthyes; order Myliobatiformes; family Dasyatidae; genus Hypanus; species Hypanus sabinus. The sequence continues at coordinate 167,548,689 of NC_082713.1, forward strand.
GCTCCCTGGACCCTGAACGCGACCCACTGGATCTGCGGCCACCGCGCCTACCCGTGGCTCCCCACGAGCTGGTATGGCTACTGCTTTCCAGCATATGTGGTGCCCTTCATCCACCCCCTGAATAACCTTGGGGAGCATTCAGCGTACAGCGGCCACCGGGACAAGAGGGCCCTTACATTCTGGATGATAGCCTTTCCAGTTATGGTACAGGTCGGCTGTCCTGGGAGGTGGTCCAGATGACCAGTGTGCTCGAGACTCTGGCCAACGAGATGGCAGAGGCACTGCAACACACGGAGGATGCCCTCACCCGAATGGCGGCAGAACTGACAGCTGTCAGGGTGGTCGCCCTGCAGAACCGAATGGCACTGGACTACCTACTCGCTGCTGATGGAGGAACGTGTGCAGTGGTTGGTAAGGAATGCTCTACCTTTATCCCTGATGAGTCCAGCAACATTACTCACTTGGCCGCTCACATTCGGGACTCGGTGGCTAAAATTCAAAAATCAAGCGACCAGCTCCTCCGACACAACACCTCATGGGGCAATTGGTGGCCATTTGGGTCCCTAGGGGGGTGGTGGGCAATTGTCATTCACTGGTCCATCGCACTTATTCTTGTACTCATAGCCATTTCTATACTATGTTGCGCATGCCAGCTGATTAAGAGTGTCTCTGCATTTACTTAGCTGCTCAACATTGGTTATTTCTGGTATATGTGATATTGTTTCACCCTCTTATATGTGTTAGTTATGTGGTGCGTCTTCCGAGGGGTGGAGTGTGTCCCGAGATACCGGCCACGTGACAGACGCACTGTCACCTGGCTGGTCGGAGGACACACCACACGCCAATCAACATTTGGTCCCTCCCAACTAATCAATGCACACCTAAATTATTGGTCACCTGAATTGGATTATGTCGTCCAGCCCCATGCTATAAAAGGTGAGACGTGCCTCGTTCGGTCTCTCTTACAGACCACCTCATTGAAAGTAAGTGTATTAATTTATGTTTGGGAAGGTCTATCGTTTGTCCTGGTATGGGAGCCGCAGCTATCCAATGTCAAGGGGGATAGCTGTCGTAGTGCTTTTCCCTTGTTCTTTGTATGTGTAACTGTACCCTGTCCCCACACCGCTTTCTGTGTATTGTACAGCTGACCCGACCTTCCCCACATGTGTTAACCCTAAACGTTTTTTGTTAGAATATTGTAGTTGCTTGTGTTGACCCAACTTCCCCTTGTAAATAAATTCCTTATTATTAAAACTGTGTGTGTCCAGGCCTCTACTGTTGAGGCTCAAAGAACCAGTTATTTTCCTTCACAACAGAGTCTTTGTGCAAGATACCCTAAAGGTTAGACTCGAGGTTGAATCGGTTGTGAAGAAGACAAATGCAATTTTGGCATTCATTTCTAGAGGTATAGGATATAAGAGCAGGGATGATGCTCTATAAGGCCATCGTGAGATCACACTTGGAGTATAGTGTACAGTTTTGGGCTTATTTTAGAAAGGATATACTGACATTGGAGAGGGTACAGAGAAGATTCACAAGAATGATTCTAGGAATGAAAGGGTTATCGTATGAGGAATGCCTGGTAGCACTTGGGCTGTATTCCCTGGAGTTCAGGAGAATGAGGGGGCATCGCATAGAAACATTCCAAATGTTAAAATGTCTGAGAAGATTAGATATGGCAAAGTTATTTCCCATAGTAGGGGTTTCTGGGACAAGAGGGCACGACTTTAGGATTGAAGGACATCCATTGAAGGTTGCGGAGAAATTACTTTAGTCAAAGGGTGGTAAGTCTGTGGAATTTGTTGCTATGAGCAGCTGTGGAGGCCAAGTCATTGGGTGTATTTAAGGCAGAGATAGATCGGTTCTTGATTAGCCAGGGCATCAAAGGGTATGGGGAGAAGGCAAGGGAGTGGGGATGACTGGAAGAATTGGATCTGCCTGTGATTGAATAGCAGAGCAGGCTCGATAGGCCGAATGGCTTGCTTCTGCTCCTATATCTTGTGTTCTTATAAAACTGAGCCTTATTTTCCAATTTAACAATGCCTTCTTAAGAGTTTTTTAGGTCCACAGAAGCCATCTATGCACCCAGGCCATAATTTCCTCCATTGGTCATTCTTTGTCATATTATTCAAGGAGCAATTGATTTGGTTTATGGCTATCTTAATTTTGTTTCTTTTTCCAAATTTCCCAAATAAGGTTTTGTCATTGCTGCTCAGCTCTGAAATGAAATGTTTCATTATCTGTTGATGGTAAGCTGTGAGCAAAGAGATGGCACTCTGTCTCAGAGGGCAAAAAAACTGGGGTCAAAAGCATGACATATCTTGATGTTTACCAGATGTCCAGAAGCATTTTCAGTAATGAGCAAGCTTCCACAGTTCAGATCATTCCTCACACATTATCTGATGAAATGATAGAGGAAGGGGGAGAGGGCAAGGGAGAAAGAGAGTCAGAGAGATGATGTGATATTATCTTGCAAATTTGGGACTGCAACTCAAGGTCATGGGTTGAGGGTGAAAGGTGAAATGTTTGATGGGAACATGGGGAGAAACTTCTTCACTTAGAGGGTGGTGAGAGTGTGGTGCATGTGAGCTTGATTTGAACATTTAAGAAAAGTTTGGATAGCTACATGGATGATAGGGGTATGGAGGGCTATGGTCTCAATGCAGGTTGATGAGAGTAGCCAGTTTAAATAGTTTGGCATGGACTAGATGGGCTGAAGGGCCTGTTTCAGTGCTGTACTTTTCTATGATTCTATCTCTCTAAAATCTAGTTTCAGATCTGTATATTTGTTTAAGATGGATATATATGATAAAATTAAAATCTGATAAACCAACAGAATTTGTATGTTAAAATGAAAGGAATGACTTGACGATGCAGAGGTAATTTTGAATTGAATTGACTTTATTCCTTATATCCTTCACATACATGAAGAGTAAAAATCTTTGTTACGTCTCCGTCTGAATGTGCAATGTTTAAATTATAGTAATTTGTAATAGATATTTAGATAGTATTTACAGTAAGATATACAACCAAACAGTCAATATAGCTTAGAAATATAATAGTGTCAGTGTGAATAACCTGTCTTAAGGCCTGGTGGAAGAAGCTGTCCCGGAGCTTGTTGGGCCTCGCTTTAATGCTATGGTATCATTTTCTGAATGGTAGCAGATGGAACAGTTTGTGGTTGGGCTGACTCGGGTCCCCAGTGATCCTTCAAGCCCTTTTTACACACCTGTCACTGTAAATGTCCTGAATATTGGGAAGTTCACATCCACAGATGCGCTGGGCTGTCCGCACCACTCTCTGCAGAGTCCTGCGATTATGGGAGGTACAGTTCCCATACCAGGCAGTGATGCAGCCAGTCAGGATGCTCTCAATTGTGCCCTTGTACAAAGTCCTTAGGATTTGGGGACTCATGCCGAATTTCTTCAACTGTCTGATGTGAAAGACACCACACAGCCAGTATGTATAGACCAACTGAGGTCCTTGGTGATGTGTATACTGAGACACGTAAAGCTGTTCACCCTCTCAAACTCAGATCCATTGATGTCAATAGGGCTGAGCTTGTCTCCATTCATCCCACAGTCCATGACCAGCTCCGTTGTTTTTGCGACGTTGAGGGAGAGCTTGTTTTCTTGACAGGGTGATGACATAGGCTGCCTCATTATTATTTGAGATAAAGCCAATCAATGTAATATCATCTGCAAATATAATTAGCATATTGAAGTTGTGGGTGGTGCCACAGTCATGGGTGTACAGAGAGTAATGGAGAGGGCTTACGACACAGTCTTGGGGGGCTCCTGTGTTGAGGGACAGAGGATAGTGAGGGAGCCCACTCTTACCACCTGCCGGTGATTTGACAGGAAGTCCAATATTCAGCTACACAAGGCAGGATGAAGGCTGAGGTCTCTGAGCTTCTTGTTGAGCCTGCAGGGATTTATGGTGTTGAATGCTGAACTGTAGTCCAAGAACAGAATTCTCACATAAGCATCTTTCTTCTTCTGATGTGCAAGGACAGTGTCTAGAGCTGTGGCTATTGTATCATCCATCAATTGGCTGTGTCAGTAGGCAAATTATGAGGGCAGTGTGGGTGGCAGCTTGCTGCAGATGTAGTCCTTGTCCAGCCTGTCAAAGCATTTGTTTATTATGGAGGTGAGTGCGACAGGACACCAGTAATTTCCCAGTGTTCAAAGGGATTTTAAGTATTTTGATACTAAAAACATAGTTTTTACAACAATTCATATGACTTATAAATTTTTGCACAGAGGATAGTATGTAAAAAGTTGATTCATGATAAATTGTGGATTCTGAAGTGTACAGATTCTGTTTCTGTACAGTGTGTCTGGGGAATACCAGCAGCACTGAGGGTTTGGATTTAATTGCACATGGTTGGATGCTACGAATTTTATACCATAATGATGAAAATGCTGACAGCTTGGTTATCATTGCAACAGCAAAACTAGCCTGCACAGTTTGAATACCCCTTATCCAAAATTCCAAAATCCAAAAACCTTGCAATCTGAAACTTTTTTGAATGCTTCTTTAACGTCACAAATAGAAAATTCCACAAGGTGCTGGGAAGGTTCTTAGAGAGTTCTGAGAAGTCACTTCACATATGTAATGAGCAAGAACAATGATGAAAATTAGAAAAACACTCCATAAAATGAAAAATGAAGACATCAATAGTGTATTGAACTGGTGGATCCATCAGCATCAGTGAACATGTATCGCTTAATGGTATGTCAATCATGAAACAATCAATGATCTATCACAATGAACTGAAAATTGAGGGTAATTGTGAAAGTTCAGGCTGGTTGTGGAAATCTAAGAAAAGGCATGGCATTACATTTTTAAAGTTTTAAAATATTTTACAAATAAAGTGTCTGTTGATCACGAATCAGCAGATAAATTCAATGATGAGTTGGTGAAAAATTGTCAGTGGTGAAAATCTGACACCAGAACAAGTCGACAAAGCTGATTGTTTTTATTTCTTACATAAAAGCTAAATGAAGTAAAATACGAATATAGTGCACTGTAACCTTTTAATTAAAACATGGCATTGTAGGTGGAGACTGGAAGCCTGCTGTTTGTTGTTGTTCAACAGCTGATTCAGGTATACTCCTGATGCCAGTGTGCTGATTTGTTACCCTGCACACATTTACATTTTCGTGATATTAATGGTATGGAATAACCTTTACCGTTAAGTACATATGTGTGATGAACAATAGACAAAAGGTGCAGGAGTAGGCCATTCGGCCCTTTGAGCCAGCACCGCCATTGTGTGATCCCTTGACTCCGCTATCTTTAAGAGCTGTATCTAACTGTTTCTTGAAAGCATCCAGAGAATTGGCCTCCACTGCCTTCTGAGGCAGAGCATTCCATAGATCCACAACTCCCTGGGTGAAAAAGTTTTTTCTGAACTCTGTTCTAAATGGCATACCCCTTATTCTTAAACTGTGGCCTCTAGTTCTGGACTCCCCCAGTGTAAGATAAAGACTGCTTAGTAGTATCATCTAAATTCAGAGTCGGAAATGATGAATGACCTTAAGCTATCTCATTATGAATCTGAAATCCGACACACCTCTGATCCGAAGTATTTCGAATAAGAGGTACTCAACCTGTATAATCTCATTGAATTGACAGAAACATGTACAAGATATTTAAATTATTTAACCCACAGATGACCATTATTGAAATGTGGGTTTTACAGTTACAGTGTATCTTAAGAAAGAAAGAGTAGATTTACTTGTCACGTGTAGATCAAAATATTAAAACATACAGTGAAATATATCATTTGTGTCATCTTTTGAAATGTGCTGGGGGTAGCCCAGAGATGTTGCTGTACTTCTGATGCTTTTGGCATAAGGTATTTTGGATCATTGGGCTCTCTTCCAGGGTAGGTGGGACCTCTACAGAAGGAATGACTTGCAGCTGAACTGGAGCAGGACTAATATCCTAACAGGAAGGTTTGTCAATGCTGCACGATGGGTTTGCAGGGGGATGGGTACCAGAGTGCCAGAACAGTTAATGGAGAGGTTGTGGAGGCAGATATCGGTAAGACCTTAGACAAAGTTGGGAATCAAAATATTGGACGTGGTGTGACTAGTGTCCTGAGCTGCATATATTTCAATGCCAGAAGTATCATAGGAAAGGCTGATGATGAGGTAACTGGTTTACAAACCAAGGGTGGGTCTGTTGTTTGGGCAAAGTTATAGTCAACAGGATGAATTGCAATGTAAAATATGGATAAAATTGAAGAGGGTGAATACAGGACTGAAGTTGTTATATTTGAATGTGCACAGTATACAGAATAAGATAGACAAATAGAGCTTGGCAGGTATGATGTTATAGGCATCACTGAACCATGACTGAAAGAAGACTATAGCCTGGAGCTTAATGTGGAAAGATACACATTGTATCGAAAGGACAGGCAGGAAGGCAGAGGGGGCCACGGTGTTCTGTTGGTACAAAACAAAATGAAATCAAATAATTAGAAACAGGCAACATAGGGTCAGAAGGTGTTGAATCATTGTGGATAGAGCTAAGGAACAGCAAGGGTGAAAAAAACCCTGATGAGAGTTGTATACAGACCCCCAAACAGCAGTAAGAACGTGGCCTACAAATTACAATGGGAAATAGAAAAGGTATGCCAAACAGCAATGTTACAATAGTCATAGGGGACTTCAATATGCAGGAAGATTGGGAAATCAGGTTGGGGCTGGATTACAGGAGGGGGACTTTCTCGTTTGCCTACAAGATGCCTTTAAGAGAAGCTTGTGTTTGAACCCACTGGAGGATCAGCTATTCTAGAGTGGATGTTGTGCAATGAGCTAGAATTGATTAGAGAGCTTAAGGTAAAAGAACCGATAGGGAATTTTGTCAGATTATGATTGTATTTACCTTGAAATTTGAGAAGGAGAAGCTATAGTCAGATATATCAGTATTACAGTGGAATAAAGGGAATTACAGAGGCATGAGAGAGGAGTTGGCCAGAATTGTTTGGAAAAGAACACTGCCAGGGATGCCGACAGGGCAGCAATGGCTGGAATTTCTGGAATTAATTAAAAAAGCGCAGTGTAGCGATGTGCTACACACAGCGCTGAAATAACGACACGCAGTCGGTAAGTCGTTTCGAGACTAGTTTATTCAAACTTTGCGGTGCTGGTATTTAAATCCCCAGCACCCGCCCTCTCCGGGCGGAAATTACATCGGAGGTGCATTACCAAGGTCTCCCCCCGCGCGCTGGCTATTTGTGAGCCGGTTCGCCTGCGCAGAAAGTGGGTCGCCACAGCAGGATATATACATCCCAAAGAGGAAGAAGTATTATAAAGGAAAGATGTGTGGCTAACAGGAGAAGTCAAAGCCAACATAAAAGCTAAAGAGAGGGCATATGATAGAGCAAAAATAAGTGGGAAGCTTTTAAAAACCAACAGGAATCTAGAAAAGTCATTAGGAAGATAAAGATAGAATACAAAAGTAAGCTAGCCAGTATTATTAAAGAAAAAACCAAAAGTTTCTTCGCATACATAAAGTGTAAAAGAGCGGCAAGTGTGGATATTGGACGCTGGAAAACAATGCTGGAGAGATAGTAATGGGGGACAACATAATGGTAGACGAATTGAGTAATTATTTTGCATTTGTCTTCACTGTGGAAGACACCAGCAATATGGTGTCAGGGGTCATGAAGTGTGTGAGGTTAGCATAACTAGAGAGAAGGTTCTTGGGAAACTGAAAGGTCTGAAGGTAGATAAATCACCTGGACCAGAAGGTATGCACCCCAAGGTTCTAAAAGAGGTGGCTGATGGAGGATTAGAAATGATCTTTCATGAATCACTGGATTCTGGAATGGTTCCGGAAGACTGGAAAATTGCAAATGTCACTCCACTCCAAGAAGAGAGAGAGGCACAAGAAAGAAAACAATCGGCCAGTGAGTCTAACCTCTGTGGCTGGGATGATGTTGGAGTCGATTATTAAGGATGATATCTTGGGGAACTTGGAGGCACATGATAAAATAAGCGGTAGTCAGCATGGTTTCCTCAAGAGAAAATCTTTCCTGACAAATCTGTTGGAATTCTTTGAAGAAACAACAAGCAGGACAGCCAAAGGAGAATCTGTTGATGTTATGTACTTGGATTTTCAGAAGGCCTTTGACAAGGTGCCATATATGAGGCTGCTTAACAAGGTACGAGCCGATATTACAGAGAAGATTCCAGCATGGATAAAGCAGTGGCTGGAAGGAGGCAAAGACTGGAAATAAAGGAAGCCTTTTCTGGCTGGCTGCTGGTGAATAGTGGTGTTCCACATGGGTCTCTGTTGGGACTGATTTTTACATGGTATGTCAGTGATTTGGATGATGGAATTGATGGCTTTATTGCAGTTTGCAGATGATACTGTTACGAAGGTGAAGCCACTCTGAGGGGCCGAAGGGTACAAAGTCGCCCCCTCCTTTTTGTGAATCATAAGATCGCTATTATTTCAGGTCTGAGACCCAGGAAATGAGAGAGAGACACGCAGAATACACAAGGTTTGGAATGTCTCCTGACATAAGCGGAACAGAACCACTGACTACTGCTATTGTCTCTTGGAGAAGGAATTGTGTATTGAGTACTGTACTATTCATTGAAACCCCTCAGGGGACAACCAGAATGGTCTGGTTGAGGGATTGCATCATCCCAAACTGATTGACATCTGAGACCCCATGAGTAAGGATAAAAGAGGGGTCTAGGGAACACCCCTTCAGACGCACTAGGAGAAGCGCTAGAAATCCTGTGACAGCGTTTTATAGCGAAAGCCAGTGGGGGCTCGTGTGTGTCCTCCCTTGCCAGGGTGGTGGGCCCACCATGGAAGAACAGTTTAGCTAAAGGAGGGGTCACAATTGAACGGCCACGACAAAAAGACACCTGACGGATCGAAATCATAAAGGAAGGTTGGCAAAACCCATAGCGGTAAATGTTCCTATTCTTTCTCTCTCTCTCTCTCCAACAATTGCAGCACAGCGGCAGTCTGTGTGAACTGCAGCGAACTTTATATTTCCATCGGACAATTCATTATCCCCTATACAACGATAGAGCTTATTTCTTATTGATTATTATTATACCCGCATTTTTAGGTTTAGTATTGACGACATATATTATCTGTATATTTGCACTGATATTATTTTTGTGTATTTTTACTAATAAATACTGTTAATAATAGTATCATCAGACTTCAATGGATGTCTCTATTTTTGTTGGTAAGTCACCCAGTTACGGGGTTCATAACAATACAAAGATAGGTGCAAGGCAGGTAGTTCTGTGGAAGCAGAGAGGCTCCAGAAGGACTTGGACAGATTAGAGAATGTGCAAAGAAGTGTCAAACGGAACACAGTGTCGGGAAGTGTATGTTCATGTAGAAGAAATGAAAGGTTGACTATTTTCTAAATGGAGATAAAATACAAAAAACTGAGGTGCAAAGTTGCAGGTTGAGTATGTGGCGAGGAAGGCAAAAGCAATGTTAACTTTCATTTCAAGAGGACTCGAATATAAAAGCAAGGATGTAATGTAGAAACTTTATAAAGTACTTGTGAGGTCTCACTTGGAGTATTGTGAGCAGTTTTTGGCCCCTTATCTTAAGGAGGATGTGCTGAAACTGGAGAAGATTCAAAGGAGGTTCACAAAAATTATTCCAGGTTTGAACAACTTGTGATATCATACTTGTGATGGCTCTGGGCCTGTATTCACTAGAATTCAGAAGAATGAGGGGTGATCTCATTGAAACCTATCGAATGGTTAAAGGCCTTGATAGAGTGGATGTGGAGTGGACGTTTCCTATAGTGAGAGAATCTAAGACCAGAGGACACTGCCTCAGAATAGAAGGGCATCCTTTTAGAACAGAGATGAGGAATTTTTTTAGCCAGAGAGTAATGAAACTATGGAATTCTTTGCCACAGGCAGCTGTGGAGGTTAAGTCTTTATATATATTTAAGGCTGAGATTGTTAGATTCCTGATTGGTCAGTTTATGAAGCGACACAAGGAGAAGGCAGAAGATTGGGGCTGAGAGGAAAATTCGATCACCCATGACGAAATGGCGGAGCAGACTTGATGGGTCAAATGGCCTAATTCTGCTCCTATATCTTATTGGCTGATGGTCTAATATAGCATGCCCACAACTTATCCCTAATCCGTATGTCTTTTTGGAATGTAGGTGGAAACCCATGTGATCAAGAAGAGAACCTTAAGGTTCATTAAGATTGTTATAGTTAGGGAAGTAGTGGGGGTAAGCTCCCACTAACTATTAAATGTTCCCAATGGCAAGCTTCTCAAATAGCTTCTAACAACCAAGTCCAGGTCCTGGCCTTCAACTGTGGCTTAGCTACTAAGCCCAGTGGAATCATTTCTACTGACAGGAGAAGGGGAAAGGTGAGGTACTGGCACCTTCAAACTAGTTGCTTTGGGCAGATTGAATTAAATTGACTTTGTTTCTTACATCCCTCACATAGATGAGGAATAAAAATCTTCATGTTACGTCTCCGTCTATGACAATAGACAATAGACAGTAGGTGCAGGAGTAGGTCATTTGGCCCTTCTAGCCAGTACTGCCATTCACTGTGATCATGGCTGATCATACACAATCAGTACCCCGTTCCTGCCCTCTCCCCATATCCCTTGACCCCGCTATCTAAATGTGCAATGTGCAATCATAGTAATTTATAATAAGTAGAACAGTTAGAAATGCACTCAAATCAGCATGAGTTAATCAGCCTGATGGCTTGATGGAAGAAGCCCTGGAGCCCGTTGGTCTTTTATGCTGCGGTACCGTTTCCTGGATGGTAGCAGCTGGGATAGACCGTGACTGGGGTGACTCGGATCCCCAATAATCCTTCGGGCCCTTTTTTCACACCTGTATTCGTAAATGTCCTGAATCATGGGAAGTTCACAACTGCAGGTGTGCTGGGCTGTCCACACCTCTGTCTACAGAATCCTGTGATTAAGGGAGTTACAGTTCCCATACCAGGCAGTGATGCAGTCAGTCAGGATGCTCTCAATTGTGTCCCTGTAGAAAGCTCTAATGAGTTGGGGGCCCGTACTAAACTTCCTCAACTGTCTGAGGTGAAAGAGGCACTGTTGTGCTCTTTTCACTACATAGATGTTGTCTACAGTCCACATGAGGTCCTCAGTGATGGGGATGCCAAGGATGTCAATGTATGTTAGCCTGTCTCCATTCCTCCTGTAATCCACAACTAACTCCTTTGTTTTTAAGACATTGATGGAGAGGTTGTTTTCTTGACACCACTGTGTCAGGGAGATGACTTCCCTGTAGGCCACCTCATTATTGTTTGAGATTAGGCCAATCAATGTAGTGTCATTGGCAAATTTAATTATTGTAGTGTCATTAGCAAATTTAATATAGTGTCATTAGCAAATTGGAGCTGTGGGTGGTGACGCACTCATGGGTATTCAGGGAGTAAAAGAGGGGACTTAGTACATAGCCCTGAGGGGTTCCTGTGTTGAGAGTCAGAGGGGTGGAGGTGTGGGAGCCCACTCTTACCACCTGCCTCTGATCTGAAAGGAAGTCCAGAATCCAGCTGCACAAGGCAGGGTTGAGGCCAAGGACTCTGAGCTTCTTGTCGAGCCTGGATGGAATTATAGTGTTGAATGCTGAACTGTAGTCCAAGAACAGCATTTTCACGTAAGCATCCTTCTCCAGATGTGCAAGGATGGCATGTAGAGCAGTGGCTATTCTATCATTTGTTGATTGGTTGTGTCAGTAGGCGATTTGTAGCGGGTCCATTTTGGGTGATAGCATGCTGCAGATGGGGCTCATATAGGAGCAAGAAAACTGATCTCAAACATTTGTTGTTTTTGGCTGTACCTATTAATGGAGAAGGCTTTGGGTTTAAACTCTGAGGTAAAATCCGGAGCTGAAATCCCTAAGGCAGCCTTACATTGAGTTCAACATTGACTGGCATCTCCTGTGATGCAGCTGTATTGGTCTCTGCCATTCCTTTGGATTCATCAGCTGCATGGAGAGGGGGAGCTTGCTACATGAGCAACAGCTATAATCTCCATATCGTACTGCCCTGGCTTTCATATCACATAGACAGATTGGTCACAACTTCCATGGTCGACCTCAACCACTGAAGAAGCCTGAGTGAGGAAAATGTACTAATTCCTTACAGACAGTGTTGAGAATTGAACCTTGATCTCCCAGTCGTTGACATCATAAAGCATTATTCTAACTGGTAACCTAATGTGCCAGTTATGAATCTTGAATTCCTATAACAATTGGTATTCAACTTAATGAATAATTCTTAATCATCTAGAATTCACAGAACTTCATATATCTATTCAAATAAGCAGCAGACTTCAAAAATCTGAAGTTTTAATTGTGATCAGTGAATAAACTGTAATCATTGCCACATTAAGATTGCCACAACTGGTAACTAATTTGATCTTAGTCCATCCATAGTATTGGGGAGAATGATGCAATAATAATAGCTTTTAAAGTAACAATTAATTATAGAGTTTTGACTTCAACGCTTCTACTGTAAACTTATTAAATTCCTTTGTGTTGGGGGATAAGACAAACCAAATTATACTTTTGAAGAAAGCAATTATAGTTGGTTCAACCCATCACCCATTGCTTCTAGAGACTAGTTCTTTTTGCATTTTTAATTTGCTTCCTGCATTTTAATATATATGTATGAATAAATATTAAGAAGCAGAAATGTAATTTATACAAATGCCATTACAATCCTCAGGTCAGACTACCTAGGGCTGAAATTAGATAACAAGCTCTCAATCTAAAATTAATGAGCAGCAGCATGTGAGAAAATTAATCTCTTGGTTTGATCAGTACTTAATGATCACCTTAATAACTATAATTGGGATTATTTTGGTTCGGCTCTAAGGATCTTAATGATTCTTTTGTTCCTTCATGTCTGGCAGTCTTTATTGTGGAGTTGTTTTAAAAAATAGCCAGGTTACAATTTTGTCAAGTGCAGAATTCATTTTAACCTCATGAATTAGAAAATAAAATTGCTATTCTATGAGCCACAATGTTATAAATCTTATTGTAAATATCCAACAAAGCTCCTTTCAGACACAGACATGTAAAATGAGTCATTTTGTGTTTATTTTTGTGTTAGGTGTGATGACAGAAAATTGCCTGATCCATTTTCAGTTCAGGAAAATATGAAACCAACTCAATCCACCTAATGATAGAGCTATTTATGGAATACAATATATAAGAAAACTTATTTGTTCTGTCTTTGTTTGTGAGCTGTAAAATGGAATATCCAGTAATAATAATATTACTTCACTCAACTGCACTTGCCCCATCATTGAAATGTTCCTGTAACCAATGGTCTCACTTTCAAGGACTCTTCATCTCAGGTTCTCAATATTTATTGCACATTTATTTATTTATTTATTATTATTTCTCCCTTTTGAATTTGCAAAGTTTGTTGTCTTCTGCACTCTGGTTGAACACCCTTTCACTGCTATTTTATGGTTATTATTCTATAGATTTATTAAGTGTGACCACAAGAAAATGAATCTCAGGGTTGTATGTGGTGAAATATATACACTTACAACTTTGTAATTTGAACTTAAATATATTATTCAATTTTTGGGCTGTAAGCATTCCTGATCAGTGCAATGATCACAAATCCTGAATAAGCCATTAGTTTATGATTTTGAAAACTCTTTTCTTCAAAATGGCTGAAACATTCAGTTGCAGAGGGGACACATTGACAGGGAGTCAATACCTTTCTCTGCATCTGGATGCTTGACTTCCTGACCAACAAATTATTATCAGTAAAGAAAGGCTACAACATCTTTACCATAATTATTCTCGACACTGGTGCTGCACAAGGCTGCATCCTCAGCCCTCCTACTCTGCTCCTTTGTACTTATGACTGTGAAGCCAAATTCTGCTCTAATTCCATCTACAAGTTTCCAGATGATACCACTGCAGTGGGCTTCAAATAATGATGTGTCAGAGTATAGAAAAGGGATGGAGAGTTCATTGACATGGTGTCGAGGAGTTGCTCCAGCACTTTGTGTATGTTACTCAAGCTTTTCACCGTATCTTCTTACATATGACAATAGTAAACCAGCAACAGTACCAATACTTGCAGGTGAACCAGAACCTTTTTGATTAACCGTTCATGACATTGCAACCAATGTAATTGATGATATGGGAACTAGATCATACTGTCAAAAAAGCGCTGCTAGTAAAGTACAACTTTCTGTCATTAAAAGATTGCTTAGTCCTAGCAGTTCAATATTGCCCCCAGAATGCTCCGCAAACCAATTGCAGACAGGCAAAATATGGTGACCATTTGTCATGCTGTAAATACCACTAAAAGCAGTTGGGAAGCCTGGTTTTTGCAGAGGTGAAGTACAGCTGGGGTGTGGGACTTTGATCCAATACATAAACAGAACCTCAGGAACCCAAATGAATCAATCCTCTTATACACCTGTCCATTCACCTCCTCCATCACCTCCATTCAGGGCCCTAAACAGTCCTTCCAGATGAGGCAACACTTCGCCTGCAAATCTGTTAGAGTTATTTACTATATCCAGTGCTCCCAAAGTGGCCTCTTCTACATTGGTGAGAGCAGATGTAGATTGGGGGACTGCTTTGTCCAGCACCTTTGCTCCATCCGCAAAATGCAGGGCCTCCCTGTGGCCAACCATTTCAATTCCAATACCCATTCCCATTCTGATTATTGGTCCATGGCCTCTTCTACTGACATGATGAGGCCACTTGCAGGGTGAAGGAGGAACACTGCATATTTCATCTTGGTGGCCTCCAACCTGATGGCATGAACATTGATTTCTTCCAGTTTTTTTTTCCTCATCCTCTCCTATTCTCTACTCTGGCCCTTTACCTCTTCTCCTCACATGTCTATCTCCTCTCCCCCCTCCTTCCCTTTCTCCCATGGTTCACTGTCCTCTCATATCATATTCCTATCTGTCCAGCTTTTTACCTCTTCCAACTATTACCTCTCAAGTTCTTATTTTATCTCCTTCACCCACCCACCCACCTTCACCTATCACCTTCTAGCTCATACTGCTACTGCTTCCCTTCCTCCCATCTTCTTATTCTGGCTTCTTCTTCCTTTCCAGTCCAGATGAAGGGTCTGAGCCCAAAACGTCGAATGTTGATTCTCTTAATAGATGCTGCTTGACCTGTTGAGCTCCTGCAGCTCTGTGTGTGTGTGTGTATTAATTGTTAATTGAAATGCTGCTTTGATACTATTGAAATGTTTCTGTAATTTTATACATGGTTTTTCAAGTTTACATGTTTTAATATTCAGATTAATTGTTAATCATTTTTAATTGTGTCTGAATGCTTCTAAATATCAGAAACTTTCAAGACAATTCATGCTCAAACTGCTAGCTGAAGATGTGGCTTTGTCCCGTCAATGTATTTTTCAGTATATCTGTGGATAGAGCTTGGTTTAGTGTTAATATGTTATTTGTTTTACATCCAACAAAGTCTAGCAGTATGTGTAATCTGACCAGTGATATTTGGGGTGGTTTTTATCTTTGAGTAACTGTGCAAAGTGGGGAATTTGATGGCTAGTTGAAAGTGAACCATAAATGAGAAATTCGGGCTGATAAAATCAATGGTGAAGTTTACAGGTTTTAAACCCTCTGTGCTGTAAATCTAGTATGGCTGTAAGGAACCACTATTAGAAAGAATCATTACTGGATTGGAGAGAAATATTGCAGTCATATCTTGTGAATTTAATTTCAAATTCAATAAACTTGCAATGAAGCACAAGATAAGCCATTTCTAACTCCATATAATCTGATAATGTTGTTCATTAAATCCCTTGCTTCCTAGCATGGCTTCAGGTCGTCAATAAAATTATAGCCTTGAATCCAAATTTTTAAATGAACAGCAAGGCAGCAGTGCATGTCATTCAGCACACAAATATCTAAGGTGTGGACATCCAATTACAGACATTAATTGGTGTCAGGCATCAGTGGCAGTGATGGCATTATTGGTTCAGCAGCCAATCAGAGCAAAGAATTCTCACTGAAATTGGAAAGTAAGATGCAATTGGGGGGGGGGGGGTGTGGGGGAGAGGGAGAGAGAGAGAACGAACTTGCAATGCCATCACATATTGACCATAACTAACTGCTCCTGAATTGAGGAGGCATTTAAATGTCATCCACTTTGGTAGGTCTAAACTCATATACAGACCTGATTTGGTAGGATGTCATTTGCTTTCCGTAACAGAGGTTAATGAGTGCACTCAGCACACATTCAAAATTTTTGGAATCATGGCCTGCTGAGTTCCTCCAGCATTTTATGTGTGCTACTCAACATTTTAGAAGCAGCTTCTTCCCTTCCACCATCAGATTTCCGAACAGACCACAAACCCATGAACACTACCTCACTATTCCTTTTTGTACTTTATTCCTTTTGATTTTTATTGTGAATTTTAATAACACTTTAATAACATTTAATAATGTTTTGCCACTAAACAATAAATTTTGTGACATTTGTCAGTGATGATAAGCCTGTTTCTGATTGACAATATGGCCCAAGTTCCCTTCAGACTTCAAAAGAAATATTGTGTGGCCCTGATAAAGAAGTCAAGTCAGGGTTGTGAGGGTGACTTATGGCAGGAAGTGTCCAGATAACTTTTAAGATCATTCCAAATAACTTGGAAATGATTGTTACCATGTTTCAATACTTAAAACAAAATAATTTAAAAATTGCATTATTCTGGCAGAATTGAATTTCTGAAGACACTACTCAGGGCATTTAAAATGAGAATACTTAGCAAATTCTCATGGGATTCTCACCAGGTTACTGATTTTTTCATAACTGTGTAGCAGAGAATCATTGACAGTAACTTCTGCATTTCACTCTGCATCTGAATGCTCTAAAAGTGGCTGTCAATTTCAAGGCATAATCATGGCAAACTGAAGATGAGCATTAATACAACTGTAAAGCATGGGCAGTTTAGCCTGCTTTTATAACAGTGGTAGCTCTCCAACAAAAATAAGGGGGGGGCACAGCAGTGTAGTGCTTAGCATAACAATAATCAATAATACAGCAGCAGCAACTGAGGTTAATTTCTGCCAATATCTGTAAGGAATTCTCCCTGTGACCGCGTGGGTTTCCTCCGGATGCTCTGGTTTCCTCCCACATTTCAAAGACCTGTGGCTAGCAGTTCAATTGATCACATGAGTGTAATTGGGTGGCACAGGCTCCTTGGGCTGGAAAGCCTGTTACCGCACTATATCCCTAAATAAGTTAAAATTGATCATGCATGATATTTAACATGAATAACAATAAATGAAGCAATGCATTGTGTTTGTAACTTTTTTCAGCATTGCAACCTAGCACTCCAGTTCCCCATGTACAATAGCTTGACTGCATTTAACTCTCTCCGATACATTTAAACAGAAATTGAGGCCCCCAGATTGTTTTGCTCATTACCTGATTTTAAGCTAAAATTGGAATACTACAGTATATTAAATTCTGCACCTATAAATAGTATAATGATGCAAAAAAGTAAATCAAATTACTAAACTCTCAAATTAATTAAATTAAGAATACTCACGAGCCTTTCAATAGAATGGAGTTGGCCCTCTGTTGGTTGGGATCGACCACAGATGTTGTGTGCTAGCTGTCCACGCAAGTCAGGGCAGTGTGATATGGAGAGCAAACTGTCTCCTATGCAGCAAGCTCCTTCTCTCCCTGCAGCTGAGACCAGTACAGTTTGGCACCAGCAGCGTCGTAGGAGTTCCTAGTCAGCGTTGAACTCAATATAGGACTGCCTTAGGGCTGCAGCTCTGGAATTTTCCTCGGAGTTTACTCCTGAAGCCTTGCGCATGAGTGGGTATAGCCGCACGGCAGTGGAGGTTTGAGATCAGAGTTTTCCTTCTCTTAGATGAGCTGCCAACCATGGCTGAGGAGCCTCCTCTGCCCTAACAGTCTTTTCCCACAATATATGAACTAAATAAAAGCAATAATTTAGTTGACTGAAACCTGAAGCATCAGATCAGCTGTTGAAACATCATGGGCTCTCCAAGTTATTAACTTAAGTAATAACAATGGATATCAAATTGTCCATTAAGTTTTACACATTATGTTATTTTGATAAAAGCAATGTAGACCTTATAGAAGACTCTTGTTTTAAGTAAATCAATAAATTACATGAATAAATTAATTGTATAAATAATTTTTTTCTTCAGAGAAAAAAAGATATATTCAGTGTGTAATGCACGTTTAGGAATAGAACTTGTTCTCCCCAGATGAATGCAGTCAGAGACCTGCATTATAAAATGGCACGCAAAGTTTCCTACAAATTAAATGATGAATTAAAATAGCTGAAGGCAGCCTCTTTGTTAGAGGATAATGGCAAATGAGTGAACATTATGGTGATAAACCAGAAAGACATAAAATTTAAATTAATTAACATTAAGCAATCAATAGGTAATTTGAACAAAAGTAGTATATGAATGGATTCAGGCAAATTATAAAATAAATACTATTGGATTCTCAAATGGGAAAGGTGAAATTTAAACAGTGACGAATGAGAGGAAAATGAAAGTTGAATTAATTTGCACTAAATCCATTGCATTTTGACTGTGTTCTGAAATGAAACACTATGTTTATTTGCATTATCTAAACTTACGTTATTTAGCAAGGATGTGATTGCATTAAATTGGGGCATGCACTGTAAGCCAAGGGAAGATTTTTATCCAGTGAACAAATTAACTAAGAGGAAATTAATATTTCCAAAGGCTGAAAGCTCTCCATGAAATTAATTTTCAACTTGAGTTGTGGCATTAAGAAAACTGATATAATCCAAAATTATTACCGTACACAAGTTGAAATGCTTATAGTAATTCAGAAATAAAGAAATACTTTCTAGTTTACTATGCATAAATATTGTGAACAAAACCCTTGAATTGTCATTTGAGGGTAAAACTGCTGCAAATTATTGCCTTTCGATTATTATACAATTCTCCATTATCCAAATAATTTGCACAATGGGCATTTATCATGTGGATTACAGAGAGAAATGCTTTTGAACGTCATGGTTGTGTTAGATGCATTGAACTCTCCAGTTATACAAATTCTGTATTTCCTCAAAGTTGGTAAGAATGCTATATCTTCATCAACTTGGAGATTTTGTGTAAGTATGAAAGTTGCTTCTCAGTTCTGAAACCTCCAATGTTTTTATAATAACTTAACAGATGATAAGTTAAAATACTTTTGTCCTACATGCACACACACATTTGCATGTCTGTGAGTGCCAACTTCTGTAAATAGTATAAATGCTTTAGATGACACAATTGTCTATCACCAATTAGACATATATTCAAAGGCATTAATATTTGTTTACAAAATATTAAAATCTGCAATATTTATATTAGAGTACATTGGGGTTTACAATGGGTTATCAGCAGCTGAGTCCATTCAGTTGATGGTGGTATTGCACTTAAATTCTGAATAAATAGTTCTAGGTAGTAAATACACAAAATGCTGGAGGAACTCAGCAGGCCAAGCAGCATCTATGGAAGGAAATTACAGTCAATGTTTCAGGCCAAGACTCTTTGTCAGGACTGGAAAGAAAGAAGGAGAAAGCAAGAAATGCTCCTTCCCCTCCCCTACACACCTTAATCTGGCTTCTGATTTGCAGTCCCGCTGAAGAGTGTTGGCCTAAAATATTGACGGTTCGTTTCTCTCCATAGTGGCTGCATGATCTGCTGTGCTGTTCTGGCATTGTGTGTGTGTTGCTTCAAATTTCCAGCATCCGCGGTCCCTCCTGTGTCTCTAGGTAGCAAAACACCTGGAAGGGAACCAAACATTTTGTTTATTTCCCCTGATATTGTTATTTCATTCTTGTTATTTATTGCTATTTATATTTGCATTTGCAGTTTGATAACCATTGATCCTGTTTACAGTTATTGTTCTATAGATTTGCTAAGTATGTCCGTAGAAGAAGAATCCCAGGGTTGTATGTGGTGACATGTATGTAATCCTGTAATAAGTATTACTTTGAAGTTCAAACTTCTTATTCTGATTTAATTATTCTGGAACAAAGACTGAGAAATTATGGTCAGTAGCATCTGTGGGGAGTCAAGTAGCCAGAGCTAACTGGCAAATGCCAGCCAGTATGCGTGGAATGCATTTCAGTTTGGCACTTAGAAGTGGAAGTCTTGGATTTATTGAGTTTCCAAATGTGAATCAGGTAAGGGCTTGCAAGCGTGAACCTGACACATACAATGAAATGTATTAACATCCAGTACACCAAGGATGTGCTGTGGACAGTTCAGAAGTGTTGCCACACATCCTAACGCCAACATAGCATGCCCACACACACAGACACACACAGGCTCGGGTTGTGTCCCTGCCTCCAGTCCTTGTTCCCTGATTCTAAGACCCACAGACATCAGGCCTCCAACTTTGAACTTTGCCACAGGGCTTGCCAGTCATGGGTTTAATCTTTGGGCCTTGGCTCCCATAATTGCATGGACCTCTGACCCCAGTGAGCCAAGCCCTTGTGACTCCTTTGTGCCTAAATGACTTGAAAATATAATACTATAATATGATACTAAAATGGATTTTCCAGCAATGAGTTTATTTATTTGTTAGATTTATTTAGATTTTGATTTATTTATCACATGTACATTTAAACATACAGTGAAATGTATGTTTCTGTTAACAGCCAACACACCAAAGGATGTGCTGGGGCAGCCAGTAAATACCGTCACACATTTTGGCACCAAAATAAACCGGCACGAAGAAGGAGATAGCCTATCTATTTCAAATTGATCTACCATCAGTTACTATCAGAAAATCTAGACTAGTGTATAATGGACCTTAAATTCACCTTTGCTATTCTCCCCGGAATGGGTTGGATGATCTATTCTTTGAACTGTTGGTTCATGCACATGAAATATTTGTAATTTATCTGAGAAATTTCAAGTTTAACTGTCATTCAACCATATACACAAAACCATTCAAACAAATAACATTCCTCTGGGGCCAAGGTGCAAAACACAGTAGCAACAGTCACTCACAGTACACAGCTCATATAGCACATACAGTTACAAAAAAGAATGATATAGTCCAAATCCCTGCGTGTCAAGGCCTGGTAGATTGATGGTGTATGCGATATTGATTTGGAGCCACGCTTCTGCAAGAACAAGCACGCAGCAATTCCTCGACATGCACTAATGCAGCCTCAGAAGAACGCAATCCAGCTTGTCTGCCACCAAGCCAACACTGGAGAGCGGCACCGATGGGAAGAGCCAGCCCCCAACACAGCACAGAATCTAGTTCCGCTCTCTCCCACACCACCTCTCAGTAGGCATCCTCGTGGCGTGAGGGTCTGGTCTGCACAACAATCAAGGCCCGGCAGATCTTCTGCCAGTGAACCAGTGAACTGGACTTGCAGTATTCTACATCTAACAAGGTCTTGGCATCACAAGGAAACCTCCAAGCCAGCCATTTGCAAAGTTTGTTCGACCATACGTTGCCTCTGATGCCTTCCTCCTTGGGTGGCAATAGTAGGCTGCAGCATGGTGCACATCAAGTCCAGCTCTACCACTATTGAGCAACTTGTTAGTGGAGTAGGCCTGCAATACTTAATGTTCTTAATATCCAGCAGTGTCTTTGATCATGAAAAAACATGTAAAGGATGAATAATTACACCTTTGCCTGGACCCAGGGAGGCTTCTGTCCCTATTTTACGAGAAATGGCATAGTAAAACAGAAAAATTAATATGAAGAATCTTGTAAGATCAAACAAAAGTGATCATCTGATAGTTTAGATCAATAAGTGAGTAAGAGTTGCTGATTTAAGGATGTAAATATAGGAATTCAATCCATTTCCCCAACAGAGGGATGAGTGACACTGTATTGAAACAGCTGTGTGTCACTCTTCATGCTTGGAATTTTGAACTTCATCACAACCAAGAGGTAAACATTGGTACATCAAATTCCTATATATGTACACATTTGGAATTATGTATGTTCCCTGAAAAATATATATCATTCTGTATGTCAAGGCTTCATGTCGAGTTTTAATGAAGACCATGAAAGTTATAATCAATGCTATATGCAATCCATTGGAATTTAAACTGCTGATACTTTATTGAGGTAAGATTGTGTTGATATAGAATTACAGAATATACAACACTAGAAATTGCAGAAATGGAATAAAATCTGCAAGGATATCACGACCTGGAAGATGAAAGTGGGAGAATGGCATAGAGAAAGAATCAATAATATTGGGCTGCAACTGGCCTAAGGAATTCTGATCACAAACAAGAGAAAATCTGCAGATGCTGGAAGTCCAAGGAACACACACAAAATGTCGGAGGAACACAGCAGGCCAGGTAGCATCTATGGAAAAAAAACACAGTCGGCCCAAAACACTGACTGTGCTTTTTTTCCATAGATACTGCCTGGCCTGCTGAGTTCCTCCAGCATTTTGTGTGTGTTGCTCAGAGAATTCTAATGTCTATTTGCATCCTTGTAGTTTTCCTCGACATCATCCATCAGTACTGTATTGAACTTACTGAACAAATATCAAATCCTTTATTGCAGTGAGCCATTCTCAAACTAAATAGCAGTGATCTGGTACCATAATGTATTAAGGTCATACCACATGATGCACTCAGTTCTCCAAGGCTTTATCTGGTTCTATGCAGATTTAACTTTTAACGGATTGATCATTTGTTTCAAACAACCTCTCTGATATTTAGCCTTTACAAATCTCATTTCTTCAGATTTTAAGTATTGCAGGATATTTTAATAAAAGATTATTTTAAACAACTTCTTCCTGTCCTTTTATTACCCCTAATACCACAATCCTTTCCTCTTTATATTTGCTTTCTGTGTATGATTTGTCACTCAATTAAATATTCTAATCCACACTTCCACATTTAATTTTTGTTCATCTGATAAATTATTTTTCAATCTGGAGAAGGTCCTGAGGAGTTTACAAGAATGATCCCAGAAATGAAAGGGCTAATACATAAGGCTAGGTGGTAGTGTGGAGATACATCTCTACCAAAGAAGGTGTAAGGCACTCCTTCCCTCTAGTAGCCTTCAGATCACCCTTGGTCACCTGCTTAGCCCCCTCTCAGATCATGGTTAACTGAAGCCATGGCAGCAGGGAGTGGATGGTCGTATGAGCAGCTGGTGCATATCACAAGTCCTGGTTATGTGACCACTGACACCAGTCAGACAATCTCTGAAGAGTATTAATAATGGCTGGGGTCACCTGTCTTGTAAAGACACTGCCCAGAAGAAGACAATGGCAAACCACTACTAAAGAAAAAATTGCCAAGAATGGTCATGGACAGATGGAAGACTAAGATGGCGTGTGTCATACGACATGGTACATAATGAACAAATGAACACATGGGTGATTGTCTTGGATGGTTCTCTTGTGATCACAAGACCCTGTTGGATAATGCAAGCTGCCATAGGCCTGTTGCCCTTGTTTGTTGGCAAGACTGCTAGCATGGGAGCTGTGAAGCCTCGGTTGTAGCGCAGTCTTGCCTGCTGCTCCGGTGCAGGTGTGGAGATTCAGGAGGTTTGTGCAGCGTGGCATCTGTGTTTGTTTGGGGGCTGGCTTCTGTCAGTATTGATTCGTGGAATAACAGGCTGGATCGCGTGCGTCTGTACATTGCTGGGAGGCTGTACCATCAATTTGCGGGACATGTTGCTCAGGGTCTTGGACTATATGTGTGTTTTTTTAACGTGACAGTGTTTTATTTGTTCTCTATTTTGAATGTGCTGTGTATGTTTTGCATCTTGGCTCCAGAGGAATGCTAATTCATTTGGCTACATCCATATATAGTTGAATCATAATTAGGATTAATTTGATTTGATAAGGTGTGTATGATGCCTCTGGGCCTTTACTCACTGTAGTTTTAAAGAATGAAGGGGGATCATTGAAAGGCCTAGATAAGAGTGGATGTTTTCTAAAGCGGGGGAGTCTAGGACCAGAGGGCACAGCCTTAGAATAGGAGGGTGTCCCTTTAGAACAGAGATGAGGAGGAATTTCTGTAGCCTGAGGGTGGTGGATCTGTGCAATCCTCTACAGAGAGTGCAGAGTGGCCATTTTCAAATCACTGCCAGTTCCACTGTAAGAGTTCATAGAAACTCAATGAACAGGTGTAAGTGCAGAGAATAGCTGGCAGTTTTATTTACTGTTTATGACAAAATTGAGACCATCAATCACAGAAGATTTTTGACCTTTCTTATATGTGAGTTACTTCTAAATATAGACACTCACACGAACACAAACAAGTATAGATGAACAAAGTGGTTAAACAAGGTTTGTATTGAACCTCTGAAATTTCTATTAACATGAAGAACTGCAGAGTGAGAATTCCATCAAATTCTATCAAGGCATGTTTCTTATCCTGCTTGACATTGTTACTGTAGATCAACAAATGATGTAATAAACAGATGTCAAAGCTATGAGGGGCTTTTATTTGCTCAGGAAGAATAACGGCTTTTATACTATTTAGATGCTTTTCCAACCACAGCACCACTAAAATCGATAAGAGAAACCTATTGGAACTGATAAAGACTAACTATAGGCTAACATTAGTACATAAGTTACAGAGGAAGAGAAACACAGTGCGACTACTCTCAGAGAACCGTGTTCTTTGACAGGAGTTCAACATCCTGTTGTTCTGATCTTGTTCATTTGTCAAAACGAAGATGAAATTCAATCTGCTGGGAATTTGGACCCTTCGAAAGTAAAAGACATTCTGACACGACTTGGCAAGCTGTTTGACAGATCTGCACAAAACATTTATTTGGTATGCTCAGCACCATGTGGGGAAAATATTGCTGAAGCTGACTTCAACTAGATGAGTTCTTTGGAATAATGTGTTGCATTTGTTGATTTTCAGCCACATACTTGCATTATCTTCACAATGATTCAGAGGATTAAGGAGATGGGAAAACTGAAGTATGGGTCAACCAGTGCAGTCCAAAACAGTGGTGTATGCAACTGGTCAATTATTGAATGAAATACCTCAATGCAAGCAACAGTTGATCAGCCTGCTTACTCCTTTCGTTCCAAGAATAGGAAATTTGCAAATCCCTCTGCCTTGTAATGATATAATGGAAGGAGACCATGTGTGCCAGTTGGTAGCATAGTGGCATCAGTGCCGGACTTTGGAGCAAAGGCTCCTGAATTTAAATCCAGCCGGCTCCAAAAAGCCTGGAGAGGGATGGGCTCCACTAGGTTTCAGATGCCCAAGACACACTGTCCTATGAGCAATCACCAAAAAGATTGGTGCAAAAAGCCTGTCATGACGGCACCCCGACGACTCCACCAGGAGTTAAGGGTGCACGTACACATATCTACTGCTTGGGCAGTTTTTCAAGATTGAAATAACTTCCATTTTGTGTTTGTAGCTTCTGAAGTGCTTAATGAAGTGCTCATGAAGGAATGGCAGTCAATTCCACAGATAGAGCAGGTAATGGTTGATGGGGCAAGTGGACAGGGAGTTTGAGGTGAAGTCAGGACTTCTGGCTCACAATGACATTGCCAAACATCGAGTAGTCTGGATTCTAGATTTTTGGTGTGTATTTCTGGATTCTGGTCATGTATTTGCAGATTCTTATTGTGTATTTCTGGATTCTGGTTACTCTTTTTTTGCTGTTTTTGACTGGTTTGATCACAGTGATCAATGCACACTGGAGCGCTTCAGCAAAGAATGGCTCTGCATGGAGTCTGCAGTGAGCTAGCAGCATTGGTTAGTTGAATACTACTGGACTGATTCTTGGTTTGATTTTTGATAATCTATGTGTTTGTTCTCTTTTTTGCCATTTGCACAACTTGCTCTTTATTTGTGATATTTTCTTGAAAGCGTTCCATGGTGTACTTTCTTTTCATGGCTGTATGTGTGTGGACTAATTTCAGAGTTGTATTCTGTGTACATACTTTGATAATAAACGGACTTTGAGAACTTTGAATTATCTATACTAATCTCATTAACCAACACTTGATCTGAAGATTTTTTGATTCTGTTGCTGTTGAAATGCTTTTTTAATGTTGTAAGAGTACCCATGTTCATGACCTTCTCAGAGCCATGCATTGCAAATTTTTCTTCAGACCGCACTAAACACCATTTGTTCAAATTTTATTATTTTTTGGGGATTTGTTTCCTGCTTTTTACCCCAAATAAGCCCCACAATTTTGTAAAGTTCTATTAGGTCTTGCTTCAGCATCTTGCACTCTTAAAAAAAATAAGCACAGTCTATCCAGCCCCTCTTCAGAAATGCATGATAGTGAATCTCCTTTTGTAGCCTCTTTAATGAAAACAGGTCCTCCTTATAATGTGGCAATCAGAACTGTATTCGGTATACCAGCTAACCAAAAAGTAGTATCATTACAACTCCTGCTGCTTCAACTATAGGAGGCACGTGTCCCATATGTCTTCTTCATCACTTTATGAATCTTTCTTGCCTTCTTTAGGGATCTTTAGATGTATGTATCAAGATCCCGTCATTCCTCCACGCTCCCTAGTCCTACCATTCATCGTGTATTTAGAGTCATAGAGAAGTACAGCACAGAAACAGGCCCTTCCACTCATCTAGTCCACAGTGAACCATTTAATCTTCCTACTCTTGTTGACTTACACCAAGACCCTGGCCATCCTTACCCCTACCATCCATATTACCTATCCAAACTTCTCTTACGTGTTGAAATTAAGCTCGCGTGCACCATTTGCGCTGGCAGCTTGTTCCACACACTCATGACCCTCTGAATGAAGAAGTTTCCCCTAATATTCCCCTTAAACTTTTCACCTTTCACCCTTAACCCATAACCTCTGGTTGTAGTCCCACCCAACCTCTGTGGAGAAAGCCTACTTGCATTTACCCTATCTATACCCCTCATAATTTTGTATACTTCAATGAAATCTCCCCTCAATCTTCTGTGTTCAAAGGAATACAGTCTACAGTCTTAGCCTATTCAATCTTTCTTTATAACTCAGGTCCTCCAGACCCAGCCACATCCTTGTAAATTTGCTCTGTACTCTTGCAATCTTAATTACATATTTCCTGTCATATTTATTTATTTATATTTATATTTCATACGTTTCTTACACCTTCCAGAATAAATCACCTTGCATTTATCAAGATTAAACTCCTACTGCCATTGTTTTGGCCATCTTACCAACTGATCAATATCAGACCGTAGCTATGACCATGCTCCAACAATATGACTGATTTTTCATGTCATCGGAAAATCGGCAGATCTGCCAATTGTACCTCCATGTCCAGATCATGAAGGTAATGTAACAAACAGTATGGATCCTAGCACTGAAACCTGTGCTACCTCACTAGTCACAGTCTTCTAACTGCAACAACATTAAGGAAAATATTGCCCTCCACCTCCTTTAATCAAGCCAGGTTTGGATTCCATTTGCCAATTTGCTCTGGATCTCGTGGGCTGTAATGTTTAGTCAGTATTTTTGGGATCTGGACAAAGACCACATTGAAGTGTAGCTCACACCAACATCATTGTCATTGTCAACATATTTTGTTATCTGTGAGAAAAATAGTGTCAAATTAGTCCGAAAGGATCTTCGACCAATGAAACTGTTCTGACTCTCTCTGATTAATCTGTCTTACTGAGAGTAGATTGATTGGAATTCCCAATTTCTTGATTACTTCTCGACCAATTATATTATTATACTGCTACCAATTATAGACCCACAGGCCTGTAATTACCTGGTTTACTGTACTGACTTTCTTTAATATAGATACTACATTTGCTGTTCTTCAGTTACTGACACCTTACCTATGACCAACAAAGATTTATCAGCCCCATTCTCCTCTCTTAACTCCTGTAGTTGTCAGGCCACTCACACTTGGAATCTGTTGACATTAAAGTTCACTAAGATGTCTAATACTTCCTTCTTAATTATAGTATTTTCCAGAGATTTATCATCCTCTCCCAGAATTCTCCAACCACAATGCCCTTCACCTTAGTCAATACAAATGGGAAGTATTTGTTTACCTACATTCTCAGGATCCATGACATTTTGGTCTCTTAAGGGGCTTCAACCTTTTTCTGGTTGCATAATATTTTTATGCATATTATACATTATGAGTCTTGAGGGACATGGTCTCAAGATTTGGGGGAGTAGATTTAGGATGGGGATAAGGAGGAACTGTTTTTCCAGAGGATGGTGAATCTGTGGAATTCTCTAACCAAGGAAGCAGTGAAGGCTACATCAGTGAATATATTTAAGACAAGGTTAGATTTTTGCATAGTAGGGGAATTAAAGGTTATGGGAAAAGGCAGGTAGGTGGTGATGAATCTATTGTCAGCCATGATCTTATTGAGTGGCGGATCAGGCTCGATGGGGCCAGATGGCCTACTCCTGCTCCTATTTCTTATGTTCTTATGTTTAATAGGAGGCTTTAGGATTTCCTTAATCTTGTCTTCCAGTGATATTTCATGTTCCCCTTTGGGCCTTATAATTTTGCATTTTAAGCATGGCCCAATATGCTTTCACTCTTGAATTGCCTTCCCATTTATCAGTTCTCCATTTTTTTAAAGGCTGACCAGACTACATAGGTAGCTGTGGGGTTTAGTCAAGTGTATTCCAGGGCACAGACACATTTGGAGGTCTTCAAAGTGTTCTTTCCAGTGAACATGATTGCTCATTATTTCCTGGTGAATTTACTCCTGAGCTTGCCTCTCAGTGATACGGGGCCTGTGCAGTAGAGCTATATAAGACTTTAATGGGGTTGAAATACTCACACATGTCATGGCCATTGGTTAGTTGTTGAGCCTCCTGCCCCCACTCTGTAAACCATCTGTTCCTTAGGTCTCATTCTCCTCTGCCTTCAGGCACCTATACAACTGTTACTTTTCTTTGAAAAAAAGAGGAGCTTCCAATCTAGGAACACCTTACGTTGTTATTAATTAAATCCTGGTCAGGCTCATCAGACTAATTCTGGTGCCTTGAGTCGGAAAAGACAAGGCTTTTTTCACCGGTGCCAAAAATTATGGACACTAGGACAGCCACTAAATTGTGGAGGTATTAACAGGTAGTTTATTCAGCAATTTCTGAAAAGAAGCCGTTCTGGGGGATCCTTGAGCTTTGAGATTGATTTCCTTGTGGTAATTGTTCAGTTGAAACTGCCAGGCTGACAGAGATTAGAGTAGGTACCGGTCAGTCCAGCAGTCAGCTGTAGCTGTGATGTGAACAGCTTTGTCCTTGGATAATGATACAATTCCACAGGAATCCACATGTAGATGAAGGGTCTCAGCCTAAAACATCAGCACTTTATTCCTTTCCACAAATGCTGTGCACATCTTATGAAGCAAGATATTTGATATGATGATGTCTAGGGGTAAAACGATAGATGGAGTTTAACCTGACCAAATGTGAAGTGTTGCATCTTGGGAGGTCAAATGTAAAGAGACAGAACACTGTTAGGGGCAAGACCGTTCAGAGTATTGATGAGAAGAGGGACCTTGGGGTCAAAGTACATAGCTCTCTGAATGTGGCTGCACAGGTTGGTAGGATGTTTAAGAAGGTTTATAGCATGCTTACCCTTTATTAGATGAGGTATTGAGTTCAAAGGTCTTGAAGGTATGTTCTAGTTTTATAAAACTTCAGTTTGACCACATTTAGAGTGTTGCATACAGTTCTAGTCACCCCGTTATAGGAAGGATGTTGAGGCTTTGGAAAGGATGCAGAAGAGGTTTATCAGGATGCTGCCTGGATTAGAGGGCACGAGAGGTTGGACAAACTTGGGTTGTTTTCTCTGGAGTGGCGGAGGCTGAGCGGAGTTCTGATGGAGGTTTATAAGATTATGAGAGGCATAGGTAGAGTGGACAGACTGTATCTTTTTCTCAGAGTATGAATGTCTAGTATTGGCGGGCATGCACTTAAGGTGAGAGAGGGTAATTCCAAAGGAGATGTGAGGAGCAAGTTTTTACATAGAGAGTGGTGGATGCCCGGAATGTGCTGCTGGAGGAGGTGGTAGAGGCAGGTCCATTAGGGACTTTTAAGGGACATTTAGATAGTCACATGAATGTGAGGAAACTGGAAGGATATGGGCATTGTGTAGGCATGAGGGGTTGGTTTAGTTGGCCATTTGATTACTAATTTAATTGGCTCAGCACAACATTTTAGCATGCAGGGCCTGTCACTCTGCCATACTGGTCTAGGTTCTGTGCTCCAAGAGAGTGCGATTTAACATTCAGTTGCTTTAACTTTAACAGTGTATTCAAAGCTAGATTGGATGAAACTTGTGAAAAGAATGGAACTTATACATGATAGAATCTGATCATGTTGGCTTTACTTTCTTTCGTATTAATATTTTAATGAATGGTTTGAGATTATTAACATTTTTGACATTCTGCATGATTCCTCCGGGTGAATAGTCCTTTTTCACACTAATTGACCAATAGTTTTGAATTAGAACATACAGTCATAGAGAGATACCACACAAACACAGGCTGTTCCACCCACGCTGACTGTTAACATGCATTTACACTAATGCCATTTCATTTATTCTTCTCACATTCTCCTTAACTCTCTCCAGATTCTACCTCACACCTACACAGTAGGTGCAATTTAGAGTGGCCAATTAACCTATAAATCTGCACATCTTTGGGAAGTGGGAGGGAGCACCCTGCAGAAATCATGGTTGTGGTCACAGGGTAAATGTTTTAAACTCGACACAGACTGCATCAGAGGACGGGATTGAACCTGTGTCTCTGGATCTGTGAGGCAGTGACTCTATTGGCATTGCCACCCTATAAATTCCCTCACTTCACTAATATGGAAAAAATGTTCAAAGCTCAAACTAAATTTAATATCAAAGTCCGGGCAGCACAGTAGCATTATGGTTAGCACAACACTCTGCAGTACAGGCGACCTGGGTTCAATTCCCACATCTGCCTGTAAGGAGTCTGTACATTCTCCCTGTGACCATGTGGGCTTCCTCCGGGTGCTCCGGTTTCCTCCCACAGTCTAAAGAGGTACCAGTCGGCAGGTTAATTGGTCATTATAAATTGTCCTGTGATTAGGGCAGTGTTACATCAGGGATTGCTGGGTGGCGTGGCTCAAAGATCCATGCTGTATCTCAATAAATTAATACACTATATGTTGCCATCTACTACCCTGAGATTTATTTTCTTGTGGGCATTCACAGTAGATACAAAGAAGCACAATAGAATCAATGAAAAACTGCAAAGATTGACAATGTGCAAAAAAAGACAAAATGTAAATAAAATAATAATAAATGAATAATATTGAGAACATGAGTTACAGAGTCCTTGAAAGTGAGTCCATAGGTCGTGGAGTAAGTTCAGTGTTGAAGTGAGTGAAATTATTCACACTGGTTCAAGATACCGATGATTGAAGGGCAATAACTATTTCTGAACCTAGCGGTGTGGGACCTAAGGCTCCTGTACCTCCTGTTGAATGGTAGTAGCAAGAGGAGAGCATGGCTTGGATGCTGGGAGTCCTTGATAATGGATGCTGCTTTCTTCTGACAACGCTCCTGTAGATGTGCTCAATGGTGGATAGTGAATAAAGGTTGGGATTGTATGGGGGAAGCAGCTTTCGAACATGTCACCGTTGTAGAATCCATACTCTTGCTATTGAGGATTGACAACAAAAGTATTAATTCAATGAGTAGTTGTACTTTGTGATCCAATTATGTCATTAAGTGCTGAAAGTGTAGTTCTCCAGATATTAGGTTACAGTCAATAGTGATTTATTTTTGGGATCACCTGCTGGCCTTTGATATTAGTTTATATGTCATACATCTCAGACTCCTAGGATTAGATTGATTTTAAAGGATAGAAATTACTTGCTATCCATATTTAATTAAGGAAATATACTTGAGCTATAAAGTATATTAACTTATTAACTGGTCCCTTAATTGTGTCTTATGGCCTATGGTCTCAATAAACCTCTATAGATGTGTAGTGGAGAGTGTATTGACAGGCTGCATCACAGCCTGGTATAGAAACACCAATGCCTTTGAATGGAATATCATACAAAAGGTAGTAACTTCGGCCCAGTATGTGATGGGTAAAGCCCTCCTAACCATGAGTGCATATACATGCTGTTATAGGAAAGCAGCATTCATTAGCAGGAATCCCCAACACCCAGGTTGTATTCTCTTCAGGTAGAAAGTGCAAGAGCCTCAGGTCTCGCAACACCAGGTTCAAGAACAGTTACTATCCCAACTATCAAGCTCTTGAATAAAAACTTCACTTTTCCCATCACTATCAACTTCACTTGTCCCATCATTAAAATATTTCCACAACTAATGACGTCATTTAAGGATATCGTTTAAAGTCATTTAGGTACATAAGTCACCCGGACCAGAGGAACTGCACCCTAGGATTCTGAAAGAGGTAGTGTTAGAGATTGTGGAGGCATTAGAAATGAACTCTCAAAAATTATTGGACACTGGCATGGTGCCAGAGGACTGGAAGATTGCAAATGTGACTCCACTCTAAGAAAGGAAGAAGGCAGCAGAAAGGAAATCATAAACCAGTTAGCCTGACCTCAGTGGTTCAGAAGATGGTAGTCAATTGTTAAGGGTGAGGTGTTGGAATACTTGGTGACACAGGACAAGATAGTACAAAGTCAGTATAGTTTCTTTAAAGGAAAATCCTGCTTGTTGAACCTGTTGGAATTATTTGAGTGGATTATAAATTGGATAGATAAAGGGGATGCAGTGGATGTTGTATCCTTGGACTTTCAGAAGGCCTTTGACAAGATGCCACACATGAGGCTGCTTACTAAGTTGAGAGCCCACGGTATTACAGGAAAGTTACTAATATGGTTAGATAATTGGCTGATTGGTAGGAGGCAGCGAGTGGGAATAAAAGGATCCTTTTCTGGTTAGCTGCCACTGACTAGTGGTGTTCCGCAGGGGTCGATGTTGGGACCACTTCTTTTTATGTTGTATGTAAATGATTTGGATGATGGAATAGATGGCTTTGTTGCCAAGTTAGATGATATGAAGATTGGTGGAGGGGCAGGTAGCTTTGAGGAAACAGGTAGCACACAGAAGGACTTACACAGATTAGGAGAATGAAACACAATGTTGGAAAGTGCATTGTCATGCACTTTGGTAGTAGATATAAATGTGCAGACTGTTTGCTAAATGGGGAGAAAATCCAGGAATCTGAGATGCAGAGGGACTTTGGAGTCCTTGTGCAGAACACCCTGAAGATTAACTTGCAGGTTGAGTCTGTGGTGAGGAAGGCAAATGCCATGTTAGCATTAATTTCAAGAGGTCTAGAAGACAAGAGCAAGGAGGTGATGCTGAGGCTTTATAAGGCACTGGTGAGGCCTCACCTTGAGTATTGTGAACAGTTTTGGGCCCCTCATCTTAGAAAGGATGTGCTGGCATTGGAGAGGGTCCAGAGGAGGTTCACAAGGATGATTCTGGGAGTGAAAGGGTTATCATATGAGGAATGTTTGATGGCTCTGGGTCTGTACTCACTGGAATTCAGAAGGATGAAGGAGGGATCTCATTGAAACCTTTCGAATGTTGAAAAGCCTAGAAGAGTAGATGTGGAAAGAATGTTTCCAATGGTGGGAGAGTCTAGGACAAGAGAGCACAGCAGCAGGATAGAGGGGCGCCCTTTCAAAACTGAGATTTGGAGAAACTTCTTTGGCCAAAGGGTGGTGAATTTGTGGAAGTTGTTGCCACATGCGGCTGTGTAGGCCAGATTGTTGGGTATATTTAAGACAGAGATTGATAGGTTCTTGATTGGATGTGGCTTCAAAGATTACGGGGAGAAAGTCAGGAACTGGGTTTGAGGAAGATATTTAAGAAATGGATTCCTTATCTCATTATCTCATGTTCTTGTTATTTATTGCTATTTATTAATATTTGCATTTGCAGTTTGTTGTCTTCTGCACTCTGGTTAATCTTTAATTGATCCTATTAGTTACTATTCCATGGATTTGCTGTGTATGCCCACAAGAAAATGAATCTCAGGGTTGTATATAGTTTAAAATTAATTTGAACTTTGAACAAGGCTTCATTAAAAAATTAAATATATTTGGTGATTGCACCATATTTTTCATCCATTGAACATTGTAACCTCACCTACATTTCAACTGACAACATTCCATGTGATTCATTTGTAAATTTTCTGTTTAAAACTGTCCAAAATATTATCCCTTCCTCATCAACTCTGCTGCCACATCCCTTAGGGTTGAGAGAGCAGATATGGGCCTGCATTCAGGATGTTGGCAATAACCCAGCCCCCCACGCCTATTTGCAAAGTAGTACCAGGAACCCACAGAATCCTTGCTGTTGGAAGGTGTTCCAGATTTATTTCACTCTCACTTATACAATAATCTTAATCAATATATGAGCAATCTTTGAATCTAATTGCCCCCAATGACATTAAACACTACTGCAAACAGGGATGTCTGCATTATTAAAATCGACATATAATGAATATTTACATTCTGTTCACATTGTAGCATAAATGTTCACAGCTATTTCCATGTTATTATCTCATCTGTTTCAAAGTCATGCATTCTACAGCACCACTCATGATCTTTAAACATCCCAATCTACTTTATAGACTATAAGCAGATATGGAATAGTTACTGTTTTAATGTAAGTAAGCTTCTAGAAACATCAACAACATATATTACAAAACTATTGGATTTATCTTAAGTATAAGCAGTCAGAGCAGCAAGAAAATTCTGTGCAACACAGTCAAAATTGCTGGAGGAATGATAGTTGTTCCTCGATTGCTGCTAGCGATTCATGCAGCATCTATGGAGGGGAATAAAGTTGACATTTTGGGCCATGACCCTTCATCAGAAAATTCTGTTACTACTCTTTGAACAGGGCACAGTTCCTTTTTGATTTCACCTAATTTTTTTTATATCTGGTTTGAAACACACCATCTCTGATAACTTCAACTTCCCATTCGCATTCCAATATGTCAACCCAGGGCTTCCTCCACTGTTGCTATGAGACCACACTCAGGTTGGAGAAACAACACCTTGTATTCCATCTGGGTAGCCTCCAACCTGATGGCATCAACATCGATTTCTTGAACCTCTGGTAATGCTCCACAGCCCCTTCACCATTTCCCATCCCTTTTTCCCTCTTCCACCGTGTCTCCTTTCCTGCCCATCACCTCAATCTAGTGCTCTTCCTTCCTTTTCTTTCTTCCAGCCCTGTTTCTCTTTCACCACCCAACTTCACAGCACTTTACTTCATCCTTCCCATTTCAGCTATCACCGTGTTTCTCCCTCCCCTTCCCCCAACCCTCTTTTAAATCTACTTCCCATCTTTTTTCTCCAGTCCTGCCAAAGGGTCTTGGTCCGAAACGTTGACTGTACCCTTTTCCATAGATGCTGCCTGGCCTGTTAAGTTCCTTCAGCATTTTGTGTGTAATGCTTGAATTTCTAACATCTGATTCACTCTTGTTTATCTCTAATTATAGTTTAATGCTTTTGAATGTTGGATCAAGTATTGAGAATTATATTCTCAGCCTAATGTGAGCTCTTCCAATATAAGTATTCAGAGGTCATTTTGCAACAGTGTATAATATGTAACCTGGAAAATTGTGAGCCATTATGTTCATCGCAGTGTAGGAAAGATGCTACTGCACTGAAGAACATGTAGAGGAGATAGAACATGCAGGAACACAGGCCCTTCGGCTCATGATCTTGTGCCAACTTTTAACCTACTTCAAGGCCAATCTAATCCTTCTATCCCACAGAGCCCTCCTTGTGCCTTCCTGAGAGTCTCTGAAATGCCCTTATGTATATCAGCCTCTAACCACCCCTGGCATTTCATGCATCCACCACTCTGTGTATAAAAAAAACAAAAAACAGACAACCTTTGACATCCCTTCTATACTTTCCTCCAGTCACTTTAAAATTGTGCCCTCTTGTATTAGCCATTTCTTCTCTGGGGAAAAGTTGCTGGCTGTGCACTCTGACTATGCCTCTTACCTTATATACCTCTATCAATTCACTTCTCATCTTCTTTCACTCTATCAGGGCGTTACCTGGAGTGGAGTATTAGTTTATCAGGGTGTCACCCGGCGTGGAGTATTAGTTTATCAGGATGATCAGGGTATCACCCTGACGTATCGGTGTTACCTGGAGTGGAGTATTAGTTTGTCAGGATGTTACCTGGTGTGGAGTATTAGTTTATCAGGATGTCACCCGGTGTGGAGTATTAGTTTATCAGGGTGTCACCTGGCGTGGAGTATTAGTTTATCAGGATGATCAGGGTATCACCCTGACGTATCGGTGTTACCTGGAGTGGAGTATTAGTTTGTCAGGATGTTACCTGGAGTGGAGTATTAGTTTATCAGGGTATCACCCTGACGTATCGGTGTTACCTGGAGGGGAGTATTAGTTTATCAGGGTGTCACCTGGCGTGGAGTATTAGTTTGTCAGGATGTTACCTGGAGTGGAGTATTAGTTTATCAGGGTATCACCCTGACGTATCGGTGTTACCTGGCGTGGAGTATTAGTTTATCAGGATGTTACCTGGCGTGGAGTACTAGTTTATCAGGGTGTCACCTGGCATGGAGTATTAGTTTATCAGAATGTTACCTGGCGTGGAGTATTAGTTTATCAGGATGTTACCTGGCGTGGAGTATTAGTTTATCAGGGTATCACCCTGACGTATCGGTGTTACCTGGCGTGGAGTATTAGTTTATCAGGGTGTCACCTGGCGTGGAATATTAGTTTATCAGGGTGTCACCTGGCGTGGAGTATTAGTTTATCAGGATGTTACCTGGCGTGGAGTACTAGTTTATCAGGGTGTCACCTGGCATGGAGTATTAGTTTATCAGGGTGTCACCTGGCGTGGAGTATTAGTTTATCAGGATGTTACCTGGCGTGGAGTATTAGTTTATCAGGATGTTACCTGGCGTGGAGTATTAGTTTATCAGGATGTTACCTGGCGTGGAGTATTAGTTTATCAGGGTATCACCCTGACGTATCGGTGTTACCTGGCGTGGAGTATTAGTTTATCAGGGTGTCACCTGGCGTGGAGTATTAGTTTATCAGGATGTTACCTGGCGTGGAGTATTAGTTTATCAGGGTATCACCCTGACGTATCGGTGTTACCTGGTGTGGAGTATTAGTTTATCAGGGTGTCACCTGGCGTGGAGTATTAGTTTATCAGGATGTTACCTGGCGTGGAGTATTAGTTTATCAGGATGTTACCTGGCGTGGAGTACCAGTTTATCAGGGTGTCACCTGGCATGGAGTATTAGTTTATCAGGGTGTCACCTGGCGTGGAGTATTAGTTTATCAGGATGTTACCTGGCGTGGAGTATTAGTTTATCAGGGTATCACCCTGACGTATCGGTGTTACCTGGCGTGGAGTATTAGTTTATCAGGGTGTCACCTGGCGTGGAGTATTAGTTTATCAGGATGTTACCTGGCGTGGAGTATTAGTTTATCAGGATGTTACCTGGCGTGGAGTACCAGTTTATCAGGGTGTCACCTGGCATGGAGTATTAGTTTATCAGGATGTTACCTGGCGTGGAGTACCAGTTTATCAGGGTGTCACCTGGCGTGGAGTATTAGTTTATCAGGATGTTACCTGGCGTGGAGTATTAGTTTATCAGGGTATCACCCTGACGTATCGGTGTCACCTGGCGTGGAGTATTAGTTTATCAGGGTGTCACCTGGCGTGGAGTATTAGTTTATCAGGATGTTACCTGGCGTGGAGTATTAGTTTATCAGGATGTTACCTGGCGTGGAGTATTAGTTTATCAGGATGTTACCTGGCATGGAGTATTAGTTTATCAGGATGTTACCTGGCGTGGAGTACTAGTTTATCAGGGTGTCACCTGGCATGGAGTACTAGTTTATCAGGATGTTACCTGGCGTGGAGTACTAGTTTATCAGGGTGTCACCTGGCATGGAGTATTAGTTTATCAGGGTGTCACCTGGCGTGGAGTATTAGTTTATCAGGATGTTACCTGGCGTGGAGTATTAGTTTATCAGGATGTTACCTGGCGTGGAGTACCAGTTTATCAGGGTGTCACCTGGCATGGAGTATTAGTTTATCAGGGTGTCACCTGGCGTGGAGTATTAGTTTATCAGGATGTTACCTGGCGTGGAGTATTAGTTTATCAGGGTATCACCCTGACGTATCGGTGTTACCTGGCGTGGAGTATTAGTTTATCAGGGTGTCACCTGGCGTGGAGTATTAGTTTATCAGGATGTTACCTGGCATGGAGTATTAGTTTATCAGGATGTTACCTGGCGTGGAGTATTAGTTTATCAGGATGTTACCTGGCGTGGAGTACTAGTTTATCAGGATGTTACCTGGCGTGGAGTACTAGTTTATCAGGGTGTCACCTGGCATGGAGTATTAGTTTATCAGGATGTTACCTGGCGTGGAGTACTAGTTTATCAGGGTGTCACCTGGCGTGGAGTATTAGTTTATCAGGGTGTCACCTGGCGTGGAGTATTAGTTTATCAGGGTGTCACCTGGCGTGGAGTATTAGT
Organism: Hypanus sabinus; assembly: GCF_030144855.1. Lineage (NCBI taxonomy): Eukaryota > Metazoa > Chordata > Chondrichthyes > Myliobatiformes > Dasyatidae > Hypanus > Hypanus sabinus. The sequence continues at coordinate 167,587,200 of NC_082713.1, forward strand.
TTATCAGGGTGTCACCTGGCGTGGAGTATTAGTTTATCAGGGTGACACCTGGCGTGGAGTATTAGTTTATCAGGGTGTTACCTGGCGTGGAGTATTAGTTTATCAGGGTGTTACCTGGTGTGGAGTATTAGTTTATCAGGGTGTTACCTGGTGTGGAGTATTAGTTTATCAGGGTGTTACCTGGTGTGGAGTATTAGTTTATCAGGGTGTTACCTGGCGTGGAGTATTATGCTATCAGGGTATCACCCTGACACATCTGGGTGTTACTTGGATCAGAACGTTATGGTATTTGAACAAATTTATTTTTCCTAAAGCAGAAGAAGCTGAAAACCAACCTGATAGCGGTAATTAAAATTTTTAAGGGGATAGATCAGGTAGATAGTAAAAGATATTTTTCCCATGGTAGGGTTGTCAGACAAGACCGTATAGTTTAGGGTGAGAGGCTAGAGGCTTAAAGGGCATCTGAGGGGGGAGATTGCTCATACCGAGGTTGGTTTGAATCTGGAATGTGCGGAAGGAATGGAGTAGAACATTCCTGTGATATTTAAGGAACATCTTGCAAGTGCATGAATTAACAAGGCATAGAAGGCCACAAGGGGGTCGGTATAGTAGGCACTACAGGTAGCATAGATGTGGTATGCTGAAAGGACTGTTTTTATGCTATACAACTCCGTGATTCCGCGACTCTTAAATATCTCTGCGATTGGCTACAGCCAGGCAATGCCACAGGCTAGCCTGGTGTTTAGCCGCTGAGTCTTGCCTGCTGAGGACGTACAGCACTGGAACCAGATTCTGAGAAAATCTTAGGTATCTTTAATGCCTTCTTCTCACATGGCCATTACTGCATAGTAATGCATAGCATTTACATTAAACCCCTCCACTTCCCCAGGGCATCCTATGTACTTAATGGCTGTGGAAACACTTTAAAGAGTTCTCACAGACACGAAAAGAAACATGGCATCCAATTCATACACAGCATGTACAACAGCTTAACTTAGTGATGGTGTTGAATCAGTACGGCAGAAGACTTGCCTATTAATCCTAGAACTTTGCTTTAGGATGTTTTATTTGCAACTGAGTGGGAATATGTGGAACCTATGTCAGAAAATATTCCATAATCATCAGCAATCAATTTTGTGCCATTTAATTAAGACTTTCTCTGTAGTTTATATCTTTTTGCCTTTCATCTTTGTGATAATACAAAATTCTGGAATAGTCACCAGTTTACCCAAGTCCATTAACTGCTGATGCATTGCTTTCAGAAAGATTGTATAATAATATCATTAGGCAGCAAGCAGTCATTTGGCCAATTTTCAAATTGAAAGCTTTTGTAATTTACTTCTGATGACACTTAAATGGAGATGACATTTTTATAAGAAAGAGAAACGTACTGAAGACATTATATTTTAGAAACAGATGGGTCGCTTTACTTATAAACTATCTTTGAAAATTGAAGTACTCTGTGACTAATGGTATGAATATATTCTTAAACCAATATGGCTGGAAACTTTTTTTTTGTTGCGAAGTCACTGTTAAAGGTGTAAATACTTCCAAAATAACTTCCCTGACTAGCTGTCATATAGCCTTGAAGGTTTCTATGAAATTCCATTCCTAATCAGCAAAGTCCCTGATCAGCAAATTTGTGGATGACACCAAGACTGAGGATATAGTGGACAGTGAGGAAGACTATCAGAGCCTGCAGTGGGATCTGGACCAGCTGGAAAAATGGTTCGTAAAATGGCAGACGAAATTTAATGCAGACAAGTGCAAGTTGTACTTCAGTAGGACCAATAGGGGTAGGTTTTACACAGTGAACAGTAGGGCACTGAAGAGTGCGGTAGAACAAAGGGATCTGGGAGTACAGGTCCATAATTCATTGAAACTGATGGCGCAGGTAGATAGGGTCATAAAGCTTTTGGTACATTGACCTTTATATAGTGCTTGTAAAAAGTATTCAACCCCCCAATGGAATTTTTAATGGTTTATTGTTGAACAACATTGAATCACAGTGGATTTAATTTGCCTTTTTTGACACTGATCAACAGCAAAAGACTCTTTTGTGTCAAAGTGAAAACAGATCTCTCCAAAGTGATTTAAATTGATTGCAAATATAAAACACAAAATAATTGCATAGGTATATGCCCCCTTTAATATGACAGACCAAGTCATCACTGGTGCAGCCAATTGGTCTTATAAGTCCCATAATTAGCTAAATGGAGATGTGTTTTGGGAGACCCATGTGCATTCAAGGTGTTTCAATTGATTGTAGTGAAAATACATCTGTATTTTACTGGTGATCAGTATCCTGGCAAAAACTACACCATGAAGACAAAAGAACACTCCTAGCAACTCTGGGAAAAGATTATTGAAAAGCACAAGTCAAGAGATGATACAAGAAAATTTCCAAGTCACTCGAATATCCCTTGGAGAACAGTTAAGTCAATCATCAAGAAATGGAAAGAATATGGCACAGCTATAAATCTGCCCAGAGCAGGCCATCCTCAAAAACTGAGTGACCAGTCAAGAATGGGACTAGTGAGGAAGGCCACCAAAAGACCTATGACAACTCTGGAGGAATTACAAGCTTCAATGGCTGAGATGGGAGAGACCGTGCATACGACAACTGTTGCCTGCGTGCTTCACCAGTTGCAGATTTATGGGAGATTAGCTAAGTGAAAACCACTGTTTGGAAAAAAAACTCACATGAAATCTTAGCTAGAGTTTGCCAGAAGGCATGTGAGAGCTCTCAAGTCAGCTGGAAGAAGGTTCTATGGTCTGATGAAACCAAAATTGAGCTTTTTGGCCATCAGACTAAATGCTATGTTTGGTGTAAGCCAAACACTGCACATCATCAAAAACCCACCATCCCTACCATGAGCCATGGTGGTGGCTGCATCATGCTGTGTGAATGCTTCACTGCTGCAGGCCCTGTATGGCTTCTGAAGGTAGAGGGTAAAATGAATGCACAAAATACAGTGAAATCCTGGAGGAAACCTGATGCAGTCTGCAAGAGAGCTGCGACTAGGGAGAAGATTTGTTCACCAGCAAGACAATGATCAATGACATAAAGCCAAAGCTACAGAGGAATGGCTTTAAAACAACAAAATTAATGTCCTGCGTTGGCTAAGTCGGAGTCCAGACCTCAATCCAATTGAGTATTTGTGGCTCAACTTGAAAAGAGCTATTCATTCATGATCCCCATGCAATCTGACAGAGTTTGAGCAGTTTTGTTATGAAGAATGGGGAAAAATTGCAGTGTCTGGATGTGCAAAGCTGATAGAGACCTATCCACGCAGACTCAAGACTGTAATTACTACCAAAGGTGCATCTACTAAATATTGACTTGAAGGGAGGAGAAGAGATAAGAGGCCAGACTGAGGAATAGAAGAAGAGGGGAAGAGGAGGGAAATTATTTTTACCAGAAGGAGACCTAAATATTTATGCTATTAGGTTAGAGAGTACCTAGATAGAATATAAGGTCTTACTCCTCCACCCTGAAGGTGGCCTCATCTTGGCACAAGAGGAGGCTGTGTTCCGACATGTTGAAATGGTAGTGGGAATCAGAATTAAAATGTTTGGCCACCAGAAAGTTCATAACATACAGGTATTCTCTTGGACATTAATGCAGCAGCAATGTATACCTTCACAAATTATAACCTTGTGGTCCTGCATATCCCTTACTCTGCCTCAAATATTAAGCCAGTGTCAACTCTTGTTCAGTGAGGAGTGCATGTTGGGAGCAGACCACAAGACCATAAGATATAGAAGCAGAAGTAGGCCATTTGACCCATTGAGTCTGCTGCACCATTTCAAACAATTTTACTCTCCGCCCCAATCTCCTGCCTTCTCCCCGTATCACTTCATGCCCTGACTAATCAAGAATCTTTCAACCTCTGCCTTAAATATACATAAAGACTTGGTCTCCATAGCTGCTTGTGGCAAAGAATCCCACAGATTCACCACTCTCTGGCTAAAGAAATTCCTCTTCATTTCTGTTCTAAAAGGATGCCCTTCTATTCTGAGTTATGTCCTGTGGTCTTAGACTCTTCCACCATAGGAAACATCTTCTCCACATCCACTCTATCAAGGCCTTTCACCATTCACTAGGTTTCAATGAGGTCCCCCCTCATTCTTCTGAATTCTAGTGAATACAGACCCAGAGCCATCAAACGCTCTTCACATGACAAGCCATTCAATCCTGGAATAAGAAATACCAGTACACATAAAATATGATGAAATCTCAATCTTGCTAATATGTAGCTAACAGGAAGAGGAGGTTCACAACATTCACATCCTCAGTGATGACAGTACCAAACATTTGATAGCTAAAGAAAATCTTAAACTATTTTCAGCCATTTACAGGAAGAGGGGCAGAGCATACACCTTTGCTTTCAACAATGGTGCTAAGTTGGAGATGGTTAGGACCTTTAAGTTCCGATGTGTTGACTCACCAATAGCTTACCCTGGTCCGACCACATTGGCGTCATGGCCAAGAAAGTGTAACAGCACCTTCACTTCCTTAATAGGCTAAGGAAATTCAGCATCTCCCCTTAACCTCACCAATTTTTGTAGACAATCCACAGAAAGAATCTTAGCTGGATGTGTCATGACTTGATTTGGCAACTGCTGTGCCGAAGACTACCAGAAACTGCAGCGAGTTTTGGACACAGCTCAGTACATCACAAAAACCAGACTCCTCTCCTTGGATTCTGTCTACAGTTCCCAGTACCTTAGAAAACAGTCAACATAATCACAGACCCTCCCGACCCACATTCTTTTTCTTCTCTTCCCCCTTCCGTTGGCAGTAGATACAAAAGCCTGTACCACCACACTCAAGGACAGCTTCTATTGCACTGTTATGAGACAATAAAGGGATCTCTTGTATGCTAAGGACTCCTGACCTTACAAACAGCTTTGTCATGGCTGTGCACCTTATTGTTTACCAGCACTGCACTTTCCCTGTAACTATACACTATATTTTGCATTTTGTTATTTATTTTCCCTTATCCTACCTTGATGAAGTGAAGTTGTGAAATGATCTATGTGACTGGCTTGTCAAATGAAGTTTTTCCATTATACTTCAGTTCATGTGACAATAATAAACCAATCACCATTTGCAGGTTAAATTATAAATCCCTAATAAATAGAACATAGACCAATACAAACTAGAAACAGGTCCTTCAGCCACAAAGTTATACTGAATCAATTAAATTGATAATCAAATGGCCAACTCAACGAATCCCCTCTGCTTACACAATGTCCATGTCCTTCCATTTTTGTCACATTCATCTGCCTATCTAAACGCTTCTTAAAAGTTCCTAATGTATCTGCCTCTACCACCTCCCCAGGTAGAGATTCCAGGCCCTCACCACTCTGTGTAAGAAATTTGTCCTTCATGTCTCCTTTGAAATTAATTTCTCTCATCTTAAATCCATGTCCTCTGGTATTAGACGTTTCAACCTTTTGTAAAACGACACTATGCCTATCAACTCTATCCCTGCCTCTCATAACCTTATAAAGCTCCATTAGATCTTTTCTCAGACTCTGCCACTCCCAGACAAAACAACCCAAGTTTGTCCAACATCTCATAATAGCAAAACCCTCTAAACCAGGCAACTGCAGAATCCCTTGTGTTTAAGAATAGTGCCCTGGGTCAGATTGTGATGTGGCACAAAGTTGTTCTGCTCCAGTGCGCTGGCTTGATTGAACATTGATATGTGGAACTGTGCAGCTTACTGTCGCATGGTATGTTTGAGGCAGATGTATCTGACTCAATTAAAAGGAGATGAAAAAAAACAGAACTTGGGAGTAGGATGATGTAGCTGAAGGAAAACATTCAGATTATAACTAGAAATGAAAATAATTTGAAATATGATTTACAGTCAGAATGATGAGTCAAGTTCAGGTACAACAAGGAGTTAAGAAAGTAAATGGTTTGTCAGCCTTCGTTACAAGAGGTTTTGAGTGGAAGAGCAAGAATACTTTCCCCGCAGTTATGCAGTGCCTTGGTGGGATTATACTGGGCAGGAGGAATGACAGAAATCTCACATAAAATTTTGACAGGACTGGATGTAGTATGTTTCCCTTGGCAGATGTCTAGAACAAGGTCCACAGTCTTAGGATATGAGCTAAAACATTTGGGGCAGAAATCAGAATGAATTTCTCTGTTCGGAGCAAGGTGGACCCATGGAATTCTCTACCAGTGAAGAAGATCAAATCACTGAGTACATTTATAAAGAAGATAGATTCATTTTTGGATACAAGAGGAATCAGGAAATACGGGGAGATTGCGGGAATGTGGTTTTAAACTCGGGATTTGGCTAAGTCAAGTCACTATTATTGTCATATTGACCATAACTGTTAGTACAGTACACAGTAAAAACAAGACATTTTTCAGGACTATGGTGCTACATGAAACAGTACAAAAACTACACTGAACTACATAAAAACAACACAGACAAAAAAAAGTTTACATTCAATGGCAGAGTAGGTTCAATGGGCAGAATGGTCTACTACTGTTCCAATTTTCTAGGGTTCCTACATTTCACTTGGTGGTCTTGGAGTGTATTGCTACCAGTATCAATAATTGTTATTGCAACTATACTTGATCTCCAATAGGTACATAAAAGAAAATGTATTAAGTACTTATTTATATAATGACTCATTATATATTTCAAAGCTTTTCATGTTCAATTACTTCTTAATGCATTAGGCAATTTGATCCACTGTAGTGAATAGTAATTCAATGAATCATTAAAGAATCTACGTTTTCTGTGGTATTTGATGGAGTTAAATGCTCTCAGGAAGCCAGCAGAACTTTAGTGCCAAATGTCTTTAGTATTCATGGAACAGTCAGCTGGGGTCTCAGAGTAACATCTCCATTAAGGAATGGCACTTCTGGCAATGGAGCCTTCCTTATTGCAGTGAAGTGTCTGCAGCAATCCCACACGCACACACACACTGTTCTCTTTTGGAAGACATTTAGAATATATCTCTACATTGACGAGGTTAGCATTTACTATTTTTTTTACTTTTATGATCATTTGTAACTCAACCCAAATTTATGGGAGGCATTGAGAATCTGAAATTGGTGTAATTTTGACTGATGCACTTGCTTTGATAAATTATAAATTCAAGTAAATTAAAAGAAACCCTTTTCAGCATAAAATACATCTAAAGTCTTTTTTTACAATTTAAACATTTAACGTAGAAGAAGAAGGAGGAGAAGAAGAATTGCCCTCAACTCGGCAGTGGAGTTATTGGGGCACCGTCTTTTTGACAGTGTTTCCGTAGCAAGCTATTCTTGTTTTTACGAGGCCAGGTTGCTAGCTCGATGCTCAACCCGACTTGGATTCGAACTCGGGAACCTTCGCTCTGGAGTCCGGCGCTGATATTATTGCGCCACCAATCGGGAAACATTTAACATGATGGTACAATAAATGCGTACATTTTCTCAAGCATCGTTTAAAAAGTATGCATATTTGAACAATTATTCAGTCTCTAGTTGTTTCGTGTCTTGTCTCAGAGAAAATACAACCACCATCTGTACTGATATAATTACCCACTTCAAAATGCCTCCAGGACATTTTGACTAGGTGCTGTTTGGATGAAGTGTATGTCTAAATGGAAACTGTTTCATGGCATTGCATGTAGCTTTGAAGTCACTTTCTTTTAGCTTAGGGGTCCAAACACACTGCACTAAATAGTAAATGAGTAAAACTAATCTTAAAAATCAGGGAAAATTGGTAATGTTGGGTTTGTCATGCAGTATCTGTTGAGGAAAAAGGAGTCAACATTATAATTCATAACCAGAGTTAACATTACAGGCAAATGACCTTTCATCAGAATAGAGAAAACATTTGAAGTTTTGCCAAAAAATGGAGACCGGGAATGAGGAAGGGGAATAAAGAATAAAAGGTAAAATCTTTGAATAGAAGGTGGAAGGGGTTAAATGCTTACAGTTCTCATTAATGTGACCAGAGGCATCAGAATTTTAATTATTAATGAATCATGCATTCACAAATCTATATTTAAAAAAAACTGAAGTTAAGTTTCTGGAACCCCAAATTTAATGTATTGTGGAGTGAATAATTCCACTTTAGCTGGAAAGTTTTTTGGGATTGTGTGAACTAGCCTATAAAAGTCGCTTAGAAGGAAAGGGGGGGAGATGAGGCAAGCTATAGTGATTGGGGATTTGTTGGTTAGGGGAACAGAAAGGAGGTTCAATGGACGAGAACAAGATTCCTGGATGGTTTGTTCCCTCCTGGGTGCCAGGGTCTGCAACATCTTGGATTGAGTCTTCAGTATTCTTAAATGGGAGGGTGAAGAGCCAGAAGTTGGGATTCACGTTGGTACCAATAACATTTGGGCAGGAGGGAAGATGAGTTGCTACAAAATGAGTGTAGTGAGTTAGGTGCTAAGTTAAAGGACAGGACATCCAAGTCAAGTCACTTTTATTGTCATTTCGACCATAACTGCTGCTACACTACATACTAAAAATGAGACAGTGTTTTTTCAGGACCACGGTGTTATGTGACACCGTAGAAAAACTAGACCAAGGTTGTAATTGCAGGATGAATACCCATGCCACATGCTAATGAGGCACAAAACAGGAAGATCTTACAACTTAACACGTGCCTATGGAGTTGGTGTGGTGGAGGGGAGGTGGAGGGCTTTAGATTTTTGGGTTATTGAGCGCTCTTTCAGTGAAGGTGGGACCTGTACAAAAGAGATGGTTTGCTACTGAACTGGAGAGGGACTAATATCCTACCAGGAAGGTTTGCAGTGCTGCACAGGGGAGGGGCTGTTAAACTATAGTTACAGGGGTATGGGAACCAGAGTACCAGAGTGCCAGAACAGAGACTGGAGTGGTTGTGGAGAAAGATGTTGTTAAGCCTACATACAGTCATGAGTCAAAAGTTTGAGCACGGTAGGACTAATGTACTGATCAGCATATATTTCAGTGTAAGGTGTGTTATAGGAAAGGTGGATGAGTTTAGTGCATGGATCAGCACATGGAATTAGGACATTGTAGCCATTAGTGAGACTTGGTTGCAGGAGGGGCAGGACTGGCAGCTGAATGTTCAGAGGTTCTGTTGTTTTACATGTGATAGAGTGAAAGGAATTTCAGGGGTAGGGGAGGCATTACTAGTCATGGAAAATATCACAGCAGTGTTCAGGCCAGACTGGAGAACCCATCTAGTACGGCTTTATGTGTAGAACTGTGGAATAAGAAAGGTTAGATCACATGAATGGGATTATATTAAAATGTTACAAGAAGCATAAAGCTGTGATAGTAGCTGATTTTACTTTTCCACATATTGACTGGGGACTCCCATGTTGGAACAGAACTGAATTAGAAAAAGTTTGTCAAATGTGTTCAAGAAAATTTCCTTAGTCAGTACATAAAAGACCCAGCTAGAGAGTGCAATACTAGATCTCCTACTAGGGGTTGAGATAGAACAGATGACAGAGGTTTGTGTAGGGGAACATTTTGCATCAAGTGATCATAATGCCATTAGTTTCAAGATAATTATGAAAAAAGAAATGTCTAAAGATAGGGTTGAAAAAGAATGTGAGTTGCCTTAATGACTATCGCCCGGTAGCACTCACATAGACAGTGATTAAATGCTTTGAGAGGTTGGTCATATCTAGACTGAACTCCTACCTCAGCAAAGTCCTGGACCAACTACAATTTGCCTATTGTCACAATAGGTCAACAGCAGACGCAATCTCAATGGCTCTTCACACAGTTTTAGACCACCTGAACGACACAAACACCCATGTCAGGATGCTATTTATTAGCTATAGCTCAGCATTTAATACCATCATTCCCACAATCCTGATTGAGAAGGTGCAGAACCTGGGCCTCTGTACCTCCCTCTGCAATTGGATCCTCAACTTCCGAACCGGAAGACCACAAGCTGTGTGGATTGGTGATAACATATCCTCCTTGCTGATGATCAACACTGGTGCACCTCAGGGGTGTGTGCTTAGCCCACTGCTCTACTCTCTATATACACATGACTGTGTGGCTAGGCATAGCTCAAATACCATCTATAAATTTGCTGATGATACAACCATTGTTGGTAGAATCTCTGGTGTGACAAGAGGGAGTACTGAAGTGAGATATGCCAACTAGTGGAGTGGTGTCACAGCAACAACCTGACAGTCAACATCAGTAAGACGAAAGAGCTGATTGTGGACTTCTGGAAGGGTAAGACGAAGGAACACATACCAATCCTCACAGAGGGATCAGAAGTGGAGAAAGTGAGCAGTGCCAAGTTCCTGGGTGTCAAGTTCTCTGAGGATTTAACCTGGTCCCAACATATCAGTGCAGTTAGGATCTCCAGCACCCAGGGCATGCCCTTTTCTCACTGTTACAGTCAGGTAGGAGATACAGAAGCCTGAAGGCACACACTGAGTGATTCAGGAACAGCTTCTTCCCCTCTGCCATCTGATTCCTAAATGAACATTGAACCCTTGGACACTACCTTGCTTTTTTTAACTATATAATATTTCTATTTTTTCCATGATTTTTAATCTATTAAATATACATATACTGTAATTGATTATTTTGTTTCTTTTGTATTATGTATTGCATTGAACTGCTGTTGCTAAGTTAATGAGTTTCGCATCACATGCTGGTGATAATAAACTTGATTCTGATTCTGAGGTATTCTAAGTGACCTGATATATATAGCAAGTATTTGGATAGACAGGAACTAATTAGGGATAGTCAAAATGGCTTTGTGCAGGTTAAGTCATGTCTCTCCAATCGTATAGAGTTTTTTGAGGAAGTTACCATGAAAGTTGAAAGCAAAGCAGTAGATGTTGTCTGCATAGATTTTAGCAAGGCCTTTGCCAAAGTCCTACTTGGGACGTTGGTCAAGAAAGTTTAGACATTTGGCATTCAAGGTGAGGAAGTAAGTTGGATTAGACATTGATTTAGTGGGAGAAGGCAGAGAGTGATAGTAGATAGTTACCTCTCTGACTGAAGGCCTGTGACTAGTGATGTGCCACAGGTATTAGTGGTGGATCTGTTGTTCATTGTCATCTGCTTTAACCATCTGGAGGATAATGTGGTTAATTGGATCAGAAAATTTATGAATGATACCAAGATTGCGAGTGTAGATGACAGCGAGGAAGATGATCAAAACTTACAACAGGATCTGGACCAGCTGGAAAAAAGGGCTGAAAAATGGCAGATGGAATTTAATGCATACAGTTGTGAGGTGTTGCACTTTGGGAGGACCAACCAGGGTAGGTCCTACACGGTGAGCAGTTGGGCACTGAGGGGTGCAGAGGAGCAGAGAGCTGTGGTAATATCGTTCCATTATTCCTTAAAAGCAGTGTCACAGGTAGGTAAGGTTGTAAAGAAAGCTTTTGGCACATTCACCTTCATAAATCTATGTATTGAGTACAGGAGATAGGATGTCATATTGAAGTCATATAAAACATTGGTGAGGCCTAATCTGGAGTATTGTGTGCAGTTTTGGTCACCTACGTACAGGAAACATGTAAATAAGATTGAAAGAGTGCAGAGAAAATTTACAAAGATGATGTCAAGACTTAATCTGATTTATAGGGAAAGGTTGAATAGGTTAGAACTTTATTCCCTAGAATGTAGAAGATTGAGGGGAGTTTTGATAGAGGTATACAAAATTATGAGGGGTATAGATAGGGTAAATGCAAGCAGACTTTTTACACTGAGGCTAGAACTAGAGGTCATGGGTAAGGGTGAAAGATGAAATGTTTAAGGGGAACACAATGGGAAACTTCTTTACTCAGAGGGTGGTGAGTGTGGAATGAATGCCAGCATAAGTGGTGCATGTGGGGTCAATGACAACATTTAAGAGAAATTTGGATCGGTACATGAATTGGAGGGGTAGGGACCAGGTGCAGGTTGATGGGATTAGGTAGATTCATGGTTCAGCATTGAGTAGATGGTCTGAAGGGCTTGCTTCTGGGCTGTAGAAGATGAAAAAAGGCAGAAAAAAGCATTAACGCTCTAGTCAACTACTGCTGAAATAAAAGGAAGTTTCTTTCTTCAGGATTTGTAACTTTAGAATTTGTGTCTCAAAGGGCTATGAGTGCTCTGTATTTATTCAAGTCTAAGATTGACAGCTTTCTGGACTTTAAGGGAATCAAAGAATAGGGGGATCAAATGCAAAATGGATCTGAGGCGTGATCTTGCTGAAAGGCAGAATAGGCTCAAGGGGCAGTGTGGTGGCATAACAATTAGTGCTGCTGACTCAGAATTTCAGCAACCTAGGTTTAAACCTGACCTCTGGTGCTGTCTATATGGAGTTTGCATTTTCTGTGAATGCATGGGTTGCTCCCAAGTGCTTATGTTTTCTTTTATATCCTCAAGGTGTGCTCGTTAATAGGCTAATTAGGTACTGTAAATGTAAATAGGGAGAATCAGGGAGGAATTGACAGGCATGCGAGGTAGAATAAATTACAGGGATATAAATGGGAGAATCAGACTGATGGGATTAACATTGAATTGATGGGCCAAATGGCTCCCTTCGATGTCAGGAAGACATGAAGTACAGCGTGCTCTAATCTGCTTCTGTTTCCAGAGTTTTCATTTTTATTGAGACTTATATCATTTTGTATTTCCTGTGATATTGGCACTCCCCTCCCATTGTCCATCCTCTGTAAATGCAGTGGTTCCATTGTCAGCATCCTGGTTTCTTTCATAAATCCTAAATGACCAGCTAACTACTTGCAGCAGAGGTGACCTAGTAGAGGTGTATAAGATGATGAGAAGCATTGATCGTATCGATCTTCAAAGGCTTTTTCCCAGGGCTGAAATGGCTAGCATGAGAGGGCATAGTTTTAAGAAGCTTGGAAGTAAGTACAGAGGGGATATCAGGGTAACTTTTTTACGCAGAGAGTGGTGATTGTGTGGAGTGGGCTGTCAGCAACGGTGGTGGAGGCAGATACGATAGGTTCTTTTAAGAGACTCCTGGATAGGTACATGGAGCTCAGAAAAAGTAGAGGGCTATGAGTAACCCAAGGTAATTCTGAAGGTAAGGACATGTTCAGCACAGCTTTGTGGGCCAAAGGGCCTGTATTGTGCTGTAGGTTTTCTATGTTTCTATTTCTATTCTTGCAAGAACCATGTAGACACCGCAACCAAGAAGGAGGCTAAAGAAATTTGACATGTCCCCATCGACTCTTACCAAATTTATCAATGCACTATAGAAAGCATCCTATTTGGATTTCCAGCATCTGCAGATTTTCTCCTGTTTGGATGCATCAGCTTCTATGAATGTGACCACATGAAACTGCAGAAAATTGTAGAGAAAGCACATCATATCACGGAAACCAGCCTCCCCTCTGTGGGTCTGTCTTACTTTTCACTGCTTCAGTAAAGCAGCCAGCATAATCAAAGACCACAGTCTCTCCTGACACTCTCTACATATGTACTTTCTATCTGGCTGCATCATCACCTGGTATGGGGGGCGGGGGGGGGCACTGCACATGATCGAAATAAGCTCCAGAAAGTTGTAAACTCGGTCGGCTCTGTCAAGGGCACTAGCCTCCCCAGCATTCAAGATTCGAAGTTCTTCTGGCAATCTTCAATGAGCAGTGTCTCAAAAAGATGGCATTCAACATTAAAAACCCTGATTACCCAGGACACGCCTTCTTCTTATTGCTACTATCAGCAAGAAGGGTACAGGAGCCTGAAGTCACACACTCAACGATTCAGGAACGTCGTGGAGCAGTGAACAGAACCGTCCCAACTCTCACTCTGGTCCTGACACCCTGCCTTTTCAGCCCAACTCTCCCTGCATTTAAATCATCCAACCTCGCACTGGGACCCACGTCCTGTCGCATCAATACGCCACATCCCGGCCCATACCTCACTCTCGATTTAGGTAGAAGGGCCTTGAATCTCCTCTGCTCTGAATTTTCTCCGCTTCACACGCCCCATCACCGTCTCAACCTCACTCCGAACACTTCTCCATGAACATGCCTTGTCTTTGCACTGCACCTGCATGCCTCAACCCACGAGTCAACCTCACTTTCACTTGCCTCCTCTAAAAAGTGCTACTGAAAGACTATTTAGTTGTAGTTCTTGCTTTATGTATCGTCAGTAACTTGTCATCCATCTTCAATAATGCCATCTTAAACCAGATTCAGATTTCTGAATAGACATTAAACCCACGAACACAACCTTACTACTTTTCTTTTTTCTCCTTTCACACAGCTTATTTAATTTAGCACAACACATATATATGTATATGCATATGTGTGTGGGTATATATATAATACACACGCACACACATGTGTGTTGAACTATTTATATATCTGTGTGTGTGTGTGTGTCCTCCGTCGGTCATGGTCGACCATGGATACTGCTCCTGTAGTAGTCACTGGTTTGTTGAGCAGCGTCGACTGTGGCTATTGAGGCCAATCCTGGAACAGCAGGCTCTGCCACAGTTGCTGCAAGTGTAGGGCATCGTGGAATTGTTGTCTGTTGTCCGCTGTGCTCTCTGTTTAGCTCTCCACTCCTCAAACTGACTCAGGATCACTCTTTCGCCTTGCTCTAGGTGTTGCTGAAGAATACCTCGACATTTGTTGCGGTCATCTGCTGTGTCCTCCCAGCACTCTGTTTGATTTTTAAAGCTTTCATGTCGCGCTTGCAGAGGTCCTTGAAATGAAGCTGGGGTCTACCAATGTTCCTCTTGCCTGTTGCTAGTTCTCCATAGAGGATGTCCTTTGGTAGTCTACCATCCTTCATACAATGGATGTGGCCCAGCCAGCGCGGTCAGTGTTGTCTAAAAGTGTGAACATTGTGGGAAGTCCAGTGCAGGAGAGGACCTCGGAGTTTGGGACTTTGTCTCTCCAGGAGACGCCGAGGATGTGGCGAAGGCTGTGCAGGTGAAAACTATTGAGTTTTCTCTCCTGCTTGGAGTAGATGGTCCAAATCACACTACCATACAAGGGGGTGCTGATAATGCATACATCGCACATGGCAGTCTTGGTCCTTGTAGCGAGTTTTGGATTTTCCCTGACCCGCGAGGAGAGTCAAGCAAAATCGATGCTGCTTTGCTGATACGCCTATTGATTTCAGTGTCGAGGGAGAGAGTGTCGTCCATGTGTGTGAACTCGTGGACCACTTCTAGATCATAATTGTTGTTGGTAATGACTGGTGTCTCCACTACGTTTTGGGCAAGGACATTTGTTTTCTTTAGGGTGCTGGTAAGCCCGAAGTCCTTGCATGCCTTAGAGAAGCGGTCCATGAGAGTTTGTAGTTGCTGTTTGGTGTGCAAAGTTATAGCAGCGTCATCAGCAAAGAGCATGTCACATGTTAAGATCTTTCACAACTTTGTTCTTGCTCTCAGGCGCGCATCAGACCTGGTGTGCACATAGATGTCTTCTGTTTATGTCCCAAATGCGAGCTTCAATAGCATTGAGAAGAATTTGCTGAAAAATATTGGGGCCAACACATATCCTTGTTTGGCTCCACTAGGAATAGTGAAGGGTTCTGATGAGTTGCCATCGCACTGAACAGCAGCCCTCATGTCGTCATGGAATGTCTTGATGATACTTTGGAGTTTCGGAGGACAGCCGATCTTGAGGAGAATCTGAAAGAGCCCATCCCTGCAGACAAGGTTGAATGCCTTGGTCAAATCGATGAATTCTGTTGTGCCCTGCACTTCTCCTGGGATTGACGGAGTGAGAAAATCATGTTGACAGTTAACCTCCGTGCGTGAAAACCACATTGGGACTCAGGGTAGACCCGTTCTGCCAGAGTTTGTAGATGTGCCAGAGTTAGACAAGCAAAGACTTTGCCGACAATACTCTGGAGGGAGATACCACTGTAGTTGTTGCAGGTGCTCCTATCACCCTTGTTCTTGTACAAAGTGACGATTTTGGAGTCGCGCATATCCTGTGGTATGGCTCCTTCCTTCCAGCACTGACGGAGGACCTCGTGTAAAGATTGGAGGAGTGAGCTCTTGCAGTGTTTGATCAATTCTGAAGGAATCCCATCATTGCCAGGAGCTTTCCCTGGGGCCAGACTGTCAATTGACTTGCTGAGGTCCTCAATGGTTGGTGACAGGCAACATCAGATTGATGTATGATGGTATCAAGAAGGCCCTTGGCTGATCACAGAGCAAGACAGCACCCCTGAAGTCATCCAGCGGTGAAATAATCACTGATAAAAGCAAGCACTGGAACGCTGGGTAGAGCACTATTCTGAGCTCTACTCGAGGGAAAATGTTGCTGCTAGCTCAGCCATTGATGCCATTGATTGTCTACCAGTCATCCAGTCTCTCGCTCTCACACACACATGCACACACAATTGAAAATACACGTGGACTACGATGTTAACTGTCCTGTGCTATCACTAGTGGGATCATCAGTTGATCTGCCACCTGTCCTCAGGAGTTTTTGCCCGCTTATGGTTAAGATTCCCTCAAGGTGGTGGTCCAGCAGTGCTAAAGCACCACCTCCCACTGGTGAGCTTAAAAACTTGGCATCTGCCTCTATCAGAGTTGTCGGTTGCTTCCATCCAACAGATAGTCGTCTACTCTTCAGGAGTCTATGCAACTATTGAAGGGTTTGCAAAAGATGGATACACTGTCTGACTATCTGCCCCTCTGGACGTACTTAGTCCACACCCATGATGATCCTGTCTCTGCTGCCTCAGCTACAGCCCTGCTGGTTGACTTGATCTCTCTTCTAGTGAAGCCAAGGTCACGCAGCCACTTCTGGAAAGTGAACGCAATAAAGCCATGGCAACCTACTTCGAATGGATAGCATGAGACCTTCCACCCTCACACACATACACACTTCTTACCATAAATTAGTTCTTATTATTATAAATTGCATTGTACTGCTGCTGCTTAACAGTAAATTTCACAACATATGCTAGTGATGTTAAACCTGATTCGACAGACAGACAGACACACAGACATACTTTATTGATCCCGAGGGAAATTGGGTTTCGTTACAGCCGCACCAAGAATAGTGAAGAAATATAGCAATATAAAACCATAAATAATTAAATAATAATAAGTTGGGAGAGTCCAGTACCAGAGGGCATGGATTGAGAATAAGAGGTCAGTTATTTAAAACAGAGTTGAGGAAGAACTTCTTCTCCCAGAGAGTTGTGGAGGTGTGGAATGCACTGCCTCGGAAGACGGTGGAGGCCAACTCTCTGGATGCTTTCAAGAAGGAGCTAGGTAGATATCTGATGGATAGGGGAATCAAGGGATATGGGGACAAGGCAGGGACTGGGTATTGATAGTGAATGATCAGCCATGATCTCAGAATGGCGGTGCAGACTCGAGGGGCCGAATGGTCTACTTCTGCACCTATTGTCTATTGTCTATTGTTAATCATGCCAAGTGGAAGTAAGTCCAGGACCAGCCTATTGGCTCAGGATGTCTGACAGTCCGAGGAAGGAATTGTAAAGTTTGATGGCCACAGGTAGGAATGACTTCCTATGACACTCAGTGTTACATCTCGGTGGAATGAGTCTCTGGCTGAATGTACTCCTGTGCCTAACCACTTCATTATGGAGTGGATGGGAGTCATTGTCCAAGATGGCATGCAACTTGGACAGCATCCTCGTTTCAGACACCATTGTCACCAGTTCCACCACCACAACATCACTGGCCTTACAAATGAGCTTGTTGATTCTATTGGTGTCCGCTACCCTCAGCCTGCTGCCCCAGCACACAACAGCAAACACTGGGCACCACAGCCTCATATAACATCCTCAGCATCGTCCGGCAGATGTTAAAGTATTCCTCCCTTGCATTGAGGAGAAGGTACAAAAGCCTGAAAGCACATATCACCAAGTTCAAGGACAGCTTCTCTTCCACTGTTATAGATTATAAAATGGTTCCCTAGTATATTAAGATGGACTCTTGAATCTATAGTTTAACTCTTTATGATTGTGCATCTTATTGCTTACCCACTGCACTTTCCATGTAGCTGTTACACTTACTCTGTGGTGGTATCTGTTACCTTTTTTTTACTTCAGTGCACTGTTTAATGATGTTATCTGTATGAACTGTAGGCAAGACAAGCTTTTCACTGTGTGCCAGTGAATGTGGCAATAATAAACCAATTCCAATTTCAATTATAATGATTTTCCATCTGGTCTTTGTTGGCTGCTTTGTTTATAAAGTGAAATGACAGGATTTCTTGGGAACAACTTTCCATTTTTGCCTTTATCATTTCTAACATATAGCCAAAGTATGGAGCAGCTGCATATCACCACTGATGCCAGACTTATTGTTAAGTTTGAATATTTTCAGATTGGCAGAAGCATTTGAATAGGTCAATTTTGTCAAAAAAACTGAGGAAGTATATGTATTCTCAAACATAAATGCAGGCAGGTGCTTTAATTAAGGAGCATCAATATCTGCACAGAGCACTTTAGCTCTGAGCACAAGGGGAATTTGTCTTTCAGTTGTTTTAGTCTTTAACAGGCGATGGTCCAATTCTTCTTAAGCTCTTATTGATCTGGTCTTGTTGAGTGATCATGTGGCAAGTGTTATGAGGCAGCTTTTAGTGAAAATCCCAAGGGCCTGAATAACACTTGTTTTAGGCTCCATTAGTATACCAATTCTCAAAGGACATGTAATTTGTTTCACTAACTTTAATCAACTACAGCCCCATAACCAACTGGCAAAAGAACCTACTTTTCAACACAATCTTTCAGAGCTTACAACCTGAAGGGCATCACTATTATAAGAAAACACCAAGATGTGATTTCTGACAACTGAAAAACAGTGAAACTTACAGAGATAACAAATTCACCATAGCATAGCTTTCCAAGTTGAAGTGCAGCCACTGTTGTGACCCTGTGGGCTAGGGAGTTTGATTTCCGCAGACTGGATGTGGACCACTTCACAAACTATCCAATCTCCACCTATCAGCCACTTTCTGTTCCATCTGTAAAAGTGTGCATTACCACCTCAGAAATGAAACTAGTGTGAGAATGCAGAAAAGTAGAAAATAAAAACTTTTATTTCCTTGAACCTTTTATAAAGTTCCTTAGTATTATAGCTTATCCTTCAATTGGTGGTCAGCATACTGCAAACAAGCACACACATTCTTCAAACGAGGTTTAGAATACAATTTGCTCATCTATTGTCCCACAGCACCCTGAAATTATTTACCATTGGGGTTATGAAGAACAGATTAGTTTCTGCCTGATTTTAACTTCATCTTCCACAGTGAAATACTTGACACATTACTGACTCCTCCTATGCTCCCCGAACACAATGGGGGAGCTCAGCATAGCATTGTCCAGTTCCACCAAATATTTGAGGATCTAGAATAATCTTACGTTCTAGATCTATTCAAGAACGATGATATCTAAACTGAATTTCAACAGCCTTGAAACACATTATAATGAATTTTTCCTTTCATGCATTTGGTTTCCTTTATAGATAACTTCCACTTAATGGTGGATCTCCCTTCCGCAATTCTCTTCTTAATTCGTTCACTCACTGAATATAGGTGTTACTAAAGAAGTCACCTTTTAATATTTGTCAGTAATTTCCTCAAAGGAAGTTGTCTTGCTCTAATTTTTTAGAGAGCAGCTAAGAGTCAAGTATAGTGCAGAAGGGTAAAGATGTCAGACATTGGTGAATCTGGTAGGGGTTTCATTAAAAATCCAGCTGTTTTATGACTTGCTTTGCCAAAGCTGTGTTTTCATTTCAGAAACGATGTAACTAACTGGATTTGAATTCACCATCTGTTGTGCTGGACTATGAATGTGTGGCTGGATATTCATCCTATGTATATTGACATGAACCATTTTGGAATGTCAATTCACAATAATCCAGTCAGCAGGAATACAGTGTCTACAAGCAACACAGGGTGCCATAGTATTGCAGCTCAGAATGTTCCAGACTTCAGAGTTCAATTCTGGAGATATTCCGTAAAGATTTTCTGTACATCTTCCCCATGAAATGCGTGGATTTTCTCGGCTGCTTCGGTTTCCTCCCACAGTCAAATGACATGCTGGGTAGGTTAATTGGCCATTGTAAATTGTCCTGTGGTTAGGTTAGGGTAAAATTGCGGTTGTGGAGTTGCTGGGATGGCATAGATTGAAAGGCTGGAAGGGTCTATTCCGCGCTGTACACTAAATAAAATAAATAAAGGAAAACTCACCCTACAACGTAACAAAGAAGATAATGCCAACAAAGCATGGAACTTCACAGCAATGATGTGAACAAAGTCATATCAACCAGCATGTTTAAGGTAAAAGGAATTTACCTAAACTGTGCCTAGAGTATATCAGCAAAGCATTTTCTATTTATATAAAGCCCGTCCCAATAAATCTACGTTAAAATTGTATAATCCTGCAGAACAGAATTATGCAAAACATACAGTTGAGATACAAATGAGATTAGTGGGAGAGTGCAGACTCTTCTACAGATGGGATAGAAAATGGCTGATAGGGTGGACGAGCTGATAGTTTATGTGGTCGCCCACTGCTTGTGCAGAACTTGTGTGTGTTTCTGATCCACTGAAATACTCAACACCATTCCACATGCTTTGAGTAGTTGTGAGCCAGAGTTTCCAACGAGTTGGTGAAGATGTTACCATTTCTCAAGGAAACTTTGAGCACATTGTTAAATCATCTTCTCTCAGTGTTGCCCTTTGGCAGGTCAAATTTAAGATTAAATGTCTGTTATGTCTGGTAACCTCCTCCAATAACGGACCTTGGGACTGACTGTTTCAAGAATCTTTTTTTAAAATTT
Organism: Hypanus sabinus; assembly: GCF_030144855.1. Taxonomy (NCBI): domain Eukaryota; kingdom Metazoa; phylum Chordata; class Chondrichthyes; order Myliobatiformes; family Dasyatidae; genus Hypanus; species Hypanus sabinus. Next base: position 167,607,947 of record NC_082713.1, read on the forward strand.
CAGAACTATATTTTCATAAAATATACAACCAATACAATTGGGGTACACTAGCAAACCATCAAACCAATACATTCACTTCCAGTGCATTGACGGTGTGCATGTTTCCTCCTTAAACAATGCACACTTTTGAAATGCTGCTCAGCCATTCATCACAGCAGGATCCACCATCTCTTTCCTTTGCAAGTCCTCCAAGGTATATATACTGACCTCTGCCTGATAGACATGCTTTTTGGTTTGTATTTCAAAAATATGTTTTACTTCCAATGTCTGCTCACTTACTGGGTAAATTGTTATATGATTGTATTAGACAATCAAAACAATGGATATATATTTGATGGATATCTTTGGCAATCTCCCACTCTAAATGCTGGTGTTATTATAATGAGGTACAAATATTGTTTACCTTGTTGATTCAAAATGATAGAGCATTGGAGGAAGCCATTCAGCTCATCACACCCTTCCTGCTTTTTGAAAGAGCTATCTAATTAAAAGGCCAATCATATGAGGAGCACTTGATTGTTCTAGGCCTTTACTCACTGGACAAGAAGAAAGAGGGGGAGATCTCATTGAAACCTATTGAATGTTGAAAGGCCTTGATAGAGTGGATATGTTGAGGATGCTTCCTATGGTGGGAAATCTAAGGCCAGAGGACACACCTTCAGAATAGAGGGATGTCCATTTACAATGGAGATAAGGAGGAACTTCTTTAGTTAGAGAGTGGTGAATCTGTGGAAGTTGTTTCCACAGATGGTTGTGGAGGCCAAGTCATTGGGTATATTTAAGGCAGAGGTTGATAGATTCTTGATTAGTCAGGGCATGAAAGGATATGGGGGAGAAGGCAGATGATTGGGGCTGAAAGGGAAATAGATCAGCAATGATGAAATGGTGGAGCAGACTCAATAGGCCAAATGGCCTAATTCTGCTCCTATATCTTAAGGTCTTGTGTGTCAAAAAGATAATTTCTGCTTCTATTTCTTGTGCCATCTCGTTGGTTCTTCACACAACCCAGGAACACCTGGAAAGCAAAGATGTATACATCAGGATGCTTCTTATCGATTACAGCTCAGCATTTAATGCCATCATCCCCTCAAAACTAATCAGTAAACTCCAAGACCTGGGTCTCAATACCCCCTTCTGTAATTGGATCCTGGATTTCCTCACTTGTAGATCCCAGTCAGGTCTCCACAATTTCCGTCAGCACAGGTGCACCACAGGGACGCCCCCTGCTCTACTCACTCTACACACCTATTCCCCTGTGGCTAAGTACGGCTCCAACACCATATACAAGTTTACTGATGACACCACTGTTGTGGGCTGTATCAAAGGTGGTGATGAATCACCATACAGGTGGGAGATGGTAAGGCTACATCCACACTACACCAGATAAATCCGTAACCGAAGCTTTTTCTCTTTGTTTTCACCCTCCGTCCACACTAAAACGGCGATTCTGTCCCCTGAAACCGGAGCTTTTCAGAAACGCTGTCCAGGGTGTGTAATTTTGAAAACGCTACTTGGGCAGATCAGTGTGGATGGGGTAACCAGAGAAATCTGAAAACGCTGTCAGACGGCAGCTTGCCATTTCATTGTTTTCCTGAATGCAACCCCCCACACAATCTAACAATTTCAGAACAGACGGCAACGAGACTGAAGCCAGAAGATTTAGAAATGTACTCACCAAATACTTACTGAATAAGTAGGTATACTCACTTTGCCCTGTTTTCTGTCCTTGCTTGTATGAAGGTGGTTTACCTATTATGCAAGTACTTCTCTATTAATAGATGTGTAACAGCCTAATGTAACATTGTATGGAAATACAAGATAATACTGATGCAGACATGTTTTACACATTTAACAAGGTGCTTTATTAATGTAACAGAGTTAGTCAGTTTTTCAATGTTCGTCGTCAGCCGGTACATACTGTCCGTGAACTCCCTGTCGGTTGCCTCCATACACTCCAGTATTTGTTCTTTTTTATTTTTAAGTCCTCCATGAGAGCCAACAGCTGCCCATCATTTAAGATTTTTCTGTAATTGCATAAACACGCACCATCATTTAAGGCAAGATTCAACACCAAACATGTCGCTTGTTTTCTGTAGATGTGTCCTTTGCATGCCCAGTGGGAGGAGATTCGCTAAAATATCCATTTCAATGTGGACAGAGATATTTTAAAAAACACCTATTGTGGACGCTTATTGTTTTTACGTGAAACCGGCGTTTTCAAAATTATCCAGTCTAGTGTGGATGTAGCCTAAGTGGTGTAAACTCTGACTCAATGTCAGCAAGACCAAAGAACTGACTGTAGACTTCAGGAGAGGGAAACCAGAGGTCCATGAGCCAATATGCATTGGAGGATCAGTAAGGGTCAGTAACTTTAAATTCCTGGGTGTCACTATTTCAGAAGACCTGTCCTGGACCCATCATATAAATATAATTGTGAAGAAAGCACAACTACACTTCTTCCTCTGTGAGTCTGCAGAGATTCGACATGTCATTGAAAATCTTCACAAACTTGTATAGACATGTGGTGGAAAGTGTGCTGACTGGCTGCATAACAGCCCGGTATGGAAACACCAATGCCTTTGAGCAGAAAATCCAACAAAAGGCAGTGGATTCGTTCCAGTCCATCACGGGTAAAGCCCTCCCAACCATTGAGCACATCTACTTGAAATCAGTATCCGTCGTCAAAGATCCTCACCCACCCAGGGCATGCTCTTTTCTCACTGCTGCCATCAGATAGAAGATACAACTGCCTTCGGACTCACACCACCAGGTTCAAGAACAGTTACTAACCCTCAACCATCAGGCTCCTGAACAAAAAAGGATAGCTCAGTCATTCTATTTCTGGTATTCCCATAACTAATGGTCTCATTTTAAGAACTCTTTATCTTGTTATTTCATGCTTTCATTATTTATTGCTATTTATTTACATTTGCATTTGCACAGTTTGTGTCCATTGACCCTCTTCACAATTACTGTTCTATAGATTTGCTAAGTATGCCTGCAGGGAAAAGAATCTCAGGATTGTATGTGGTGACATGCACATACTCTGATAATAAATTTTAATTTGAACTTTAGACACTTTGAACTTTTAACTATATATTCAAAATTTTCTTCCACAGTAAAATTGTGAAATTTAAGAGACTACTAGACAGGTATATGGAGGAATTTAAGGCGGGGGGTTATATGGGAGGCAGAGTTTAAGGGTCGGCACAGCATTGTGGGCCGAAGGGCCTGTACTGTGCTGTACTATTCTATGTTCTATAAATATGAGAGGAGATAGCTTTAACATAAGAGGAGGAAAATTTAAAAGAAATGTACAAGGCAAGTTTATTATGCTCCATTTTTGGTGGAGCACCATTCTTTAACCCTGCTGTGCTTGGTACCTACTGGATTCCCTCTGCTTACACATACTTGCTGCATTATAAAAACCTTAGAACTGAGTAATTGCAGAATAAAATATGTCTATATCTTACCACCAGATGGAGTCTGTGTGCCTTTGTGAAATTTGTTTCATAACAATTATAAATCCATTAGTAGTCGAGTGCTATGTTAATGTAGATATTCAGTTTTTAGTTGTACATGCAAATGTATTAGTCCTCAAGAGAAATCTGTATTCTAGTCCTGCCTATCAATTATTTGACTCAATGTTACTGACTTTCTTACTATTCTTGGACTCGTCAACAAGGTTTGTACTTGTATGAGTATTAAGTACAGAGAATTATTTTCATGCAGATATGTGAACTGTGTTTAGGGGCAAAGGGCAGGTTTCAGGCTATTTGAGATTTGCTTTCATTGTTTGAGAATTCCTGTTAACTTGAATAAATTGCAATTGCTTGAAATTGCTTCCAGCATCTGTTTTCTCCCTCACAATCAGAGGGACTGTCACACCGTTCTGGAGTTATATTAATGTTTCAGTCTGAGTATTTTACCCTTGGCTACTGACAGTAACAGATAACTCTTATTTTTAGCTTTTATCTGTTAATACAGTAGCTGATAATTTTATAATAGCCACAGCACTGCCAACTACTTCCATTTGAATGGCATCTTTAAAAACAGATAGATATTCTAATACTGTTTACAGGACCCATATTATGCATTACATTATTACAGAGATACAGAATTAGGACAGATGACCAGTAGTCATTCACTGAGATTTCAAGGGACCAGTCAGAGAGATGAAAGGATGTAAGGAAGGCATTCCAGAGATTTATGGCTTTGACTTCCAAGTGATTAAATTTGGAGGAGCACAGAGGTCAGGTTTGGAGAAGCACAGAGCCTGAAAGGCTGAAGGAGAACCTAGATTATGAGAGTCAAGGCCATGAAGGCATTTGAATGCAAGCATGAACATTTCAAAATGGAGTCTTATTTTGTCCAAGAAGCAATTTTAGCCAATAAGCGCAAGATTATTGAGTGAAAGGCATTGAGCCTGAGATTGGACACAGTATCAAATGTTCTCAGTTTCATTTCATTTTACGTATATTACATGTTTATTTTATTAGTTATTAAACTCCTGATTTTTTCTGTCTTCACTTTATAAGAAATAAAGTACTTAGTGTTCAATTAATACTCAATATTTTCTTTCAGAACTGCTTTATTATGACCTATTAAGTACCGAAACACTTAAAGATCAAATCTTCAATTAATTTCAGTTAATCAGCTATTACAAAATACGCTTGCTCTTCTGGTTTATAACAAAATGCAATTTATTAACACCCAACAAAATGTGTTTTCTCTCATGTTCCAAGTTAAACATTTGCATTAAACAAGCAGAATTAAACAATTAACTTTAAGTTTCCACACTCATTTCTGTTCATAATTGTTCCCAAATTTCTCAGAATCATACAGTTAAGTCATCAGCAGCTTTGTACACAGTGTCGCATGCTTCAGAGCATTCTGATAGATTTCCCTTCCCAAGTAAACAGAAGAATCTATGCACAGCCTATCAGTAGTTTCCATCTGCATGATCCACATGTATAGCTAGAGGCTAAACACCTGCAAGTCACCTGCTGTGATACTATATGGCCATTGAGGTTTGCCAAGGTGTCTTTACCTCACTTTTGTTTTTATCTGTTTCCTTCCACCTACAGGAAGCACATTGCCATGAACTTGCACTGTTCTTTTAGAAGTGTGCTCTCTATGTGACTGGAGTTGTTGGCTTGAATATTCTTTCTGCCTCTACATAAAAGATTGTGTGCTTTGTCTAAATCAAATGAGGTAACAAAAGCTTAGAGGTTTTAATTTTGTCCAAGGTATATACCTCTTGTCTTAGTGAACAAAGGCCATTAGCAATTGTTCATTTCTCCGGCTAGGTTTTATTCTTTGTTTAACACCATGGCTTCAAGCATCTTTTATGCATCCTCAAGTTCTGATATCAGCTGGTGTGTTGTATCAGTTGCAAGCCGCAGTTTGTGAGCAGACATCTGGGGAATGAGATAAATGTATAACACAGCTGCATCAGTATCTGGAGAGCTGATGAACACACTTGGATGATTTGAACTTCCGAAATCTGTCTTTTTATTTCTTCAAGAGGTAGACATTTGCCAGCCAGTTCAGTGCTTCCACAGCTGTTTCGGTCAAAGGGAGGCCACCAGTAGGTACTGCAGGAACTTAGCTCTTCCGTGAAAACAAATCTCCAAGGCTCTCTTCTGGCCTAGAAGAGTGGATTCTGTCACATTGTGCCTTTTCGGATTCAGTGGATCCAAGAGTAATTAGTAGTGAATTTGATGCATTTAACACCAAGCCAGAACTTCAGTTGATATTTCTCATTATGTTTCATGCTTTCGATGATCTTGTGATCAGATTATTTAATGATGCTTAGCCGGGAATGATATTGTACCCACTTCTGACTGCTTTTAGCACTTGTCTCTCCACAAAAGAACATGAATTTGGCCCACAAACTGTTTTGAAATAGTTTTAGTGCAGTTCACACTCAGAAGTGCTAAATTACAAACAGTTCATTCAATTTTGCTGATATCATGACATTGCTGCAAGGTCTTTATGGAAGAAAATCAGTACTTAAAAGCACTCTACTCATAGCAGTAATACACCCTTGAACTATCAAGAAAGCTTTTGGCACATTGGCCTTCATAAAACGGGGTATTGTATACAGGAGTTGGGATGTTATATTGAAGTTGAGTAAGACATCGAAGGGACCAGATTTGGAGTATTGTGTGTGGTCACCGATGTACAGGAAAGATGTCAATAACATTGAAAGAGTACTGCAAAAATATACAAGAATGTTGCTGGGTTTGAGGACCTGAGTTATAGTGAAAGATTGAGTAGGTTAGTACTTTATTCCCTGGACTGTAGGAGAATGAGAGTAGGTTTGATAGAGGTATATAGATTATGAGGCAGATAAAGCTCCCTCCATGACGCTCTAAACAACATTTATGCATACTTCAAGAGTGTTAGCCTTGAAAGCTACCACCCCAGCTAGGTGAAAGCAACTGTCTGTAACAGCAGCAGATGTGAGAAGCACTCTGCAGAGAGTCAACCCCCATAAGACTGGACAATATCCCAGGCCAGTACTCAGGATGTGTGCATAGCAGCTCACTGACATCTTCACAGACATCTACCTACAACACAACTCATCCAGGCTGCTGTCCCCACATTCTTCAAATCAGCCACCATCATCCCTGTACCAAAGAGCTCTAACACCTTCAGAACTAAATGACCGCCACTCAGTGGCACTTACACCAGTCATCGTGAAGTGCTTTGAACAACTGATAGTGACACATACCAAAAATCCCATTCCTGCCACACTGGACACTCACCAATATGTTTACCGTCAAAACTGTTGTACGCCAGATGCCATAGTATCTGTCATGTACCTGTCACTGATACACCTAGATAAAAAGAAAACATGTCAGAATGCTGTTTTTGGATTTCATTTTAGCATTCAACACTATTGCCCCACAGACCTAAGTGAACTAACTCCTTGGTCATCACTGTGCATCTAGGTGATGGACTTCCTAGCCAACAATCCTCAGATATTCAGTATGCACAAATGTTTCACCCTTCCCATCATCCTCATCCAGGATTACCCCTGCACCTAGTGAGTTGAGTCCATTGCTGTACACGTGATGCATGGCCAAACATCTGAGTAATCACAAAGTCAAGTTCACTGATGACAGGACAAAGATGGGCTCATCACCAGAAACAACAAGACAGCCTACAGAGAGGAGGTGGAAGAGCTTGCAGCCCAGTGCCAGGCAAATAACCTCTTCTTCAATAGCAACAAGGTAAAAATAGCAACAATGGGAACGGGCGAGGTTCCGGAGGACTGGAGGGTTGTGGATGTTGTTCCTTTATTCAAGAAAGGGAGAAGAGATAGCCCAGGAAATTATAGACCAGTGAGTCTTACTTCAGTGGTTGGTAAGTTGATGGAGAAGATCCTGAGAGGCAAGATTTATGATCATTTGGAGAGGTATAATATGATTAGGAGTAGTCAGCATGGCTTTGTCAAGGTCAGGTCGTGCCTTATGAGCCTGTTTGAATTTTTTGAGGATGTGACTAAACACATTGATGAAGGAAGAGCAGTAGATGTAGTGTATATGGATTTCAGCAAGGCATTTGATAAGGTACCCCATGCAAAGCTTAGTGAGAAAGTGAGGAGACATGGGATCCAAGGGGACATTGCTTTGTGGATCCAGAACTGGCTTGCCCACAGAAGGCAAAGAGTGGTTGTAGACGGGTCATACTCTGCATGGAGGTCGGTGACCAGTGGAGTGCCTCAGACCCCTACTGTACGTGAATTTTATAAATAACCTGGATGAGGAAGTGGAGGGATGGGTTAGTAAGTTTGCTAATGACAGAAAGGTTGGAGGTGTTGTGGATAGCGTGGAGGGCTGTCGGAGGTTACAGCGGGACATTGATAGGATGTAAAACTGGGCTGAGGAGTAGCAGATGGAGCTCAACCCAGATAAGTGTAAGGTGGTTCATTTTGGTACGTCAAATATGATGGCAGAATATAGTATTAATGGTAAGACTCTTGGCAGTGTGGAGGATCAGAGGGATCTTGGGGTCTGAGTCCCTAGGACGCTCAAAGCAGCTGCGCAGGTTGACTCTGTGGTTAAGAAAGCATACAGCATATTGGCCTTCATCAGTCATGGAATTGAATTTAGGAGCCGAGAGGTAATGTTGCAGCTATTTAGGATCCTGGTCAGACCCCACTTGGAGTACTTTGCTCAGTTCTGGTTGCCTCACTACAAGAAGGATGTGGAAATCATAGAAAGGGTGCAGAGAAGATCTACAAGGATGTTGCCTGGATTGGGGAGCATGCCTTATGAAAGCAGGTTGAGTGAACTTGGCCCTCTCTTCTTGGAGCGATGGAGGATGAGAGGTGACCTGATAGAGGTGTATAAGATGATGAGAAGCATCGTGTGGATAGTCAGAGGCTTTTTCCCAGTGCTGAAATGGTTGCCACAAGAGGACACAGGTTTAAAATGCTGGGGAATAGGTAAGAGGAGGTGTCAGTGATATGTTTTTTACGCAGAGTGGTGGGTGCGTGGAATGGGTTGCCAGCAACGGTGGTGGAGGCAGATACAATAGGGTCTTTTAAGAGACTTTTGGTTAGGTACTGTACATGGAGCTTAGTAAAATAGAGGGCTATGTAATTTCTAAGGTAGGGACATGTTCGGCACAACTTTGTGGGCTGAAGGACCCGTATTGTGCTGTAGGTTTTCTATGTTTCTATGTAAATGAGATGGTTATCGACTTCAGCAGAACTCACATCACTCACACTCCTCTGTACATCAGTCGAAACTGAGCAGTTTGAAACTCCTGGGAATGCACATCTTGCAAAACCTGTCATGGTTCCTGAGTACATCCTACACAATCAGGAAAGCTCATCCACACCTCTACTTTCTGAGAAGGCTGAAAACAGTTGGAGTATGCACATCTATACTCATGTCCTTCTACAGAGGCACAGTAGAAAGGATCTTAACATACTGCATCTCTGCGTGATGCAGAAACTGTCCTGCAGCACAGAGAGAGGTTCTATTATGCTATTAGAGGGTCAATACTGCCTAATGCATTACTGGCACCAGCCTACCTACTATCCCACCCACCCTGCTCTTAGACTGTATGTCCTACTCTCATCAGGGAGGAGGCTATGTAGCATCCACGCCAGGACCACCAGACTCAAAAACAGTTACTTTCCCAAAGCAGTAAGGCTGGACAACACCTCAACTCACTAACCCACCCCTCCACACTCCCAACTACCACAACTTTATCATTTCCTGTCTGATCACCTTATGCACCGACATTTCTGCACCTCATCTCATTTTATGGACACAATCAATTATATATATATACTATCTTATGCATTTATATTTATTTTGATTTATTATTATTGTTGTGTTCTTTATGGTATTGGGTTTTTTGTGCTGCATCAGATCTGGAGTAACAATTATTTTTTTCTCCATTGCACTTGTGTACTGGCAATGACATTAAACAATCTTGAAATAGAGTAGACGCAAGTTGGCTTTTTACGGTGAGTTTAGGTGAGAGTAGAACTAGAGATCATAGCTTAAGGGTGAAAGGTGAGATATTAAAGTGAAACCTGAAGAGAACGTCTTCCCTCAGAGTGAGGTGTGAGTGTGCAATGAGCTTCAGTGGAGATGGTGGGTGCGGCTTCGAATGCAACATTTAAGAGAAGTTTAGGTAAGTTTAGATGGGAAGGGTAAGGAGGGCTAAGGTCGATGGAACTAGGCAGAATAAAAGTTCAGCACTGATTAGATGGGCTGAAGGGCCTGTTTCTGTGCTGTAGTGCTCAATGAATCTAACTAATCAGCATAGAGGAAACGGGGTCTAGAGGCAAGAGATAGGTGGTACCCAAGGTGCAACATACACAGGACATAGTGATATTATTTTCTGCACACTCTTGTGGGAGCAATAACATCAATAGCAACGTCTATTCTTGTATCTGACATGATTCCCATCCAGAAATGATCTCCAGCATTGGTCATTGTAATGTCTAAAGACTAGATAATCCAATTTTTCCCTTTGAAGGTGCCAGTGATGGCTACATTGTGAATGAAAAAGAAACATTGTCCTACCACAATCTGGATGATGGGGAGGTAAATTGGATTAGTAAGTATGCAGGTGATAGGTGGCATTGTGGATAATGAAGTAGGTTTTCAAAGCTTGCAGAGAGATTTAGGCCAGTTAGAACAGTGGGCTGAACGATGGCAGATGGAGCTTAATGCTGATAAGTGTGAGGTACTTCATTTTGGTAGGAATAATCAAAATAGGACATACATGGTAAATGGTAGGGCATTGAGGAATGCAGTAGAACAGAGTAATCAAAGAATAATGGTGCATAGTTCCCTGAAGGTGGAATCTCATGTGGATAGGGTGATGAAGAAAGTTTTTGGTATGCTGGCCTTTATAAATCAGAGCATTGAGTATAGGAGTTGGGATGTAATGTTAAAATTGTACAAGGCATTGGTGGTGAGGCCAAATTTGGAGTATTGTGTATAGTTCTAGTCACTGAATTATAGGAAAGATGTCAACAAGATAAAGGGAGTACAGAGGAGATTTACTAGAATGTTAATTGAGTTTCAGCACCTGAGTTACAGAGAAAGGTTGAACAAGATAGGTCTTTATTCTTTGGAGCGTAGAAGGTTGAGGGGGAGCTTGATAGAGGTATTTAAAATAATGAGGGAGATAGATAGAGGTGACGTGGATAGGCTTTTTCCATTGAAAGTAGGGGAGATTCAAACAAGAGGACATGAGTTGAGAGTTAAGGGGCAAAAATTTAGGGGTAACACGAGGGGGAACTTCTTTACTCAGAGAGTGGTAGCTGTGTGGAAGGAGCTTCCAGTAGAAGTGGTAGAGACAGGTTCGATTTAGTCATTTAAAAAAAATTGGATAGGTATATGGACAGGAAAGGAATGGAGGATTATGGGCTGAGTGCAGGTAGGTGGGACTAGGTGAGAGTAAGCGTTCGGCACGGACTAGAAGGGCCGAGAGGGCCTGTTTCCATGCTGTAATTGTTATATGGTTACCAAACCTTTCCAAATGTTCTCTTATGAATTATGTATTGTTTGTCCTCTGTGGAGAGTGCTCCTGCATAGTGTTCCAAGAAACAGCCATACTTTATTAAAATATTTTCAATAAGTTTTTTTCCAAACCTGATCTTCCTTAGAATTCCTCTTCCAACATTATCTACTGCCCCTATACCTCCCAGCCTACTTTCTCTTTTACTCCATGTCCTTAGCACCTCCCCCAACTCCAAATAATTTTTTCCATCTCCCACCCTTACACAAGACTGAACCCCTGTGAAAGTAAAAGAAATGGAAAGCACACTCTGAAATCTACACAATTCTTCTCTTTGTTCTAATGATAATTGAAAGATTATGATGGTTGTGTCATCCATTTCTTTCCCTGCTGTCTCCACACTGGTGTCAGTAAAATTTGGCATCATATTGCGAAAGGTTTGGAGATGCATGCTACAGAGCATGATTTAGCTAATACCAATAAGTGCCAAAACAAAATGCCTGCAAATTAAATTTAATGCATTATATATGGAAACTCAAAAAGGTGTTGTTTTGTCAGGTGACTGACTTCCAGGGATCGCAGTCACCACATGAGAAAGAGCCCTCTGTTAATGGAGGTGCCAGTGATGTCTACATTGTGAACGAAAAAGAAGCACTAATCTGTTTATTTGTCAATCTCGTTACCAGAGAGCCAGACAACCCAGGAAAAAGTGCCCTTGACTCTACCATTGATTAATTCATTTTTAAATGGACTTCTTCCTGATAAATTACTTGATGCTTTATACACAATTTATAAATCACAGCATCTCTCAGACCTTTTTACCTTAGATAGCAGAACTAACTGATAAATTGAGGCATTTTGTTAAAGTTTGCTAAAATGCCCATTGATTTGGTTTTTAGGGTGTTTAGAAGGCCATTTGTGCATATCTAAGGGCAGCTTGCAATTAAAATTTAATTTTTAAATAATCACATTTGTTTTAATGTAAATTGGGTGACTGGTAAGGTATAAAATGAAATGCACAAAAAAATCTCTCTGGAAAGCATTTACTGGTGCTTTCATGTAACACTGGTGCAGCATCAAATGAATGTCAGACTCAGAATCAGGTTTAATATTATCGGCATATGTCGTGAAATTTGTTGTCTTTGTGGCAGCAGTACAATGCAATACATAATAATAGAGAATGTAAAAACAGAAATTTAAAAAATAGTAAGGTAGTGTTCATTCAAAAATTGGATGGCAGAGGGGAAGAAGCTGTTTCTGACTTGTTGAATGTACGCCTTCAGGCTTTTGTACCTGCTTCCTGATGGTAACAATGAGAACAAGGCAAGACCTGGGAGCTGGGGGTCCTTAATGATGGACGTGCCTTTTTGAGGCATCACTCTTTGAAGATGTTTTGGATGCTAGGGGTGCCTGTTACCATGATGGAGCTGACTTAGTTTACTTTGATCATGTACAGTAGCAGCCCCCCCACCCCCCCCCCCATACCAGGTGGTGATGCAGCCAGTTAGAATGCTCTCCATCCCACATTTGTAGAAATTTTTGGGTGTTTTTTGTGGCATACCAAATCTTCTCAAACTCCTGATGAATATATACTTGGTCCTTTAATGCCAAATTACTTTAAGTATCTGAAATTGATAATATTATGGCATTATGCACGTTGGCAGTATATGTGAATTTAAACATGAACACTGAAAGTACATATTTATATGGTGCTCCATTTATGCTGGCTAGTGGTTAGTACTTTTCACAAGCCCTTCCACAGTGGCTGCTGTTTAAGACTACATTGTATTTGAGTGCTTTGGAAATTGTCCTATCATTCAGCTCCATAAGGACATGTTTTCTTATGATATTTAGCTATTTTAAGAGATTGGTTTTATTACTCTGACGTAAAATGTTGAATTGTAGTTGTACTCATGTCCCTACATTTTATAGCCTCCCTACATTCGTATTGATCATCTTGACTGCTAAGCCCTCTCCTGGAAGTCATGCCATCTCTACTGAAAATCTACTGGGAAGAGAGCTAGCCTCAGCGATATCTTCGATCTAAGGAATGGTTAATGATAATGACCTGACTTGGTGTAGATAATACCCTGTCTAGAAGAAATAAAGACATAGGATGTGAATATTTTTAAGATGTGAAATCTAACTTCTAAATACCAAATAAATAAGTAAAAGCAAATAAATATTTAGGATGGGAGTACAGATTAAACACAAATATTACAATGTTGATTCACCTTTTATTTGATATAAATACAGTCTTCAACATTTCAAGGATTTATTCTTATCTCCCGTTTATCTAATTTCCTCAAGAAACCCCAGAGATACTGTATGAATCAATACTTTAAAAAAATACAACAGTTAATTGGCCCTTTCTGTTGTTAAATTCAGCCAGAAGTTGCATCTCACTCTGTGACTTTCTCTTTGGCTCTGACTGGCCTAAGATTGATCTAATGTTACAACTAAAAACTAAAAGCACCACGCAGTCTGAGGGAAAGCAAGCAGCTGTCTGACACCAGGAGCCTGCTCAGAGCTGGCAAGTGCCATCTTATCTGAAGGGCTGCTGCTCACAAACGTCAGTTCAATAATGCACATTCTCATTAAAAACTTGTCGTGGAATGACATTGCATACACCTCCAGCCCAGGAATCAGGAACTGCTCCTTGCTTTTTCTTAGAGTAGCTAATTATTTTGTGTATTTTTGAAGCACACTACGAGAAAATGCCATCAAATTATTGTCTTCAGTCACTCTGAATCAAATGGGCTTTGTGATATATGTTCTAATTTGTTGTAAGCAGTATGTACAGTTTCTCTTGTTTGTTAAATAACCCATTCACAAGTGTAACGTAGAATTATTACAATTTCAAACATGCATTTACTTGATAAATAAATCCATTGTTTACGAACAAGACCACAATCAAATGAATAGTTCAATATATGTTCCATGAAATAATGCAGTCCAGTCATAAGCATGATAAAACTGTTTTATTCAAGGTTCTAGGATCAAGGTGCGTTTATTGTCAAAATATATATGCAGTATACAACTCTGAGATTCCTCTTCTCCAGACAGCCACAAAACAAAGAAAACCATGGAAGCCATTCAAAGAAACAACTTACCCACCAACCATGCACAAAAAAAGCCAAAATGTGAAACTGACAAGAACATCAACACCTCCTGCAAATAAACAAATTGTGCAAACAAATTGTGCAAACAGCACTAAGACCATCAACCCTCCCCCCCACACAAAGAAATAAACCGTGAAAATGGCAACACCGACATCAAATTCCCCTCATGCAAAAAAACACATGGCAACAGGAAAGAACGGATGTAACTGAGAATATAAAAACATAAAACCAAAAGAATTTGATACACTTGGAAGAACAGAAATGATTGGCATGTACTTTCAATATGCTTAAACATTACAGGCTTACTTTTGTAGATTATACTGCAACAGCAGCACTTATCATTCAGTGCTTTCTCAAGATCATAGCATGATGTCATGAAAGGGTAAGTCAATATTGCCACAAATTATATGCTTTTGTGTACCTGACTTGTAATAGCTTTCAACAAATGGCTACAAAAATACAGACTGCTGGGAAATGTGAAATACTTTTCTATAATTGAAACCAGCAGTTGGCAAATTAGTACAGTGCAGAAGCATTCCCTTTCAATAGAGAAGAGAGAGAAAAGTGTCCATGCAATACAATTTGGGTCATACGAGTCATGCGATACAGCTGCTGCTGTTGTAGCTGCCTGATAGCTCCAGAAGCTGGATTCAATTCAGACCTCCGTTGTTGTCCATGCAAAGCTTGCATGTTCTCCCTATTTAGTTTCTTAGGTTGTTTTGTGACTAAATTCTACACTATCAGTTGCTACACCATGCTTAAAAATAGCATTAGTTGTTTGCATTTGTGTTCAAAAAGCAATAATTTTTGTCACTGATATTTGGTGAGAAATAAGCAGTAAGACATTCAGAACTATTTTGCTCACTGCGGTTTCAAGCATTCAGGCCTGGAGATACCAGAAACAGCCAAGACTGATAATGAAACTCTTTCACTACTTCAGCACGTTAGGAACTACAAAAGAGTTTGGAAGTATTGACAATCATCTTGAATGTAACAATGAAAATGAAGATTTGAACTTGCAACTGCCAATGGCATTGTATGAAGGCAGTTCATTATCTGCACTAGGTGTCTGCACTGATTTTATTTATTGTATACAGTGGATGAATGCCTCTGCCAATGACAATACTATAACAGTTTTATAGTACTGAGCTACTTTTGGTAGTGTTTCAGTTTGTTCTGTATTTCATTTAAATACATAATTTGCTACTCAGTTTGTCTTTTTTATACTTCCATGAAACTTTGCCTAATTGGGGCAGGCACTTAGTTGGGCCAAAAATGTACTGGTCCCAATGTGTCCCAGTTAACTGGATTCCACTATAATAGCTGTCCTAAAATTGAATTCAGTCTACTTATTCTATTCTGTTGATCTTGTCTTCTGTCATCATCACCATCATTATTGCCATGCATAATGACGTAAGCAATCATGGTCTTTTAACCATGATTGTTTTTGGTAAAACTTTCCACAAAAATGGTTTGCCAATGCCTTTTTCTGGACATGGTCTTTACAAGACTGTTGACCTCAGCCATTATCAATACTGTTCAGAGATTGTCTGCCTGACATCAGTGGTTGCATAACCTGGACTTGTGATCTGCACCAGTTGCTCATACGACCATCCACCACCTGATCCCATAGCTTCACGTGATGCTGATCCGGAGGTGGTGGTGGGGGGGCTAAGCAGGTGCTACACCTTGCCACCTGTGATGGTGTGTTAGAGATAGGTCTTCTATATACAGCATTAAAATTATTGCACACCATTTTTACTTCTTGTAAGTGCATACTTGATATGATAGCTATTTGTTTTACCTATTGTGCTACCAGGTTGGTGTGGTCCTTAAATGATCGACCTGGCTATCAATGAGACCATCTATATCCAATCTGATAATTCCTACTGTGGCTTCATTTTCAAAACATACTTTGGTCTGATACCTTGGACTTGGACCAAATTTGGGGACTTCACTGCCTGCTTCATGCTAGGTTTTCTTTGAAACCTACCCTTTTCCTACTCTACAAACCCAAAATGCTCAGATTACTGCCAAAGTCACTGGCAGTCCATAAGAAAAATATTTAAAAATTCTGTCATCTGGTGACTTCATTATATTTGTTGTTTTGCTCTGTAGGATAATGTATGGTACTTGGAATATATCCTTTCCCCCTCTCTTGGCACACTGATCATGTGCTAACTGTTGCATTTGCACCTCATTTAAATCCCTGCACAAATTCCTGAATTTAAGTAAAATGCTCTAGAAACAGAGCCGTGGCAGTTTGCACACAAACTAGGGGATCAAATAGTTGAGAGTGAGAGAGCTTTTACAATGCAGGAATCACAGTGATGGTAAGGTAGAATTCTGGAGGTGAGATTGAAGGGCCAGAGGAGTTTATATAAATGGCAGTAGGCTTGTGCAGAGGGTTAAAAACAAGGCTGAGTATTATGAACTAGAGGCATTACAACACTGGGAGCCAACACAGGTCAGCATAGCTAGATTATCTCTTTCTCCTAGTTTAAAAAAAATTAAAATGTTACTGATTATTCTTTACAGCTGGTGTAAAAATCCTAACCTTATTGCTAGAACTTTAGCCTAGAAATTAGATCTCATAATGTCTATTTCTAAATCACAAATAGTGCATCAAAGTTCAAAGTACTTTTATCGAAGTATGTATACTTCTTACAACTTGGGATTCGTATCCTCACAGGCAGGCACAAAACAAAGAAGCCCAGTAGAACCTATTAAAGCAAAAGGAGACTATCGACCATCCAATGTGCAGAGAGAGAACAAAAATAAATAGTGCAAACAGGAATCAGAACTGAAGTTCACAAAAGTAAGTTGGCAATTACTGAAGACCTCAGTTCAGTGCAGAGATGAGTAAACCTCATAGAGTAGTGAGCTGAACCAGCCTGCCCCCTTACCTCAAGACCCAAAAGTCTGACCATTTCAATCTGGCCTGGAGCTTAAATTGTGCAAGCCTCAGGTCACTCCTCGGTCTTGGACTGTGGGACCCAGGCCCTGCCACCTTGATACACTCTTGGGTCAAATCTTCAGTATTTACCAACCCTTTCTTCCTGCTAAAAGACTCTTAGAGACATTGTATTGCTGCATTATTGTATTAGAGCTTAGAGTGGGTCAGTGTGTGTGTGTGTGTGTGTGTGTGTGGTGCATACAGGTTCATCAAGGGCCAAATAGTTCCTGTTTGTCACCCGCTGACATCATTTACACAAACTTGCTGTCTCAAGTGAGGAAGTGGCCATTCCATTGTCCTGGCATTGAAAACTGAGTTTGGTGGGTATTGTGCGTGAGACATCAAAGTCATAGTCCAGACCCTTCGATATCTTATTGCCAACTGGGGCACAATGTGGTTGTTTTCAACAAAGGTCTAAGGTGACACCCCAATGCTCCATTTTTTACCCAGCAATGGTGGAAGCATTGTGAGCTTCCACCAGGTGCACAATTGAAATTGGAAAATGCCAAACGCAGTCAGGAAAATTACATAGAAGTGCTTAGGTTGGTTTTCTGAGGTGAAATTTTTCGGAACAGCCAATTTAACCCAGAAAAAAATTGTTTTTTGTGCTCATTTTGGGCATGAGAAATTGATGTTAAGGGATCTGATTTATAGGCCAGATTTCTTGCAGCTTGGCTATTGTTTGAAAATCACAAGTTAAAAACACTATCTGACAATTCAGTGAGAATAAAAGTCAGCAGAAATGTAAAACCTGTCTTTGCTGACCTACTTTGTTTCCTGATATTGAAACATCTCCAACTTAAAATATGTTGCCGTGTTTTTAAATCTCTACATAAACCCACTGCCAAGTCTCTAAACACTCTGGCCCTTCAGTCTCATCCTGAGAATTTTCCACCTTTCTATCTCTGTGATCTAGCCCTTCCCTTTTCTCAAAACGTTCTCCTCTCCCAGCCAGAACTCTCTGCTCATTGAAGCTGTTTCTCTCTCCTGCAATGTACAACTATTGGCTGCTAATTTATTCATGATGATTTCATTCTTTGGAATTCACTTTCTAAACTCTTAGAGTTCCATCCTTTCAGGCATCAAACTGAATGCCCAAGGAACTAAATGTGTCAGGTAGCAACTGTGGAGGGAAATGAACATTTTATGTTTTGGTTTGAGATCTTTTATCTGGACCCTCAGCTGACCAGTTTAAGTTCCAAAGTTCAAAATAAATTTTATTATCATTGTACATGTATGTCATCATATACAAGCCTGAGATTTATTTTCCTATGGGCATATTTGGCAAATCTATTGAATTATAACAATGACAGGATCATGGTTAGATGCCAATGCCAAGTAGATGGCAGTGCCTAACCATTTGTTTGTTGTAAGGCTACTAGGACCCCTTCCATCCTTCACAAAGGGCGTGCTAATCTCTCATACAAAAAGAGGTGACTTGAACAGCCATTAGGGGCATATATATAGCTAGAGTGGAGTAGTCAGCGAGTTTGTAAATTTGGCGGGAGCAAAGGATGTTGGGAGTGGCAAGGGTGGTGCGCAGTAGGAGTGGTGTGGGACAGTTGGCAAAGAAGGAGTGCCAGGGGCCCAGAAGTGGGTGGCAAGGTGCAGATACACCCAGTTCTGATACAGCAGGGAAGGTCATTTGATTCCAAACAATTAGTTTATTGATCATTACAGAATGTCTCTCTGCTGTCCCTTCCCGTCTCCCTTCACCTTTTCCCAACCATGATACCCCTCTCCCTGGTCCCTTCCCACTCTCAGTTCACAATAGAGACCCATATCAGAATTGGGTTTATCATTACTCACATATCTCATGAAATGTGTTTTTATTTTGTGGTAGCAGTACAGTGCAATGCATAAAATTACTAGAGTATCATGCAAAAGTCTTAGACACCCCAGCTCTCTCTATATAATTTATTGTAATTTATAGTAATTTTTAGTGTATTGCACTGTACTGTTGCCGCAAACCACAAATTTCACATCTGCCAGTGACATTAAAGCTGATTTTGATTCTGATTCTACATTCCACTCTTTGTGTAATGAAGTTGTTCCTCAAGTTCTTATTACATTTTTTCTCGCATCTTAATCCTGTGCCCTCTAGTTCTTGATTTCCCAACAGTGCAAAAAAAGGCTGATTGCATTTACCCTATCTGTGCCTTCATGGTTTTATACACATCTATGAGATTACCTCTCAGTCTCTTACACTTAATGGCTGTCCTTTCAGCTTCAGATCTTTGCAAGGTGAAAGAAAAAATTGCCACTTTGCAAACTCTAAGCATCATCACCTATCAAGTCATCAGGCTAGATTCAATATGATTTATTCATCCTTTATTTTCTTTGAATTCCAGTATTTTGTTTATTAGTCCTGATTTCAGCACCTGCAGTTTCTTGTTGTTCATCCAATCCTTTAACTCATTCCTTAAAATCTACTTCCTTGTCTAAGAGTTTTGGGGCTCTCCACCTCAGGTACCTTGGCATGACAGGCTAAAAAGGAACTGAAGAGGGGACCTCCCATGCACAATATCTTCCTGAAAATTTCGACAGGATATCAGAACTTGATTATATGCACTTGGGAGCAAACAAAAACTGCTGGGCTGGAGGAACTCAACCCAGGTCAGGCAGCACCTGTGGAAGAAAGTGAACTGTCGACATTTTAGGTTGTGACCCTTGGATCTTGACCTGAAATGCCGACGTCCACTTCCCTCTGCAGACCTAGCCTGAGCTGCTGAGTTTCCACAGTCATTTGCTTTTGCATCAGATCCAGCCTCCAGAGTCTATTGTATCTCTGTTTGTGTCCTGATCTGGTCTTGGGTTATTCCCATATTCATTCACAGCGGAAATGGACGTGGGCTTGCAACAAGATTTTGTTCCTAGCAACCACATACCTGATAGACTAAATGGCCTCTGCTGTTAAGAAATGGTTGTAAATGTGTGTAAATCTGTAACCTACAAGAAAAATGGCAGTAGATAATACAGAAAAAATAATGTGCGATGTTCTAACATTTATTTCCTTTTATTTGATGAAGGTCACTGATATGATGCTCCAAGATGATTCATATCCTGCTTGGGGAAAGACTGCACGAGCCTTCTGGAGAAAAGGATATAACAGGATTGTCTTGTTCTGGTAAGGATGAACTTTCATAGCCAATCAGACAGTTCTTATTTATAATTCCTTTTTTATGATTCAATTTAAAGATATTTCCTCTGGTGATTCAATTTGAGGCCTATTAGTGTATTCATTCTGATCTTGTTGAGCTGTTGTTGCACAGCTTGCAATGTTTCCAATGTTAATATGATTAGAAATTCAAACAGAACTTATACTAATTAGATTTTTCTTCAGTAAATCATTACCCTCAAGTTTCAAGTATTAAATTATTGCACCATTATAGATTTCTGAAACATGCTTTATACTGAAATGGAATTTGCTTTTACCATCATGAAAACTTAGCTGACACATTGATTCGCTGATTCTTATTGTACTCCCGGAAGAACTTGACCTTAATAACCATGTACTAAAATTATCTTTAATGCTAAGCCATTTTTGATCTTGTAGAATCGATTTTAACTGCACGGTTTTTACTTGCAGAAAGTGCTGTAGCCTCTACTTGTAACATCATTTGATTTGTAACTCAATATGATGAGCAGGAGGAGTGCAAGAATTAATAATTGGTTGGGAGGTGGAGAAACTCTTCATTTCTGGGATGGGAGAAAATTCTAGGGGTCTGATTTCCAGTCTCAACATCTCATCATGCATCTGCCAAATACGTAACCAGCAATCCCCAAGTTTTCAAGGTGCCTAAATGATTCTGCAAGCAATTTGCATTTGGTGATCACTTCCTAATTAAATTGAGTTCAAATGGGAAATAGATAATGAATGTTTCTCTTACTTTCTTGTGATAGGGAAGGAGGCCCCTCAGTACATTGAATCTTTGCTTCCTCGCAGAGTAATCCCATCAATCCTACGCCACCTTGAACCTCTTTGCAACCTGTTTTCCCTCACATGCCCATTAACTCTTCTGATTCTTCTGCCAGCCCCCACACACTTTAGGGACAATTTGGCGTAGCCAGTTATTCAACCTGCACAAATTTGTGATTTACCAGAAAACCACACAGTGACAAGGAGATCATGAATACTCCATGCAGACAGCACCCAAGATCAGATCTGAAAGCAGATCAGCATTATCACAACATTGCGTTACCATGCGTATCAATATGACTCTCCAGGGAATGTGGTATGTCAATAGTGGCTCAACCCTCAGACCTAGAGTAGCTACAGGAAGCAGAATGCATTTCTTCCCTTGACTTTTTAACAATTCTGCAGCATGCCTCTGAGTTCTAATAATGGTTCGCTGGTTCAATTTAATATCAGAGAATGTATACAGTATACAACCTGAAATTCTTACTCTTCACAGACTATTCTTTAATCACTTTGATATGTATATACAGATGAATGAAATAGAAAAGGGAGAACCATTTAAAATATAAAACACACCTACAGCTCTAACTAATTAGAGCTTGAACTTCAAAATATTTCAGAAGAGTTACAGACAAAACAGTGAAAAATATATGTACATTTAATTGCAGCTGTTTATAAATACAAGTAAGCTTATTTGCTTTTGCAGAAAACAAATTAAACTACATTAAATTTTTATACTATTTGTGAAAGGAATTAAAACCATGCAATTAAATCATATCCAAGGGGTGTTTTAACTTAGTAATTACTATTTTACTTTCTCTTGTTACTACAGCTCGGGGAATGATTGTTTTGGTTTGCAGTGTCTTATGCAGAATGATAGAGTCTAAGGTCTGGGAATTGGAGGACAGGTGACAAACCTGGAAATGGTCAAGATGGAAGTTAGAGACCCCCAGGAACATCTGAGGAGAGTGGTAGAGCAGAGGGATCTGGAATTACAGATCCATAATTAATTGAAAGTGGCCTCACAGGCATATAGAGCCGTAAAGAAATCTTTTAGCGCACTGGCCTTCATAAATCAATGTATTGAGTACTGTCCTACGTTACCTTCAGATGTGACCAAGATGAAGGATAGAGCAGAGAATGGGAGCAAGCTGTATCATACCCAAAGAAGTAAAACCCTGATTTTATAAAGTCCACAATTGCTGCAATATTAAATTCGGAGGCCTCTGTTAGTCAGGGTCATCTATGGATATTGCACACTACCTGCCTAGGTACGCAAAGCCAGGCCTGTACAATATAGAGAGCAAGCTGTTCCCCACTTAGCAGGCTCTCCCTCGCCACACATCTGATCAACCCAAAGGAATGGCAGAAACCTATAAAGTTTGGCACCAGCAGCACTGCAGGAGTTGCCAGTTAGCGTTCAACTCAGTATAGAAACGTTGGACTGTACTCAATACATTTGATTTATGAAGGCCGGTGTGCTAAAAGATACCTGTGAGGTCATTTTCACTGAATTACTGGATCTGTATTCCCAGATCCCTCTGTTCTACCAAATTCCTCAATGCCCTTCCACTCACTGTGTAAGATCTACCTTAGTTGGTCCTCCCAAAGTGCAACACCTCATACTTGTCTGTATTAAATTCCATCTGCCATTTTTCAGCCCTTTTTTCCAGCTTGTGCAGATCCTGCTGCAAACTTTGATAGTCTTCCTCGCTATCCTCTACATTCCCCAATCTTGGCATCAAATTTGCTGATCCATTTTACTATATTATCATCCATATCGTTGATGTAGATGACAAATAACAACAGACCCAACACCGATCTCTGCAGCACACCACTGGTCTCAGGCCTTCAGTCAGACAGGCAACCATCTACTACCTCTTTCTGCCTTCTTCCACAAAGCCAATGTCTAATCCAATATGCTACCTCTTGAATGCCAAGCGACTGAACCTTCTTGACCAACCTCACATGCAGGACCTTGTCAAATACTTTGCTAAAGTCCATGTAGACAACATTCACTGCCTTGCCTTCATCAACTTTCTTGTTAATCTTCTCAAAAAACTTTATAGAATTGGTTAGACACGACTGCCCATGCTCAAAGCCTAATGACCCTATTTATCCAAACACTTAAATATCCACCCCATAGAATACCTTCCAATAACTTCCTCACTGTTGATGTCAGATTTACTGGCCTATAATTTCCTGGCCGAAGCTTTTTTTAAACAACAGAACAATATTAGCTAACCTCCAATCCTCTGGCTCCCTACCTGTGGAGGATGTTTTAAATATCTCAGCTAGGGCTTCTGCAGTTTCTGCACTAGCTATACACAGGGACTGAGGAAACATCTTGTCAGGCCCTGGGGATATATCCACACAATTTGCCTCAAAACAGCAAACACCTCCTCTGTAATCTATATAGCGTCCATGACATTACTCTGCATTTCCTCACTTCTATAGACTCTGTGTCCATCTCCTGAGTAAATACAGATGTAAAAAATCCATTTAAGGTTTCCCCCAATCTCTTTTGGCTCCAAGCATACATTATCAATCTGATCTTCCAGAAGACCAATATTATCCCTTGCGATCCTTTTGCTCTTAATGCATCTGTAGAAACCCTTACGATTCTCTTTCACAAAGTCTGCTAGAGCAACCTCGTGCCTCCTTTTACCACTCCTGATTTCCTTCTTATATTCTTTTGCATTTCTTATACTCATCTCATTAGTTCCTGCCTGCCTATACCTACTATGCACCTCCTTTTTTTGCTTAAACAGGCCCTCAATATCTCTTGAAAACCAGGGTTCCCTATACAGGTAGTCCCTGAGTTACGAACGTCTGACTTACTGACAACTCGTACTTACAAACTGAGGAAGGAGAACGCTGTCTGCCATTTTAAGTCAGATAGCGACGCCGTCCGCCATTTTAAGTCGTTGCCGTTGACACTGTGTTGAGTGTTTAACTTTGTATTTGGCTTATATTTTTCTTAGTAAGATTCACCCTGACCCCCCCCCCCCCCCCCATTCCAGTCGGTTGGTGGCGCAGTGAGATCAGCGCTGGGCTGGAGAACGGAGGTTCCCGAGTTTGATTTAATGATAGACCACTCCCGTGCTGGGTTGATGTCAATCCAGTAACTCCCATACCATCCATGCTGGGTTGACGTCGAGCTCGAAACTCAACCTCGTAAAAAAAATACTGCCACCTTCAGTTCAAGTTCCCACGTGGAATATTGTGGAGGATCAAATACCCAAACCCAGCACAGCCCCCACTTGTCCTATTTAACCTGTCTCAGTGCAGTGGACTTTCGGACCCGGGGAAATTCAGTGCGGTGGTCCTTAGGACCCAGCGGACTTCGGGAGTCGGCGCAGCTCAGGACCCGCCACCCACAGTGTTTCTGTTCCATTGACGGGAAGCAATCGTGATTGAAAATAAAGTGGAAATAATAAAGTGTTTGGAAAAAGGTGTAATGCCATCGGTCATTGGAAAAGCGTTAGGCCACAGTCAGTCAACGATCGGAACAATTTTAAAGGATAACAGATAAAGTGAGAAGAAATGGAGCATGTGAAAGGCCCTGCCCCGATGAAAGCTACAATTATTACTAAGCAACACAGTGGTTTAATTACTGGAATACATATGTTTCTTAAGTGTTTTATATGCATAGAATGATAAAATATATACTATATACTAAGACAAATGTTTGACTAACTGACGCTAAGTAATACCGGATGTACTTGTTCTGACTTACGTACAAATCCAACTTAAAGACGGACTCAGGAACGGAACTCGTATGTAACCTGGGGACTGCCTGTACCTGTTATCCTTGCTTTTTATTCTGACAGGAACATACAATCACCGTACTCTCAAAATTTTACTTTTGAAGGGCTCCCATTTACCAAGTACACTTTTGCCAGAAAAACAACCTATGGCATTCCACGGTTGCCAGATTCTTTCTGATCCATGAAAATTGGTCTTTTTCCCAATTTAGAATCTCAAATGGGGGACCAGATCTATCCTTTTCTATAATTACATTGAAACTACTGGCATTATGATCACTTGATGCGCAGAGTGTTCCCCCACACAAGTCACCTGTCCTGTCTCATTCTCTCATTCCCTTCCCTAATAGGAGATCTAGTATCATACTCTCTCTTGTTGGGAATTCTATGTATTGATAAGGATTCTTTCCAGAACACATTTGGCAAACTCTTTCCCATCCAGCCCTTTTACTGTATGGGAGACTCAGTCATTATGTGAAAAATTAAAATCACTTGCTGTCATAACCTTACATTTCTTGCAACAGTCTACAATCTTTGTACAAATTTGCTCCTTTAAGTTCCGCAGATAGTTGGACCTTCAGTCCTGTATTCATCACCCTTTTTGATTTTGCTCCCATGTTACAACAGGAAATAGAAAAGGCTTGCCAGAAGGGCAGTGTTATGATAATTGTGGGGGATTTTAACATGCGAGTGGATTGGGTCAGCACTGGATCTCAAGAGAGAGAATTTGTAGAATGTCTATGAGATGGCTTTTTAGAACAGCTTGTTGTTGAGCCCACTAGGGGATCGGCTGTACTGGATTGGGTATTGTGTAATGAACCAGAGGTGATTAGAGAGATGGAAGTGAAGGAACCCTTTGGAGGCAGTGATCACAATATGATTGAGTTCACCATGAAATTTGAGAAAGAGAAGCCGAAATCCGATGTGTCGGTATTTCAGTGGAATAAAGGAAATTACAGTGCCATGAGAGAGGAACTGGCCAAGGTTGACTGGAAAGAGACACTAACGGGAAGGACGGCAGAGCAGCAGTGGCTGGAGTTTATGCGAGGAGTGAGGAAGGTGCAAGACAGATATATTCCAAAGAACAAGAAATTTTCGAATGGAAAAAGGGTGCAACTGTGGCTGACAAGAGAAGTCAGAGCCAAAGTAAAAGCAAAGCAGAGGGCATACAAGGAAGCAAAAATTAGCGGGAAGACAGAGGATTGGGAAGTTTTTAAAAGCTCATTAAGAGGGAAAGATGAACTATGAAAGGAAACTAGCAAATAATATCAGAAAAGCTTTTTCAAGTATATAAAGAGTAAAAGACAGGTGGAAGTAGATATAGGACCAATAGAAAATGATGCTGGAGAAATTGTAATGGGAGATAAGGAGATGGTGGAGAAACTGAACGAGTATTTTGCATCAGTCTTCACTGAGGAAGACATCAGCAATATATCAGACATTCAAGGGTGTCGGGGAAGAGAAGTGTGCGCAGTCACAATTACAACAGAGAAAGTACTCAGAAAGCTGAATAGTCTAAGGGTATATAAATCTCCCGGACCAGATGGAATGCACCCTCATGTTCTGAAGGAAGTAGAAGTGAAGATTGCGGAGGCATTAGTAATGATCTTTCAAAAGTTGATAAATTCTGGCCTGGTTCTGGAGGACTGGAAGATTACAAATGTCACTCCGCTATTTAAGAAGGGGGCAAGGAAGCAAAAAGGAAATTATAGACCTGTTAGCTTGACATTGGTGGTTGGGAAGTTGTTGGAGTCGATTGGGAAGGATGAGGTCATGAAGTACCTGGAGGCATATGACAAGATAGGCTGATCTCAGCATGGTTTCCTTAAAGGAAAATCCTGCCTGACAAACCTAGTGCAATTTTTTGAGGAAATTACAAATAGGCTAGACAAGGGAGATGCAGTGGATGTTGAGCATTTGGATTTTCAGAAGGCCGTTGACAAGGTGTCACAAATGAGGCTGCTAAACAAAATAAGAGCCCCTGGAATTAAGGGAAAGTTAAATATGTGGATAGAGCATTGGTTGATTTCAGGAAACAGGGAGTGGGAATAAAGGGATACCATTCTGGTTGGCTGCCGGTTACCAGTGGCGTTCCACAGGAGTCTGTGTTGGGGCCGCTTCTTTTTACATTGTATATCAACAATTTGGATTATGGAATAGATGACTTTGTGGTTTTAAGTCTACTGATGATACAAAGATAGATGGAGTGGCTGGTTGTACTGAGGAAACAGAGTCTGCAGAGAGACTTGGATAGGTTGGGGGAATGGGCAAAGAAGTGGCAAATGAATTACAATGTCGGAAAGTGTATGGTCATGCACTTGAGTAGTAGAAATAAACGGGCAGACTCTAATTTAAATGGTGAGAGAATTCAAAGTTCTGAGATGCAACAGGACTTGGGAGTCCTCGTGCAGGATACCCTTAAGGTTAACCTCCAGGTTGAGTCAGTGGTGAAGAAGGTGAATGCAATGTTGGCATTCATTTCTAGAGGAATAGAGTATAGGAGCAGGGATGTGATGTTGAGGCTCTATAAGGCACTGGTAAGACCTCACTTGGAATACTGTGTGTAGTTTAGGGCTCCTTATGTAAGAAAGGATGTGCTGATATTGGAGAGGGTTCAGAGAAGATTCACTAGAATGATTCTGGGAATGAGAGGGTTAACATATGAGGAACGTTTGACTGCTGTTGGACTGTACCCCTTGGAATTTAGAACAATGAGGGGGAACCTCATAGAAATGTTTCGAATGTTGAAAGGCATGGACAGAGTGGATGTGGCAAAGTTGTTTCCCATGGTGGGGGAGTCTAGTACGAGAGGACATGACTTGAGGATTGCAGAGTGCCCGTTCAGAACAGAGATGTGAAAAAAAAATTTAGCCAGAGGGTGGTGAATCTATGGAATTTATTGCCACAGGCGGCAGTGGAGGCCAAGTCATTGGGTGCATTTAAGACAGAGATTGATAGGTATCTGAGTAGTCAGGGCATCAAAGGTTATGGTGAGAAGGTGGAGGAATGGGATTAAAGGGGAGATTGGATCAGCTCATGATGAAAAGGCGGAGTAGACTCGATGGGCTGAATGGCCGACCTCTGCTCCTTTTTCTTACGGTCTACACTTCAACTCATCTCATTGACTGCAATTTTGCCCGAAGATCTGCCTGTCCTTCCTCACAGTCTCACTACACACTGCATCTACTTGTATACTAACTGCCCCGTCCTTAGCCCTATCACTCCGGTTCCCCTCCCTCTTCCAAATGAGTTTGAACCCTTCCCCACAGTGCTGGCAAACCTGCCTGCAAGAATATTGGTCCCACTTAGGTTCAGGTGTAACCTGTCCTTTTGTATAGGCCAGGGGTCGGCAACCCGCGGCTCTTTCATCTCTGTGCTGCGGCTCCCTATGGCTTTGGAAAATAAATGATGAGTATTTAATTAAAATGTATTTTATGTTAGTTTGTTAGTTTTTGAAATGTAATTCTAAATTTGAAGATTATGGTGATCTTGTACAATCTAAATAAAACGTGTTTTTTGTCGCTATTAATATACGTCACCACGGCCAATGCCTGACACCCGCCAGTGCGCGATTTCTTTAGTTTTTCGATCCAAGGTAGGCTAACTATGGAGAATTCTAAAAAAAGATAAGTGACTGAAGAAAACAGAACGTTTAATGATATGTGGGCAGATTCATTTGCTTTCACTGCTGACGAGACTGGTTTACCGGTATGCTTAATATGCGATGAGAAACTAGCAAACAACAAAAAGTCAAAAGTCGCAAGACATTTCCAGAATAAACACGCAGCGTTTGCTCAAAAATATCCGGATGGAGATGAGAGAAAAAAAGCCGTTTCGGAACTGATGTGGAAGGTTGATCTGAGCAAAAATCATTTCAAGAAGTGGATGATGACTGGAAAATCAATGACATATGCTAGTTTTGTTGCCGCTCAGGAAATAGTCAGGCACGGGAAGCAGTTTACAGATGGTGAATATATAAAAGAATCTTTCATTAAGATTTCAGAACATCTATTCACGGACTTTAAAAACAAGAGTGAAATTGTGCAGAAAATCAGGGATATGCTCCTCTCTGCAAAGACTGTCAAAGACAGAACCATAAAAATAGCAGAAGACATCAGAAGACAGTAAATTAAAGACATCAATTCAGCTGTGGCCTACTCGATTGCCTGTGACGAGTCTAAAGACAAAGGTGATATTGAACAAATAGCGCTGTTCAGCCGGTATGTAAACTCTGCCGGGCCACAGGAAGAAATGATTGAGTTGATACCTCTAAAGGGCCAAACACGGGGGGGAGGACATCTGTGAGGCTGTCTTGAATTGTTTAAGAGCCAAAGGAATAAAGACCACCCACCTGGTGTCAGTAGCTACTGATGGGGCACCAAGTATGACAGGAGCGCACAAGGGATTTGTGGCTTTACTGCAGAAGTCGCTGGACAGAAAGCTGCTGACTTTTCACTGCATCTTGCACCAAGAGGCACTGTGCGCTCAAACATTTCCTCCGGAATGCACAGAAGTAATGAATGTTGTCATTCAGATTGTCAATAAAATAATGGCAAAAAGTTTAAATCACCGTCAATTCCGTTTGTTACTGGACGAGCTGGAAAGTGCATATTCTGATCTCCTGCTGCACAACAAA
This sequence comes from Hypanus sabinus, assembly GCF_030144855.1. Classification (NCBI taxonomy): domain Eukaryota; kingdom Metazoa; phylum Chordata; class Chondrichthyes; order Myliobatiformes; family Dasyatidae; genus Hypanus; species Hypanus sabinus. The sequence goes on from NC_082713.1 coordinate 167,637,348, forward strand.
GTTCGGTGGCTGTCCAGAGGGGAGGTGCTGAAACACTTTGTCGTGTGTCTGGAAGAAGTGAAAACTTTCCTGGGCAGCAAAGGGCTCACCTTTCCTGAACTGGAACAGCTAGAGTGGCTGGAAAAGCTACACTTCATGGTGGACATGACAGCGCACCTGAACACGCTGAACACAGCTCTTCAGGGGAAAGGACGCACAGCCCTGCACATGTTGGAGGATGTTTTGGCATTCCAGCGCAAGTTGACAGTGCTTGCCAGAGATTTACAGAAAGGCACATTGTCTCACTTCCCCAATTTTAGAGAGTTCAAACAAGCTCACAACATGATAAATTCGGAGTATTTACATTCTGCAATCATCGCAATGCAAACATCGTTTGGGAAATGCTTCTGTGAGTTCAGAGATGTAAAAAACACATTATCCTTCCCGGTCACTCCCCTAAGCATCGATCCATCCCTACTGAATACAACTGCAATGGCAGGTGTGAGTCAACCTGATCTTGAGATGGAACTGGCCGACATAGCCGACAAAGACATATGGGTGTCTAAGTTTAGACGCTTGATAGCAGACCTTGAAGATGTTGCCCGTCAGAAGGCCGTTCTTGCTCAGAATCACAAATGGAGTGATATTGAAAACCTCCCCTAACCGGACAAACTTGTTTTCGAAACATGGAATGCTATCCCCGACATTTATATAAACATTAAAAAGTATGCGCTTGGAGTCCTGTAGATCTTTGGATCCATATATGTATGGGAGCAGGTGTTCTCCAACATGAACTTTATTAAAAACAAACATCGCGCACGCCTCACAGATGACAGCTTGCGATCCTGTGTAAAGATGAAGGTGACGTCATACAGCCCTGATGTGCAGACGCTGTGCGCTGAGGTCCAGGAGCAGAAATCTCATTAACCAAGTATGATAAATATTTTAATTGCCTATTATTTTACGTATATGCATATTTTTTCATTGTTCAGTGAAATAGTCCTTTTATTTTTCAGGTTGACAGCTGGCTGATGTTATTTTTGGTTTGCTGCTGGCGGACAATTTAAGTTCGCCATTTTTCATAAATACAAGAAGGACTCAAATAGACATTGATTATTTTACTTAAAAGTAACCTTCAACCCAATGTCTTTTTTTCGGAGTTCAAAATGTTTTTGTTGCATGCAGAAATGTAATTTCATTTTCTCTGCAGGAGTTCATTGATTTCATAAATGCAACACATTATAGTTTGTTTATACATAGCATAAAGGCAAAAAAAAACGTTGTATGCAGTGTTATTTCATTTTAAATGTCAAACGGGTTTTGTGGCTCCAAGTGTTTTCTTTTCTGTGGGAGACGGGTCCAAATGGCTCTTTCAGTGGTAAAGGTTGCCGACCCCTGGTATAGGCTATAGCTTCCCCCCAAAGAGATCCCAATGATCCAGAAATTTGAAATCCTGCACCTCATGCAAATTTCTCAGTCATGCCTCTGTCTGCCAAATCATTCTATTCTTACCCTCACTGGCACATGGCATGCTGGATAGTTGTTACATGATAACTAGTAACCAATTTGACCACATACCTATCAAAGCAAGCTTCAGTACTGCTGGATGAAACAGTATTGCACTTAGTCTCTTTCCCATTGAAAATAGTATATAGATCCAATATCATTGGGAGTGAATAGAGGTGGGTTAGAATATTTATTTATTAAGATACAACACAGAATAGGCCCTTCTGGCCCTTCAAGCCATGCTGCCCAGCAATCCCCTGATTTAATCCTGGCCTAATCAAGGGACTATTTACAATGACCAATTAACCTACCAACCAGTAGGTCTTTGGACTGTGGGAAGAAACTGGAGCATAAGGACAAAACCCACAGGGAGAGCATACAAACTCCTTACATGTAGTGACAGAAATTGAACCAGGGTTGCTGGTACTGTAAAGTGTTGTGCTAGCCACTAGTCACTACTCTATTATACATCCATATCTCTAGCAAATCAAATACTTTTAAAATCTATTGATCGCTGTCCTTTTCCCTGTAATGCAACAAATTGCCCACAAGGTATCAACAAACTGGAATAAAATACTATTTAACTGGCCGTTAAGTATTGGACAACATACGAGGAAATGTCCACAAATCCCCTTTAAATAGTCACAGGGCATCATTTATATTGACCTCAGAGGGCAGAGGTACATTGGTCTAACAGCTCATCCAAAAAATGTACCTTTTGATAGAGCACGACACTCGGCAGTGCTCAACTCTCTATCTTCTGACTCTGAGCTGAGAATGCTCTGGTTGTACTATAATTGACTTCTTTTTTTTGGTTTTGTTATATATAGTTTCATGTTTTACTTAAAGTGATAGAAAAGCTTGGGGAGGATTTAAATTACACATTTATTGTGTCCGTTGGGAAATCAGTAGACGTTGTCCTTGGTGTTTTCAAACTGGATTAATATTTCAAGAAATGGTGATTGCAGTCAGGATGAAGACTGAAGACTATGCTGAGAATTAACAAAATTTAGCGATTCAAAAAAAGCAAATGATACATCAATATTTACAATCAGATTGATTGTTGCAGCTGAGAACTAGGACTGGGGCACAAATTCAACTCGCAGTTTAGATACTCACTTAATATGGTGGGAATGCATTTTGAATGCTCTAGGAATTCAGTTTATTGATTTCTAATTTCCAGCACATATGCTGCTCAGTTGTAAGCTTGCCATGCCCAAAAGTGGATGAATGAACATTGTTGCAGAGTTTTGCTTGCTTGTAGTAAATGAGACCATGATATGATAATGGCTGCACTAAAAGGTAGAACAGAATGAGCAAGTTATTCTAAATAAGCAGCAAAACTTAGATTTTATTCATATTACATTCTCATCTAGTACAGGGGTTCCCAATTTTTTTAATACAATGGATCAATCCCATTAAGCAAGGGATTCGTGGACCCTGGGTTGGGAACCCCTATTCTATTGGCTCAGTGAAGAGAAACGGTTATGTTACTGGGCTAGTAAATTGGAGGTCTTGACTAATGATCCATAGATAATGCAAAGTGTTGGAAAAAGCATCCATGTCATTGAAGTTCAATCCACCTATCAAACCAATGTCATGTAACACTCCTATCCTCAAGTATAATCTTTTCCTTCCTGGCCTGTCGACGTGGTATGGTTTTCCTCATTAGAGATAGGATGCTCAGAACTCTGATTTGACAGCGTTAATGGTCTTGGCTGACACCCATTCATTTTGGAATCTAGGAGGTGTACTGTAGGTGGCTGCAGTAAGACTAAGTGTGGGTAGGGAGGGGTGGGATCAGTGATGAAAGTCTGAGGCAATTCCCCACATCCATATCCCCTTTCACCAGTGTCCCTCTTATGACCCACACATGAATGTTAGCTCACAGCCTAATCATTTGTTCATTCGTTATGTGTCACGTCGTATGACGTAAGTGTTCATGGGCTTTCCATGACCATGATTGTTCTTGGCAAATTTCTCTACAGAAGTGGTTTGTCATTGTGTTCTTCTGAGTTGTGTCTTTACAAGACAGGTGGCTCCAGCCATTATCAATATTCTTCAGAGGTTGTCAGTGGTCACATTACTAGGACTGGTTATGTGCACCGGCTGCTCAAATGGCCATCCACCACCTGCTCCCATGGCTTCATGTTACCCTGATCTGGGGGCTGAGCAGGTGCTACACCTTGCCCAAGGATGACTTGCAGGCTAGCAGAGGGAAAGGAGCACTTTACACCTCCTTTGGTAGAGATGTTTCTTTACCCTGCCACCCTGAAAGCAGTAACAGGGGTGATAAACAACTATGGCTGGGTCATCATATCTATTTTAAACTGGCATTTATTGGAGGGCCATCCCTTCTCCTGGGACTCTTCTTTGGACTTTGTATGCTCTTCCTGTGCAGGGAGAGAAGGGAACTGAATGATATTAATGGTGTCATTCAGATGTATAAGGGACACTTGCAAAGGATGCCAATGAAAAGAATAATGCATTGTTTTGTGTATTGGTATTGATTCATTATTGTCACATGTACCAAGATACAATGTAAAGCTTGTCTCGCATACTCTTTATAGAGGTCAAATCAAACAATGCAGAACAGAGTGTAAAACCTATCGAAAATGTGAAGGGCAGATAAATGATAAAGTGCAAGATCATAATGAGGTAGATTGTGAGGCCAAGAGTCCATCAAATCATATAAGAGCTCCACTGAAGAATCTGATAACAGTAGATAGAAGCCATCCTTGAGCCTAGTGGTATGTACCATAGGGCTTTTGTATCTTCTGTCTGATGGGAAAAGGGAGAATGTCCAGGGTGGGAGAGGTCTTTTATTATGCTGACTGCTTTACTGAGACAGTGAGAAGTATAGTCAAATTTCATAGAGACAAGACTGGTTAGAACACAACACACAGGAACAGAATTAGGTAATTCGACCCATCGAGTCTGCTCCACCATTTAATCATAACTAACTTATTATTCTCTCTCAACCTCATTTTCCTGTCTTCTCCCCGTCACCCTTGACACCCATTGCTAATCAAGGATTCATCAACCTCTGTTTTAAATATAACCAAGGACTTGGCCTCCACTTGATCAACTGTTGTAGTGAATTCCACAGATTCAACACCCTCTAGCTAAGGACATTCCTCTAAGTAACATCCAAGGAAATTCCTCCTCACTCCCATTATAAAGAGATATCCTTGTATTCCCAGGCTGTCCCAAGGTCTGCACAAATCTTGGGAGTTCTGATTCATGGAGTAATTGAGTCGGACCACACAGAAACAGACCCTTCAGCCCATTGAGTCTATATGACCATCAAATACTTATCTGTACTAATCTGAATGATCCTGTAATGTGCTAGGCTTTGTCTACACCTCTCTGTAGTTTCTTGCAGTCATTTGCAAAGCAGTTGCTATACCAGGCCATTATGTATCCAGAAAGCCAATGGTGGCACAGCAGGCAGTAATGTGAGGATATGCCTAGACAGAAAAGGATGGCTGTGTTCGAGGGAAATGTTGATATGAGGAATGGTATGAGAAGGTGAAGTAAAGTGAAGGGGATGGGATGAGATGAGATGCACCAGGTGCATGTGTCATTCTCTTTTCCTGCTCTGCATAATCATTGAAAAGCACTGAATCTATAGGCAAAACTTCTCTCTTTCAGATGTGGTTGATAATTTCCTGCCAGGCATGCTGTGTTTCACTGGCAGACTGCTTCTTCCTGTTAACAAGGATGAGTAGCCCAAACATCCTCTGTACGATACACAGGGACATTTTGCCCATGAATCTGGACTTTCTTCTGTCATTTCCTACTGTGGATCTCAAAACCCAACCAATCTGCATATTTGAAATGTTTCCACAAGTAAAGCCATAAGATATGGGAGCAGAATTAGGTCATTTGGCCCATCAAGTAGGCTCCACCATTTCATCATGACTGATCCATTTCTTTCTCAGCCCCAATCTCTTGTCTTCTCCCTGTGTCCCTTCATGTCCTGACTAATCAAGAATCTATCAACCTCTGCTTTAATTATACCCAATGACTTGGCCTCCACATCCACCTGTGGCAACGCATTCCACAGGTTCACCATTTTCTGGATGAAAAATTCCTCCTCATCTCTGCTCTAAATGGATATCCCTCAATTCTGAGGCTGTATTCCCTGGTCTTAGATCCCCTACCACATGAAACATCCTCTCCACATGCTGAAGTGGGGATTGATCAACATGAATTGTCATCCTGCCAGCGTATCCTTAACTGTTGGGTAATCTAGAAATGATACAATACGCTTCCACGCTTCCTGCATGCAACTGGATGCTTGGACTCAAAAAGTGTCTGGATATTAAGGGCCAGCTCGCACAATTGATCAGTAGTTAAAATGAAACAATCACCAAATGCAGCCAATGAGACTTCAGGGATTAATCATAATTAATGGCATGACAGAGACATTCCTCACTATGCAGATAAAATGATAGCAAACATAACAGTAAGGCTTTATTGTCTAGTATATCCATTGAACTGTTAAGATTGACTATTGGACCCTGAGGATCCACCCCTATTCCATTTATGGTCGTGGACAGAAGCTACACTTTTCACATCTATTATAAAAATGGTAATTATCAACTGTACCCATTCTCTGACAGGGTCAGTAATCAAGTCATATGTCACGACTGAAGGCCAAACACCCTAATCTTTGTCAAGAAAATTCATGTATAAATCACGAGAGCAGAACCTAGTTGCATGATGTTGCAGACAGCAACTCATTTCAGAAAAGAAGCACATGCCATAGAGACTTTTAAATATTGATGTGCCACTTCCATGCTCAGCTGTAAGTAGTACTGCTGTATTACAGACTGTATGCTGACTGTGGTCCATTCTGTTCTTTTTAGAACAATGAATAACTTACAAAATTTTTCTCCGTGTGTTTTACAGAGAATTATTGGTGGAGGTTTAATTCTTAATCAGACTCTTTTGCATAATCAGATGATAGTGCATGATAAAACTGCTTCTAATTAGCATTTTGCATTTATATTTCAACCTACTAGTAATAAATTCCACATTTCATAAATGAAATTTATTATTAATAATGTGTAAATGTTTTGTCTGCTGGAGGCTTTCCCCCTCATTCAGTTGTTTGTTTCAAAAGGCTAAAAACTGGAACTCCAGCTCACTTAGTGCTATGAAATGCTTTACGTAAACTGACAAGAGCTTTTAGGTTAAGATGGATCCATTAGATTATTGACTTCGCTGTCTGATTGATAATGTAGACAATTAGGTCACACATTCTTTATTAAAGACAATTTGCATTAATTTCCATAGATTTTTATGTGAAGATGAAAATGCTTTGCAATATTTCTAAGAATATGTACTTGTTACATTTCAGCTGCATACTAAGTAAATTTTTAAAATATACATACATAACAAAGTCAAGTAGTATTCTTTAGTATATAGAAAATAGAACATAGAAGAGTCCAGCACAGGAATAGGCCATTTAGCCCACAGAGTTGTGCCAAGCCAACTAAAATACAAATCAAATACACCCGAACATTAATTCATCCTACCTACAGCATGTACATATTCTTCCATCTTCCTTACATCCATGGGCCTATCCAAATATCTATTAAAAGCCTCTAATGCATTTGCCTCTATCACCATACCAGGAAGTACATTCCAGGCATCCATGATTTTCTAAGTAAAAAACTTATCCCCCATATCCTCTTTGAACCAAAAGATTCTTGAAAAGGCTGAATCTGAACACATAATCCTAGTTGACTATCAACTGCAGTTGTGAGGGAACATTACATGGCCAGTTGCTATCTTTTGGGTAATGCAGTTTCTTCCCAGGTTACAGAGGAGTTCTGTTCCTGTTATCTGTTTGTAACCCGGACAGTTTGCAAATCAGAAATGTGGTCACAAACCGAGTTTAGGGGCAGGAAAGATACTTGTAGCCCCATGGCAGCTGGTATGATCCATTTAGCCATTCTTCCAAATGCACAATTGTGTCTATGGACTGTACATAAGTTGGGTGTCATAACCTGGGGAAGACCTGTATGTTAAACTGTCCTGCCTTAAAGATCCAAAATTCTGAAGGTCCCCCCGGCTCGTTCTGGCTAAAAATGCAGATTGTCCTGCCACTGATGTTTTTGATGGTTTGTAGGAGTTTGCTATGAGCTTTTCCTACATTACATGGTAATTAGAAACTAGCCTCACTGATTGTGAAGTGCTTTGTTAAAGTTCAAGTTCAGTTTATTGTCATTCAATTGTACACATGTACAACACAGTACACATAATTCACACGTAACACATAAAGTAATTTCACCACAAATAAATTAACAAGTACTAAGGTGCATATACAATGCAAGTTAAAAAGTAAGCAATATAATGTTACTGATGCTTTCTATATGATGAGACCTGGGTGGTGATAGGGAGTTCAGTAGTCTTATGGCCTGGGGAAGAAGCTGGGGAACGAGTGGGATCACTGATAGTGCCAAGGGCCCCAGGTACACAGTGCTCCTCCTGATAAATATCCAAATTAGGTGGAAAAGAGATCCTGATGATCTTCTCAATAGTTCTCGCAATCCTTTATAGGGACTTGTGGTCAGATGTCTTGCAATTTCTGTACCAGATGGTGGTGCAGCTGTTCAATACTCTCAATGGTACTCCTGTAAAAATTGGTTAAAATGGGGGGAGCAGAAGAAGCCTTACCAGCCTCAATCTCTTCAGGAAGTGAAGCTGCTGTGCTTTTCTGAAAGGATATATCCTAAGATCTTTACACTGTCCACTACATTACTGATAATTTACAGTGAGCCATTTTCCTTCAAAACTACATGTCTTTGGAAAGTGGGAAGAAACTGGTACACCCAGGGAAATCTCATCCGGTGATAGGGAGAATGTGTAAACTCTACAATGACAGCAGGAACTTCGGATCAAGCATAGTTCATTGAAGCACTGTGCTGCCCAGTATGTGATTCCAACAGTTGCACGACTTTAAATATTACATGCAGATCCTTTAGGCAATAGATCTGCTTTACAATTCAGTATTTTCTTGTAGATTTTCTCACTGACCAGGAGTTGAATATGATTTATAATGAAGCATTGCTTTACATTAACTTGAATTAATTAAGTTTTGCAATCCATCTTGCAAACGAGATGCTGGAACTGTTGAAGAAAGATAGAGCTATTGGTATGTTAATGAATTTACCTCCAGGCTCAATCAATGAAACATCATTGGAAGTATAACCCATAATGATTGGAGACAGTATGTGAATGATTTGTTGTTTTAGATTCTTCAGCTGAGGCTTGTTTGAACTGACGTCTTTAACATGTAGCAACAGGGAGGCAGCAGTATCTGGTTAATTAGCAGGTCCACTAACTAGTTCCCTGACAAGAAAAACTATTTTTTCAGTTCCTTTTATGCTATGTGGTTAGGAAACAACAAAAAAAAAGAAACTGGTTCAGGGCCAGTTTCACCAAAGAGATTTGAATTAAGAAAAAATGAGGCAAAGTACAACATATCTGTTAATCCTTCATAAAGAAAATGGTACAAGAAAGTGACATATCTTTAACTTACTGGAAGACATAGAATGCTCAGCAAAGACAGAGCTACTCAGCCAACAAACACCAGTTCTAGCCTTATCAATATGTGGCCCAATTAGTCATTCTTGTCAGTTCTTTTTGTTAATGTTCCTTTCCTGTATGTATCCACATCATGTCAAATGCACCCAAAGACTGGCAAATCTATGAACTCTACACTGTAGATGTGGAAGGTCAATCACTAACATGTTTGAAGGTAAAGGTGGACAGACTTTTAATGGAATCAAGGGGTATGGGTTTAGTGCAGGAAAGTAGCTCTGTGGTAAAGATAATGATTTTATTGAATGGCAAAGCAAGCGTGAAATCGTAAGGTATTGAAGAAGAGTTAGGCCATTCGACCCATTGAGTCTGCTCCATCATTCCATCATGGCTGATTTATTATCCCTCTCAATCCTATTCTCCTCCTTGTAACATTGGCTTCTACAGCTGTTTGTGGCAATGAATTCCATAGATTCACCACACTGATTTAGGAAATTCCTCCTCATATATAGGATCTATAGGAACATCCTTCTGTTCTGAGGTTGTGCCCTCTTGTCCCAGACTTCCCACTATAGAAAAGATCCTCTCCACTTCCACTCAGTCAAGGCCTATCAATATTCAATAGGTTTCAGTGAAAATCCCCCCCCTCCATTCTTCTAAACACAGGTGAGTACAGGCCAAGAGCTATCAAACACTCCTCATAGGTTAACCCTTTCAATCACGTTAACCTCCTCCAGACCCTTTCTAAGGGACGTGCTCCGAGGTGAGGTGCCAAATGGTTATATTGTGTTGATTTCTTATCTTCTTAGTATTTTTTTACCTTAATTGTTTTATTAGGAGAGATGCTTACTAAAGATGAGATTTGCTATTAAACATACAGTAACTAGTTGATTTCAGAATAACATACTTAGTCTTCTATACCAGCTGTTCCTTTAGGTAGTTATAGCAGGGAGTGGTAATGGGGATAAACTCCCACTACCTATTAAATTTTCCCAGTTGCGTGTACTTCAAATAGCTTCTGACAACCAAGTCCACCTCCTGGCCTTCACCTGTGGCTTCGCTACTAATCCCAGTAGGACCATTTCTACTGACAGGAGAAGGGGCAAAGGTGGGCTGCTGGAGTCTTAAAACCAGTCGCTTTGGGCCGATGGGGCTCATCAACCGTGGTTGGCAACTCATCTAGGAGGAAGAAAACTCTGATCTCAAGCCTCCGCTGCCTTGTGACCATACCCACTCATGGGAAGGCTTTGGGTGTAAACTCGGAGGGAAAATATCTGGAGCTAGAGTCCTGAAGGCAGTCCTACATTGAGTGCAACACTGACTAGCAACTCATGCAATGCTGCTGGTGTCAAACTGTATCAGTTCCTGCCGTTCTTTTGGGACATCAGATGTGTGGAAAAGGGGAGCTTGCTAGGTGGGCAACAGCTTGCTCTCCATATGGTACTGCTTTTCTAGACAGCTAGGATGCAATATCCATGGCCGACCCAACTGACATAGGCGCATATTTCTGAACTAGGACTCCCAACCAGCATGACAGCTAATCCTAGTCACTCAAACATCTTGTTCTGCTGTTGAGAGTTGGTGAATTAGGTATGAGCATCCGAATCAGTGCTTTGCAACAGATTGCCAGAGTTTAAACCTGTTGAACTGCCACGTAACTACATCCTGCTCTCTTTGTTAATATAGTTTATGGTTCAATTAAGTGTTATAAACAATGGACTGTCAAAACAGCTTTAAACCCCATTCATCAAAGGTATTAAATCTACAGCATCTTATACTGCAGCCTGAAATCTTGCCCAACAGTCACCCCTGAGAGCTCTAATATCACTTTTGTGAAGGTTAAATGGGATTGGTGTTTCTTGAGGACAATGCTCCATAAATATCAATGTTTTATGGGTACCTTAAGCCTGCACTGGTCTCCATTGATTTACTGTGGCTTATATACATTAGGCAACCCTCGGGAAACATCGCCTGTGCGTGAATATCTCCTGGAATCAGAAGCTGCACTGTAATTACAGCAAGTGAGATCCATAGCACTTAATGAGCTCAGACACGTTGGGTGAATTTCTTGTTGAAAACACAAAGCTTGTTTTAACTTAAGCACATCCTTGATTAGTGCTCTGTTCACTTAAGTATGAAGACATTTAAGGATTCAATCATTTTAAGTTACTGAATGAACATTGTGCAAGCTGTCTAATAGAATGGAATTAATGCTTGGAATGACTCCAGAATCATGCATTGTCTCGAGGGAAGGATTAAATATTTATGATGAGTGTTTGCAGTGAAATTTATGTGGAGGTTCCTGCAGCTTCAGTATTCTGTTTAATTTATTTCTTTGTTCTTCCACACACTGTTGCCTTACAGTACACGGGATTCTGTAGGCTTTTACTTCATTGATGGGGACAAAATGACACTTCAGTGATCCAAAGACCTAAAAAAAAAAATGCATTTGTCAGTAGGAAATGTTCCAGGAATTCTATTAAAATGCATTGCACATGCTGGGAAGGAAGAGTCAGACTCAGTCACATAGGTAAAATGAGCTAACTAATCTGTCAGGCAACCATCAATGGAGGACATCGTTTTGCTTTGGCAATTGCACCATCGCAAAGCTCTGTACTCCAGTGGGCCTCAGCAACATGTTCAGCTCTATCAGCATGGAAGTCTTTAAGGATTTAATAAAAACGATGCACAAACTTCACCAGGTGACTCTTTGTTCTCATTCAGCAGCACTGCAGCCATTAAACATTAATGAATGCAGATTACCTTTATATTTTTTAAAGAATATATAGACTTTTTGTGTTTGCATAACAAAGCAAGCAGTTTTTAGGCTTTATGCTCCATACGTTGAAGTAAAATGGCTTTCTGCATGATGTCTAAAGATTTATTATTCAAAGCACACCTCTAAATTATTTTACTGTTATTCAGCAAATGTACATGCAAGAAAATATAGGGTAATCTCTTTTCTTTGAGGATATTGTTCCCAACATTTCTGTGCATTCATTTTATTCCACTAATGATGTGGTGTGATAGCTTTAGCTTGAAAAGAGCCTGATGAGTTTGTGAAATGAAGAGGTTACCACTCAGTCGACAGTGGTACTTCACGGGGCTCAGTCAGTTGCAGGCAGTTCAGAGGGCTGCATTTGTTTTCAGTTTGGTAAGCTTAAATCCAATATAAATGTTGTTAAAGGGTGTACTGTTAGGCTGCTGAAGAGTTATTTGGGGGAGGACGAAGAACCTGAGCTCCACAGTGCAGTATGAGGCATAGGTGTTAATTAATTTGGAATTTGGACCATTCGGTTTTAAGAAACAAATTGAAAGTTTCTCACATCTAAGGCCAAGCAAACAAGATATGCAAGGGTTGACAACTATACATATTAAATAATTAAATGCTACCATTATTTCATTGACTTAGATGTCTTAACTAAAGCAAACAAAATGTGTGTTAATTCTGGACCCAATGTGTATGATTGTACATGTAGGAGTTGAAATCTATTTAGCTGGACAATAAGTGACAGAAGAGACAAATGATTTGGGAGGAGCCTGTGAATGTTGAAGAAAACCCCATATTACCCCATCCTGGGCACTTATTTCAGGTGGAACTCAGATTTTCATCTATAGTTATAAACCATGATTTTCACGCTCCAGTCAGCGGAAACAATAATCTTGGCCTCGAAATGCTGGTCAGAAAATTAGAATATTCTTTTTTGTCATCTTTGGAAGTGAGTTTGAAGGGAACATGGGTTGTTAGTGTGGCCTAAGGAAGATAGGTAGCATTTTAGGTCCAGTGATGTTGGATATTAATAATTTAGCTTGTTCCAACAAGAGCCAACTTAACCTAATTTGAACTCACAAGCCTTTAAGATATCTTTGCTTTTCTATTTTTGGAATTTTGCAAATATCCTACTTAATTTAATCACCTTTGGATGTTGCTTTCAGCTGCCTGGAATACATCCATAGCCATCATTTGCTATATCTTTCTTTCTTTCTCCCTCTTTCCTACTTTCTCTCCCTCCCCCTCCTCCTCTACCCCTTCCCCTCTCCCCTCTTCTCCTCTCCCCTCTTCCCCTCTTCTCCTCTCCCCCTTCCCCTCTCCCCTCTTCCCCTCATCACCTCCCCCTCTTTTCCTCCCCTCTCTTCCTCCTGCTCCTTCCCCTCCTCCCCTTCCCCTCCCTTCCTCTCTCCCCCTCCCCTCCTCTGCTCCTCTTCCTCTCCTCCTACCCCCTCCCATTCTGTTGCATACAGTGAAGCAGTATGGTACAGTTGGTAGAATTGCCTCAAGCTCCAGCAGTTTAGATTCAATCCTGACTGTTGGTGCTGTCGTATTCTCTCTAACTCTGTAGGTTTCCCTGACTTATTCCAGTTTCCTTCCACATCTGAAGAACATGTGGGTTGATATGAATTGACTACTGCATACTGTGTAAGTGAGTGGGAGAGTCTGAAGGGAGCTGGTGAGAATAACATGGGATTCATGTTGGATTAGGCCACGTAGGTGGTTGATGACACATCACTGGTGGGCTGAAAGGCCTGTTTCTCCACTGTACTACAAATCTCTCACTCTCTTCTGTGTACTTTCTCTCTTTATTTTTCTCACACTCTCTGATGCACTGTTTTCTTCATACAGTGTATACTTTGTCTTCTTTCATTCTTTCTCATCTGCACTGGTGTACCCTCCTTTTCTTTCATACACTCTCCTGTACTCCATCTGCACCTCTCTTTTGCAAGCACTTTCACTCTCAGATTCCCTATCAAATGTATTTTGTCTTCATATATACCATCCCTAACTTCATTCTCTTTATGCACTCTCTCTCTCACACACATGCATGCACGCACGCACACACACACACACACACACACACACACACACACACACACACACACACACACACACACACACACACACACACACACACACACATAAACACACACTCACTCTTCCTTTCTCACCCTCACTGTCACTCTTTCTTGGTTTAGCAACTTGTTTATCCTCCAGCCTTCGTGCTTGGCTTAAGAATTACAAGTGAAGAAAGGAAGGGGCAGAGTGACAATGAGATCGGGCAGGAGAGAGCGAGGGAAAGAGTGGGGAGACGCGATAGGGGCAATGGGTATTGCTAGCTGAAAGGATAAGATGCAAGTCCTTTGGTGAATAGGAATTTAGCATTGGGTTGTTTGGTATCCCAGTCATATGGGTTGCTGAGGGGCAGTTATCCAAAGTTATCTAGGTTGTTTCCTTAATGCACCTCCCTCGTTCTGTTCTCTTCCTCCACAGTTGCTCACTCTGCAGCTGCTATCCACACTTGAATTTTCTTGATGATAAACTTGCACAGCATACAGGAAAGTACCTTGAATACTGAGACACACAGATTTTCCTTCAGAATAGCCCCTGCAGTGGATACTGAGACACACAGAGGCCCCTTCAGAATAGCCCCTGCAGTGGATACTGAGACACTCAGAGTCTCTTCTGAATAGCCCCTGTTACAAATACTGAGACACACACAGAGCCCCTTCACAATAGCCCCTGTGTTGGAATTAATATTTGAGCACATTAATGGTCTGTGTTAACACCTTCCACAATATGTTCCATGGCAGTTGTGTTGTACACTTGGCTGTCCATAACACCATAAGAGATAGGTGCAGAATTAGGCTATTTGATCCATCGTCTATTCTGCCATTTCATCATGGATTCATTTTCCTTCTCAGCCCCAATCTGCTGCCTTCTCTCCCTATCCCTTCATGCCCTGACTAATCATGTATCTGACAACCTCTGCATTAAATATACCTAATGACTTGGCTTCTACAGCTGCCTATCGCAATGAATTCCACAGATTCACCAGTCTCTAGCTAAAGAAATTCTTCCTCTGCTCTGTTTGAAATGGATGTTTCTCGATTCTGAGGCTGTGCCCTCTCATCTTGGGCTCCCCCACCATAGGAAACATCCTCAGCACATGCACTCTATCGAGGCCCTTCACCATTTGATAGGTTTCAATGAGGACCCCCCCCGCATTCTTCTGAAGTCTCGTAAATACAGGCCCAGGGCCATCAAACGCTGCACATATGACAAGCCTTTCAATCCCAAAATCATTTTCGTAAGCCTCCTTTGAAGCCTCTCCAATGTCGGCCACCTTTTGGTTCATTCTGGTGGCTCCAGTGAGAATGGTACAGCAGATTAGTATACAGAATTAATTATAATGTTAAATTATAGTGTTCATGGTCATACACCAGCTGGACATTGATGGAGTGAATGAAGTTTGATTGAATATTGAGAGGCCTAGGTAGAGTGGATGTGGAGAAGAAGTTTCCTGTTGTGAGGGATTCTAGGACCAGAGGGTACAGCTTTGGAATAGAAGGATATCCCTTTAGAACAGAGATGAGGAGGAATTTCTTTAGCCAGAGGGTGGTGAAATTCATTGCCACAGACACCTGTGGAGGCTAAGTCATTGGATATATTTAATACTGAAGTTGATAAGATTCTTAGTTAATAAGGACATCAAAGATGACAGGTAAAAGGCAGAAGAATGGGAATGAGAAGAGTAACAAATCAACCATGATGGAATGGCAGAGTAGACTCCATGGGCAAATTGGGCTAATTCTGCTCCCATGTCTTACAGTATTGTGGCAAAGGTTACCAGGAGAAGGCAGGAGAATGGGGTTGAGAGGGAAAATAAATCAGCCATGATTGAACTCGCTGGGACAAATGACCTAATTTTTCTCCTAAGTCTTCTGGCTGTCTCAGAGATCAGAGTACTGTAAATTGGCATGAGTGTAGTCAGAGATGCCCTTTTACCAAGGAGTAAACTGAATCCTGATAAATGTATGGGAGCAGCAAGTTTATGCTGACTCCTTGCCACTCCCTCTAGGCTTAAACAAAGATGAAGAATTCTAGAAAGCCTTGTGCAGTCACAGGAAGCATTGATAGAAATCAACCAGCAAATTACCTGCAATTAGTTGATGTCCCCCTTAAGCATCATTGCTAGGGCAACTTCATTTCTGTTGCAGAAAGATGTTCTCTGTTTTGGCTTTGGTGCCCAGACAACAGGCGCAATGGAAATGAATTTTGCAGTTAATGAGCCTAATGTTTTTTTAATGAAGACGAACTTGATTATACGGTGCCAAATTTTTAACCACACATTTTCTGATCATGGCTCCCTCAGGAAACAGATTGATTAGTGTGCAATGGCATCATTTCTTCTGCAATGCAGTGGTTTTGTGTGTGTGTGTGTGTGTGTGTGTGTGTGTGTGTGTGTGTGTGTGTGTACATTGTACCATTTTAATAGATTAATATGCTTTATCCTTTATGTAGTTAGAAGCTATTTTATCTACTGGACAGAGCTCTCAATTTGCACACTTTAGATTTGTTGTTCAATATCCACTGTGATTTGTTTGCAGAACATGTGCTTCTTGAATGGCAGCCACCTTTTGCCAAGTTTGATGGGCTTAATCCTCTCAGCTAACAACTGCTAATGCTGCATGAGTTGCCACAGGCTAGATGCCCAGTTAATCAAAGGGGACTTGCGATGTGATGATTCGATGAAAAGTTGATACGTTAGAGATCCTACTTCACAGAGTCATAGTGCAGTGTAGAAATAGGCTTTTGGTACATCTCATCCATGCCTAACCAAGCTGTGGTGCAGTTCACAGTTTTAATGCATGCTATGTTTTCATAAGCATGGGACAACCAACCCTAAATAAACTGACACTTCCATATTGTCCATTAGTATTCTGAATCATATTCAGCTGCTCCGTAAATTGACAAGTTTGTGTATTATTGCCACTGGTCCATGCAGAGCAGTCTCAATGGGCTGAATGGTCTAACTTTGCTCCTTTGTCTTATGGTCTTATGCAGGAGATAAGTCAGTTTATCATGTTGTACTGCAACACCTGAAAGATGCTGGAAATATGGTTCGGAGGAACTGGCAGGAGCGAATAGCCAACTTGAGAGAGAAAAGTTCAATCTTCAAAGTACATTTATTATCAAAGTATGTATACATTATATAAGCTTGAGTCTCCTAACAGGCAACCACGAAGCAAAGAAACCCAAAAGAATCCCCCAAAAAAAAGACTGTCATACACAATGTGCAGAAAAAAAAACAAATATTTCAAACAATAAATGCAAGCCAATAGCATTCTGAACTGAAGTTCACAGAGATGCCGTCCCCAGACCTTTCGTTCAGTGCTGTGCCGAGCAGTGAACTGAGCCAGTCCATCCCTGGCCTGGGGACCCGGCATTATGACTATTTCAATCTAGCTTGGCTCCTAAATCATCATCCAGACGACAAGCTCAGTTACTTCGGTATGCTCTGACTCTGGGACCTGGACTCCACTGCCTGTACCCAAATTTCCCGATTTGGCCCAGCACTAAATCATCGTACAAACACTAGGTTCAATCAACATCAGGAGAAGTTGAGAATGTGAGAGTAGGACTCCCTGTTAATTGTTAAAATAACCTGTTCACCATTATGAAGTTCTCTTGGTGCTATCCTAACCTTAATGGCCACCTTTGTATGTTGCAGCATAGGTCTCTGTGTAACAGAGACTCTTGGTGTTTGCTTGAGTAGGTGTCATGACGTACTGATGTTCGACCTGACCCTGCTGTTGGAAAGGAAGGCTCCAGCTGCACTGCTCTATTTAGATGGATCAAGCTGCACTATTTGGTTCTGCAGAAAAATACTTCTGACCACAAGTCAATCAGGCATTGGCCTGCACAGAATGTCCTCAACACCTTGTGGGAAATGGAGACAGTGAATCCTTTTGGATGGGTGGTATGGTAGCATAGTGGTTAGCATATCGTTTTATAGTGCTAGTGATCACTGTTTGGGTTTCATTCCCTGCATCTGCCTATGTTCTTCCTGTGACTGCATGTGTTTTCTCTGGGTGTCCCATTACCTCCCACGTTCCAAAGACGCATGGGTTCGGGTTAGTGAGTTGCGGGCATGCAGCGTTGACACTGGAATGTAGCAACTCTTGTGGGCTGCCCAGCACAATCCTCATTGATTTGATTTGAGACAAACAATGTAATTCACTGTATGTTTTGATGCTTCGATGTACATGTGATAAAAATAGCTAATCTTTAATCCAAGTAGTCTGTCAAAGTAATTTGGTGAGATGCCTCCTTATCAAAACTCTCAAACAAATACTAAGGCATTGCTTGTCTGATATTGAGAAGGATGCTTCCTGTCAGTTCCCTTATGCACAGCTAAAGTCTCGCTCTCCACTGCATGCTACCTTTGAGATGGCTGCAGTGTGGATGAAATGTCATCTGTCTGCTTGTTGACCATTCCTTTGCCAAGAAGGCCTTTGTCAAGGTTCATCTTGAGTTGGTACACAAAATAAGTTATACACAGTTGACTGTACTCTTTTCCATAGAGGCTGCCTGGCCTGTTGAGTTCCTCCAGCATTTTGTGTGTGTTGCTTGGATTTCCAGTATCAGCAGATTTTCTCTTGTTTGTGACATGAAATAAGTTTCTATGTGTTCTATAAACTCCATTTTGAGGCAAACAATGGCTGCTGCTGTAAGATTACCAACTCAGCAAAAGGTACAACTTGCCTCAGATTTGTGGGTCTTTCAGTGACTGAATGAAAATGCTGTACGAGCATGTTCCAAGGTGTAAGATCATGTGCTACGGGGCACATTGATGTTGGTGGATCCACTGCAAAGGGTCTGTAAGGGAATACCACTGTGCAGGGAAATCTTGAACTGGGATCCGTGTAACCATGGACACCTCTGAAACTTTTCACTGAAGTTATGTGTAGCAATGAAACGTCAACTGACACATTGACATAGTGAAAATATTGGACCTTGTTTTGTGGATCCGGAACTTGCTTGCCCACAGAAGGCAAAGAGTAGTTATAGATGGGTCATATTCTGCATGGAGGTCAGTGACCAGTGGTGTGCCTCAGGGATCTGTTCTGGGGCCCCTTCTCTTTGTGATTTTTATAAATGACCTGGATGAGGAAGTGGAGGGATGGGTTAGTAAGTTTGCTGATGACACAAAGGTTGGAGGTGTTCTGGTTAGCTTGGAGGGCTGTCAGATGTTACAGCAGGACATTAATAGCATGCAAAACTCAGAGGTGACAGATGGAGTTCAACCTAGATAAGTGTGAGTTGGTTCATTTTGGTAGGTCAAATATGATGGCAGAATATAGTATTAATGATAAGGCTCTTGCCATTGTGGAGGATCAGAGGGATTTTGGAGCGCTAGTTCATAGGACACTTAAAGCTGCTGCACAGGTTGACTCTGAGGTTAAGAAGGCATACGGTGCATTGGTCTTCATCAACTGTGGGATTAAGTTCAAGAGCCGTGAGGTAATGTTACAGCTATTTTCAGATCCTGGTCAAACCCCACTTGGAGTACTGTGCTCAGTTCTGCCAACCTCACTACAGGAAGGATGTGGAAATTATAGAAAGGGCGGAGAGGAGATTTACAAGGATGTTGCCTGGATTGAGGAGCATGCCTTCTGAGAATAGGTTGAGGGAAATTGGCTTTTTCTCCTTGGAGTGACGTAGGATAAGACGTGACCTGACAGAGGTGTATAAGATAATGAGAGGCATTGATCATGTGGATAGTCAGAGGCTTTTCCCCAGGGCTGAAGTGGCTAACACAAGAGGGCACAGTTTTAAGGTGCTTGGATGTAGGTACTGAGAAGATGTCAAGAGTAAGTTTTTTACGCAGAGAGTGGTGAGTGCGTGGTATGGGCTGCTGGCAATAGTGGTGGAGGCAGATACGATAGGGTCTCTTAAGGTACATGGAGCTTAGAAAGATAGAGGGCTATAGGTAATCTGATGTATCTGAGGTAATTTCTAAGGTACGTACATGTTCGGCACAGCATTGTGAGCATAAGGGCCCGTTATGTACTGTGGATTATCTAAGTTTCTATTGCTTATTGTGTGCACAAATTTTATAGAACTGTTGGCCTTATTTTACCATTCTCCACATGTTTCCCAGCCCAATAAATATGAAAAAATCAAGGCCATTGTTTTTAGAAATTGTGAAAAATTGAAATAAATAACTGGGTTTTTGTTGTTCCTCTCCACGCCTTGTGGTGCATTGAGCGGCAATTGTTGTTTCTTCAGAATTTGTTTTTTACAAGGCCAAGTTGCTAGTTCAACATCACCCAGCATGAATGGAAAGTGTGCAAGGAGCTGGCTAGATTCGAACTCGGGACTACTCACCTTGAAGTTTGGTGCGAATGCCACTACACCAACAGCTGGTTAAATAACTGGGAATTGCTGATAAATTTGACACATTTTCTAAACAACAAGTGAGAGTTTCTCACTCTTTTTTCTCCCCTCAGGTCGGTCCTGATCACTCTGACAAGTGTCGTTGTGGTTGTCATCACCACTGACTGGATCAGCTGGGACAAGTTGAACCGAGGATTTTTGCCAAGTGATGAGGTCTCTCGCGCATTTTTGGCCTCATTTATCCTTGTTTTTGACCTCCTTATCGTTATGCAGGTACTGACAAATTTTTTGTTAACCCTTTAAAAGTTTGAGTTTGTTTTGTACAAATGGCTCAGTAGTCATCTAAAGTGAAAGTTCTAAAATTAGACCTTTAAGTTAGACTGTATTATTGTATTGTGCTGTTGAGATTACCATTTATGTAAATAAATAGTTCTCCAAGACATAGTTCTATTGCCTCATTTTTACCAGTGTCTGAAAGCTTAGGAATTTGGTCTGTAGTTTATGAAGAAGGTACAGGAGAAAGATATTTTGACATTTTCTTAAAATATCAGGAACTTTAATGCTACTGCATGGATTTAAAAGGAGATTTGTTGCTCAGTTTTAATATTGACCACTATTCAAAATTGCTAAACAGATATTATTTTTAAAGATGTATGGACTAAAATTTTGTAATGAAGTTTTTATAAAATAATGCCCAAATGGGTAGTAATTATATTAATCAACATTGCAAAATTATTGGTCACTATATTATTTATAAAACTAAAGATTTCTATTATGAAACTCAGAATTGTGTACTGAGTTTTCATATAACACATTGGTTCTACTGTGATCGGAGAGGTGATTACCTAAATATTCATCCATGACCAGTAACTCTAAATTGACAAACTGTAGCAATTGTATATTCTACTGAAATTCAGTTCCATTGAGGTGGGTAAAATGAACTTCAGCAACAATATATTGCACCCTTTTTTATCAATAACCATGAATGAACTTATGGGTAGATATATTTTAGAAAATAATTTCTGGTTATTATACTGTAAGTGAAATTGTGTTACTGATGAGGGATATCCTTTGAATACCCAAAGGTCACTGGTATTCTCAGTGTTGATAAATGATGGGTCTTTTTAGGAGCAGCAGAGTATGAGCTATCTATTGACTATAAACCTTGAAGTATAAAGATTATCATAACCCAAGCTCTGGATTCCTCCCTGAACATCTTCGGCTCTTCTTGAGGATTCTTTCTACAATCTGCCTCTTTGACCAATCTTTGGATGTCTTCCTATCTTTACGTAATCATGAACCTTCATGGGACGTTGAACTGCAATTAGAAACTATATAAAATTAAGTTTCTATAGTTAATTTATATCCAAAAACTGGCAGAGTAAACGTTCAGATACAAATTCACTAGCACATATGGTTTACAAAACCTTGAAACTGGTCGAAAACAACTGCAAATGTTGGAAAGCGAAAATAAACACAAAAGCTGCTGGAAATACCTAAGACTGATGAGGTTCTGATGAATGATCTTTGATCTGTAACATTGCTTCTATTCCCACATACAAGCACCTATCTGCTCAATGTTTCTACTTAAGACTCCAGTTCATGTGTAGACAAAACTACTAACGTAAGCCACCCATTTTAAACATTAAGCTCTAAAGGCTGCATGACAGTACTGTGAATACAAGTGGTGGTGTTGGGGGGGGGGTGGAGATTTCCTAGTTTCTTGGCCAATATTTATTAATTTACTGGGATACAGTATGGAATAGGCCCTTCTGGCCCTTTGTGCTGCACCTCAGCAATCTCCCACTTTAATCCTAGCCTAATCACAGGGCAATTTACAATGACCAATCAGTATGTCTCTGGACTGTGGGAGGAAACTCTGGAAGGCACCCCGAGGAAACCCAAGCAGTCATGGAGAGAACGTACAAATTCCTTACAGACAGTTGCAGGAATTGAACCCGGGTCACTGGTACTGTAAAGCAATGTGCTAACCACTACACTACCGTGTGATGGGAATTGAACCCGGGTCACTGGTACTGTAAAGCAATGTGCTAACCACTACGCTACAGTGCTTTCCCACAATATCTTAAATTGTATCAATGAGCTTCAAATGAATAAATGTGTCTTGCTTCTTCATTTGACTACATATGAGGTCTTAGTTTACATAGATTTACTCCTGTAATTGTCTAATATAATAGCAGCTGCACATCAGAAACAATGAGTCTGTTGCAAAGTGCTTTTGAACATCTCTTCTATGTAAATGTGAGTTACTTCTTTTAAAGTCCCAAAGATTGTCTTTATGACATTAGCCATGAATTACAAGCTAAATTAATCAAAATCCCCATCTTTGCACATAGAATGTTTAACCTGTGTGACAAAGATCTCCCTCTTTATATTTCACGTTCCCCCCACCACTCTTTCTGCTGCATTTCAGCAGATCTAATTGATTCCACTATAACTTCCCATTCATAAACTGAGACTGTGCGCCGTTTTGCCACCACAGATATACACACAATGTAAAGAGTTGAGACCTGCCATCATAAACTCAATAATATCTGGTTAGGTGCTATCCACCTTCCCTCATTCTGTGATCCCATACAAGTACCATGAGCAGATAATTTTTCTTTCTAAAATACATCAGAGTTGGACTATTATTAGAACAAACCATTAATATCAATGTTGCAGCTATCTCATATTCAGAAAATTTACGCACTCATAAATTTTACAGATTTACCTCGATTTGTAGGACTATATTTGCAACCTTTTTTAAAACACTGTGAAATGTTGTTGAAAATATTAAAACACAGGAAGTTTTCCCATCCCAAAATACAGTAGAGCAAGAATATGTGTCAAGAATTCAAGGCAAGACTTTTTTTTCACCAGCCTGAAGACTAATCTGTTTAAATTTATTTTACTTGTTTTCCCTCATGCAACACTGAGTGTACGTCCATGGTCTTCTGCAGCTGTAGCCTATCTACTTCATGGTTCAACATGTTGTGCATTCAGAGATACTCTTCTGCATACCACCACTGTAATAGAAACATAGAAAACCTACAGCACAATACGGGCCCTTCGGCGCACAAAGTTGTGCCGATCATGTCCCTACCTTAGAAATTACTAGACTTTCCCATAGCCCTCTATTTTCCAAGTATCTATCTAAGAGTCTTTTAAACGACCCTATCATATCCACCTCCACCACCTTTGCCAGCAGCCCATTCCACACCCTCACCACTCTCTGAGTAAAAAACGTACCCCTGACATCTCCTCTGTATCTATTCCCCAGCACTGTAAACCTGTGAAGATACACAAAAAAGCTGAATGAACTCAGCAGGTCGGGCAGCATCCGTTGAAAGGAGCAGTCAACGTTTCAGGCTGAGACCCTTCATCAGGACTAAAGAAGGAGGGGGCAGGGGCCCTATAAAGAAGGTGGGGGGAGGGTGGAATGTGCCAGGTGGAAAACCAATCAGAGGAAAGTTCAAGGGGTGGGGGAGGGGAAGCAGGGAGGGGATAGGCAGGAAAGGTGAAGAAGGAACGTACAGGGAAAGCACAATGGGTAGTAGAAGAAGGCAGAGTCATGAGAGAGGTGATAGGCAGCTGGAAGAGGAGGCAGAGTGAAAGTGGGATGGGGGAAGGGAGAGGGAGGGAATTACCGGAAGTTGGAGAATTCGATGTTCATACCAAGGGGCTGGAGACTACCTAGACCAGGGGTCGGCAACCTTTACCACTGAAAGAGCCATTTGGACCCATTTCCCACAGAAAAGAAAACACTGGGAGCCACAAAACCCGTTTGACATTTAAAATGAAATAACACCTTTATGCTATGTATAAACAAACTATAATGTGTTGCATTTATGAAATCGATGAGCTCCTGCAGAGAAAACGAAATTACATTTCTGCATGCAACAAAAACATTTTGAACTCCGAAAAAAAGATGTTGGGTTGAAGGTTACTTTTAAGTAAAATACTCAATGTCTATTTGAGTCCTTCTTGTATTTATGAAAAACGCCGGACTTAAATTGTCCGCCAGCAGCAAACCAAAAATAATGTCAGCCAGCTGTTACCTGAAAAATAAAAGGACTATTTCACTGAACAATGAAAAAATATGAATATACTTAAAATAATAGGCAATTAAAATATTTATCATACTTGGTTAATGGGATTTCTGCTCCTGGACCTCAGCGCACAGCCTCTCAACATCAGGGCTGTATGACGTCACCTTCATCTTTACACAGGATCGCAAGCTGTCATCTGTGAGGCGTGTGCGATGTTTGTTTTTAATAAAGTTCATGTTGGAGTACACCTGCTCACGTACATATGTGGATCCAAAGATCGACAGGACTCCAAGCGCATACTTTTTAATGTTTACATAAATGTCGGGGATAGCATTCCATGTTTCGAACACAAGTTTGTCCGGTTGGAGGAGGTTTTCAATATCACTCCATTTGTGATTCTGAGCAAGAAAGGCCTTCTGACGGACAACATCTTCAAGGTCTGCTGTCAAGCGTCTAAACTTGGACACCCATATGTCTTTGTCGGCTATGTCGGCCAGTTCCATCTCAAGATCAGGTTGACTCACACCTGCCAATGCAGTCGTATTCAGTAGGGATGGATCGATGCTTAGCGGAGTGACCGGGAAGGATAATGTGTTTTTTTCCTCTCTGAACTCACAGAAGCGTTTCCCAAACGCTGTTTGCATTGCGATGATTGCAGAATGTAAATACTCCGAATATCATGTCGTGAGCTTGTTTGAACTCTCTCAAATTGGGGAAGTGAGACAATGTGCCTTTCTGTAAATCTCTGGCAAGCACTGTTAACTTGCGCTCGAATGCCAAAACATCCTCCAACATGTGCAGGGCTGTGCGTCCTTTCTCCTGAAGGGCTGTGTTCAGCGTGTTCGGGTGCGCTGTCATGTCCACCATGAAGTGTAGCTTTTCCAGCCACTCTGGCTGTTCCAGCTCAGGAAAGGTGAGCCCTTTGCTGCCCAGGAAAGTTTTCACTTCTTCCAGACACGCGACAAAGCGTTTCAGCACCTCCCCTCTTGACAGCCACCGGACTTTGTTGTGCAGCAGGAGATCAGAATATGCGCTTTCCAGCTCATCCAGTAACAAATGGAATTGACGGTGATTTAAACTTTTTGCCATTATTTTATTGACAATCTGAATGACAACATCCATTACTTCTGTGCATTCCGGAGAAAATGTTTGAGCGCACAGTGCCTCTTGGTGCAAGATGCAGTGAAAAGTCAGCAGCTTTCTGTCCAGCGACTTCTGCAGTAAAGCCACAAATCCCTTGTGCGCTCCTGTCATACTTGGTGCCCCATCAGTAGCTACTGACACCAGGTGGGTGGTCTTTATTCCTTTGGCTCTTAAACAATTCAAGATAGCCTCACAGATGTCCTCCCCCCGTGTTTGGCCTTTTAGAGGTATCAACTCCATCATTTCTTCCTGTGGCCCGACAGAGTTTACATACCGGCAGAACAGCGCTATTTGTTCAATATCACCTTTGTCTTTAGACCCGTTACAGGCAATCGAGTAGGCCACAGCTGAATTGATGTCTGTAATTTGCTGTCTTGTGATGTCTTCTGCCATTTTTATGGTTCTGTCTTTGACAGTCTTTGCAGAGAGGGGCATATCCCTGATTTTCTGCACAATTTCACTCTTGTTTTTAAAGTCCGTGAATAGATGTCCTGAAATCTTAATGAAAAATTCTTTTATATATTCACCATCTGTAAACTGCTTCCTGTGCCTGACTATTTCCTGAGCGGCAACAAAACTAGCATATGTAGTTGATTTTCCAGACTTCATCCACTTCTTGAAATGATTTTTGCTCAGATCAACCTTCCACATCAGTTCCGAAACGGCTTTTTTTCTCTCATCTCCATCCGGATATTTTTGAGCAAAGGCTGCGTGTTTATTCTGGAAATGTCTTGCGACTTTTGACTTTTTGTTGTTTGCTAGTTTCTCATTGCATATTAAGCATACCGGTAAACCAGTCTCGTCAGCAATGAAAGCAAATAAATCTGCCCACGTATCATTAAATGTTCTGTTTTCTTCAGTCACTTTTCTTTTTTTAGAATTCTCCATAGTTAGCCTACCTTGGATCGAAAAGTTAAAGAAATCGCGCACTGGCGGGTGTCAGGCATTGGCCGTGGTGACGTATATTAATAGCGAAAAAAAAACACGTTTTATTTAGATTGTACAAGATCACCATAATCTTCAAATTTAGAATTACATTTCAAAAACTAACAAACTAACATAAAATACATTTTAATTAAATAATCATTTATTTTCCAAAGCCATAGGGAGCCGCAGCACAGAGATGAAAGAGGCGCATGCGGCTCCGGAGCCGTGGGTTGCCGACCCCTGACCTAGACAGTATATGAGGTGTTGTTTCTCTAACCCAGTGGTTCCCAACCTTTTTTTGGTCATGCCCCACCTAATCACCTCTAAAATCCTGATGCCCCCTGTGGTGATATATAATTCTTATTATTCAAAAAGTGAACTCCTATTCACCTGGAGGAAGCCTAAAAGACTTGGTTTAAACAAGCTTCCAAAGAACATAGCATTCATGAAAGAGAAAAATAAAAGAACCAAAGGACTGTTAAAGTTCTGAGGAAGAAATTACTAAGAAATTGTAAAAAAAAAGAACATTAAGTGATATTAAAATAATAATAAATAAATAAAACAATGCCAATTCATTTCTACAGCATACAAAGAGAGATACACCGTTTAAAAGAGATGATGCAATGTACACACCTTCACACCACCAAGAACCGAAAGCTACTGCAAAAAGCAGCATTGGCGCGACCTCGTACGAGTTTCTTACGCGTTTGGACTTGTTCATTCGTTCCTTCCTACATCAGTCAATTCATTAATTTAATTACGAAAGCCATTTGATGGTTGTAATGATGGTGATATACTATATATACAGTACATACGCAACTACATATGTACATACACACAAGTATTTTTATGTATGCATACTGTATATACACATATGTATTAACTTGCACACACACTCATACTCACACAGACTTACTAGAAAAAATTCTCTGTTAATAACTCATTCTCGAATTGCCCCCCCCTTAAAAATCAAATTACCCTCCTGTGGGGCATACGCTCCACGTTGGGAACCACTGCTCTAACCGAAGTTTGGCCTCATCATGGCAGTAGAGGACGCCATGTATGGACATATCCGAATGGGAATGTGAAGCAGAGTTGAAGCGGATGGCAACGGTAGATCCTGTCTGTTGTGGCGGACGGAGCGGAGGTGCTCGACGAAGCGGTCCCCAATCTACGTCGGGTCTCGCCGATGTAGAGGAGGCCGCACCGGGAGCACCAGATCCAATAGATTAGCCCAATATACTCAGAAGTGAAGTGTTGCCTCACCTGGAAGGACTGTTTGGGGCCTTGCATGGTGGTAAGAGAGGAGGTGTAGGGACAGGTGTAGCACTTACGCTTGTAGGGATAAGTGCCAGGTGGGAGATCTGTGGGGAGGGACGTGTGGACCAGGCAGTCGCGGAGGGAACGATCCCTGTGAAAAGCAGAGAGGGGTAGAGAGGGAAAGATGTCCTTAGTGGTGGGATCCTGTTGAAGGTGGCGGAAGTTGCGAAGGATAATATGCTGGATCCGGAGGCTGGTGGGGTGATAGGTGATGACAAGGGGAACATGGTCCCTGTTGTGGTGACGGGAGGATGGTGTAAGGATGTACGTTTTGATTTGACCATAGCATCTGTAGTTTACTTTGTATTTACTGTAAACCTGTGTCCTCTTGTGGCAGCCATTTCAGCCCTGGGAAAAAGCCTCTGACTATCCATGTGATCCACACGATCAATGTGTGGTTATTTGAGTTAGTGTCACCTTCCTGTCACTTTGAACCAGTCTGCCCATTCTCCTCTGACCAATCTCATTAACAAGGATTTTTCCCCCAACAGAATGGCTGCCCATCAGATTTTATTTTGTTTTTTTGCACCACTGTCTCTAAACTTCAGAATGGGGATTCACAACCTGGGGTCCATGGACCCCTCAGTTAATAGTAGAGGTCCATGATGTCAAAAGAGACTACTGTTTGTGAAAATCCCAGAAGATCAATAGTTTCTGAATTAATTAAACCGCCACGCCTGGCACCCACAATTATTCCACAGTCAAAGTCACTTAAGTCACATTTATTCCCCATTCTGATGTTTGGTCTGTACAACAACTGAACCTCTCGACCATGTCTGCATGCTTTTATGCATTAAGTTTGCTACCATGTTACTGGCTAATTAGATTTTTACATTAACAACCAGGTATATGGGTGTACTGGTGTATGTGTGTATGTGTGTATGGGTGTATGTGTGTATCGGTGTACGGGTGTACTGGTGTATGTGTGTATGGGTGTACGGGTGTACTGATGTATGTGTGTACAGGTGTACTGGCGTATGTATGTACGGGTGTACTGGTGTATGTGTGTACGGGTGCATGTGTACGGCTATGTAGGTGTAAAAGTGGCCAGTGAATGTTTTAGGAAATGTTGAGCATTACAGCTTCAGCTTTAAACTGTACATGTTTTGTGATTAACCAGAGCAATAACTTAATGATACAGATTATAAATAGTTTGGGTTAACTGGTGTCATAGTGCCAGTCCATGGTCATCCCTTGTGCTGAGATGAGGCCACCCTCAGGGTGGAAGAGCAGCACCTTGTATTTCATCTGGGCAACCTCCAACCTGAGGGCATGAATATTAATCTCTCCTTCCAGAGATCAAATTCCCCCCTGCCCCACCTTCTTCCATTCCCTACTCTGGCCTCTTTCCTCTTTTCACCTGCCTATCACCACCCCTTGGGTCTCCTCCTCCTTCCCCTTCTCCTATTGTCGACTCTCCTATCAGACTTCTTCTCTGGCCTTTTATCTTTCCCACCCACCTGGCTTCGCCTATCACCTTCTAGCTATCTTCCTTCCCCTCCCCCAACACTTAAGTCTGGCATCTTCTCCCTTTCTTTCCAGTCATTTCCACAGAGTCTGCTTGTCCTGCTGAGTTCCTTCAGTAGTTTGTGTGTTGCTTTGGAGTCATAATGTTCAATTTAATTTGATATTCTAAAGCAATGGTCCACTTATCACAGTACAGCTGGGGACATGATATTAAGGCTATCTCAAAAGGATAAAAGTTACCTTTAAATTTCAACTTGTAAGGTATAAATGGATGAAGGTTCACATCCAGAATTCACTGTGCATTTACAAATTCATTTTTGAATTTGTTCATGGGACGTGGATTTTTCAGGCAGTGCAGGACACGTTGGCCATTCCAGGGGACAGTTAAAAGATAACCCTGCTGGTGGACTGGGAATTACAAATGGTCCAGATTGGATTGGATTAAAAAAAATGGAAGATTTCCTTCCTTCAGAGACATTGGACAACTTGGAGAGCTTTTTAAAATGTCCAGCAGTTTTATGACCAGAAAGCGCTTATTAGCTTTCTTTTTCAGTTTTTTAATTTCATGAATTTAAGTCCGCCACCTGCCAACCTTGGGTTCAACCAAGTGTCTCGATGATCCAAGCCCCTGGATACTGCTGTAGTAATTTCAAAACTAAGCCATCAAATCACTTTAATTTTTACAAAGTAAAACAAAGGATTACAGAGTATTAAACAGAAAGGCTTTCATGTAATTAGCTCCTTTCATGTCCCCTTCAGGACATTCCAAAGCAGTTTACAGTCTATGAAGTGCTTTTGAAGTATAGTCTTTGGCGGAATGTAATAAATGTAGCAGGGAATTCGTGCAAGCTGGCAGGCACAATGATGACTGAATAACCTTACTGAAACATTCATTAACATGCTACAAGTGGTGGCAAACTTACTCACCCTCAACGTCCTGCTTCACGGACTTCCGCCAAACTAGATTTCAGAAGTGAAGTAGAGGTTAGGTTAATAGTTCACTTTCAGTTCCAGCAGCTTCAAATTAGATAATATTAATTTTGGAGAGACTTTATCAAGTGTCTTCTAGTGGTCTATATAAATAAATCTCATTAACATTCCCCTGTATGCTGCTTTAGTTAACTTAACTCTTTTCAAAGATCAATTCAGTAAAGGTCCACACCTTACTCATTACAAGACTCACGTAATTATCATCATCATCATCATGTGCTGTGTTGTATGACATGGACGATCATGGACTATGACCATGATGGATCTTGGCAAATTTTTCTACAGAGGTACTTTGCTATTACCTTCTTCTGGGCAGTGTCTTTACAAAATGGATGACCTCAGCCATCTTCACAGAAGGTCTGCCTGGCATCAGTAGTCACATAACCAGGACTTGGGATATGCACCAGCTGCATACACGACCGTCCATTACTGCTCCCATGGCTTCGTGTGATTGATTGGGGGTGGGTGGGGGTTGGAGGGGAAGCTAAGCAGGTGCTACAGCTTGCTTAAGGGTGACCTGCAGGCTAGCAGAGTGAAGGAGCACTTCACACCTCCTTTGGTAGAGTCGTATCTCCACCCTGCCACCTGAAAACTCGTGAACCTAATTTATTTTCACCTCTTGCCAATTTGTTGAATGTGATTAAAGTTGGAGGTGTATAAAGTTGGAGGGACCGGACATCCATCATAAAAATGAGATGATGGGGGCTAGGGAACATGAAATCCTTGAAAAGATCAGGAGTGTGTGAGGTGTCAGTGATGTTGGTAGGAAGGGACTGGACTTTGTTATAGTAGATATGATAGTTGTTGAGGCAGCTCACCCTGTTCTTCTTGAGCACTGGTACGATTATTACACTGTTGAAGCAGGTAGGATCCTTTGACTTCAGCAGTAAGCAATTAAAAATGTTCTTGAACACTCCCACCAGTTGGTTGGGACAGGTTTTCAGAACCCTATCAGGTACACTATCACTCTCAAAGTGTGCATAAAAGGCGTTGAGTTCATCTGGGAGTGAAGCATCACCGCCAGTTAGTATTCACTTTTCGGGAAGTAATGGTCTGCAAATCTTGCCAGAGCTGATGTGCATCCAATTCCAGCGGCCCAATCAGCAGTGGGAGCAGCACAGGGAGGAATATATTTAAGTACTAAAGAGGCAAGTGGAGTGGCCATTGTTGGGAGTTCCTGTCCTTTGGTACAGCAATCTTGCTGTGAGGTCTTCAGTTTTATTTTCTAGAGTTGGAAGTCTAAAGCCTCTGCATTTCTGTCATACTTGTAGACTAGTTTGACATCCCTGCTTCTATTTTCTTACTCAGGACCCAAGTCTGCTCTCTGAGGTTAGTCAATATTAAGTATCAATGAATAGTTAAAACAATGAAGTACCCATGGCTGTGACTGTGGAGTCTAATCGGAGCTGCACGCAAAAAAGTTGCCACGTAATGGCACAACCTTACCAGAAGCAAGATAATTCTCCCCTGCCAGGAGAATTGGTGGAAGCAGATATGAAAATGATGTTTAAGAGGCATTTAGACAGATGGATGACCAGTCAGGGTACAGAAGGATATAGACAATGAGCAGACAGATGTGCAGTTCAAATTGGCATCAAGGTCTGCAGTACTTGCTGCTTTACCATTTTCCACACGTCCTAATGCCTCATTCCCATCAGGTTAAGCCTTTTGCCCGACTGCTCAACACGCTTCATGTCTAACAGGGTTAGCATGCAGCTGGTGGGCTGATGTGTCTGCTTCGGTTCAGTATGACCCTGCGAAGCAGAGACCGCTGAATAAAATCGTACAGTTTAAACAAAAATGACTGTGGTTTGATAATTGAGATCTTTTCCCTGGGAGATGTGGTGATAAATTAAACAATTTAAGTGCTGAACATTAAAAAGGAACAGGTAATAAAGGAACACGATGTCTGCAGAAATTTTACGTAGGTGGAAACAATTTTGCATGCTTGAATGATCTACCCATTTCTGCAAAGCCAAGCACATCGAAGAAAGGCTCTGTATCCCAAAGAAGCGATTATATTTTCTCCCCTTCTGACACGATCAGCAACCATTTTGCAGTTCTTTTCTGTCATATAACATAAACATAAATTTGATAGGAAACTGACCTGGAGCTGACAAAGCAATAAATGGAAAACAGATTTACAGAGCTGAAGATGAATCAAGAGTCTGGTACGAAGATTAATTGAATATGTGGGAGAAGGGATTGATGCTCTTGGTGCCCTTGTGGTTCCCCCAAAGTTCACATTCAACAGAATGCCAAAGACTTCAGAAACGAAAAGCAAAAAACACTGTGTGAAGAGCTTGGTAGTCAACGGTCATTCTTTTCAGTAGGGCTGAGGAAGCTTTCTTCCAGTTCTATTGGGGATTTTTCTTACTATGGAGACAGTTTCACTTCAGCTATCAGACAGACCTGACAGAATAAATCTCTGATCCCATGACAAAGGAGACCTGTAAATCTCTGATCCCATGACAAAGGGGTCCTGTAAATCTCTGATCCTATGACACAGGGATCCTAGGTGACAGGTGACCCATGTACAGATGCCTGAAGAAGAATGTATAGTATTTGTAGAATTCATGTTACACACACACACACACACACACACACACACATACACACAAAATCTGACTCTACACAGGCATGTATATCAACATGTGATCTGACTCCATCCATTTCCTCAGCCCACCTCTGATTCCCTCTGACTGTCAGTCCTTCCCTCCCTTAGTCTGTCCCACTATCTTGTCCACCTCCATTTCAACTC
The DNA here is from genome assembly GCF_030144855.1 of Hypanus sabinus. Classification (NCBI taxonomy): domain Eukaryota; kingdom Metazoa; phylum Chordata; class Chondrichthyes; order Myliobatiformes; family Dasyatidae; genus Hypanus; species Hypanus sabinus. The sequence goes on from NC_082713.1 coordinate 167,670,226, forward strand.
ACTGCCTTTCGCATACCTGCTTTCCGCAAGGTTTCTTCCCTCATCCTATCCCAATCAACCCTGCTTGCCCTCCATCAGTCCAAAGCTACTTCTGCCACCTTCCCTTTCCAAAGGTAAAGGCAGCCAATGAAACTGCTGCTCACCCTTTTCAGGGACGTTCCCCAAGGACAATAACCCTCAATCTCCACTCATTCTCCTCCCCACCCCAACCCACCCACAGCAACTGGCTCTCCTCAACAGACCTTCCATTTGCGCAGGGGCAGACAACCACCAGACACTGGGGAGTCCAGACTGTCTAAATATGATCCAAAGCACAATAAAGGAGGCCAGTAACTGTACAGAGGACAATTACCATTGGAGCTTAGTTTAAAATAATCAGTAGAAGAATAAAAGTGAAGTTGAAGTGTTATGAATGTGAAGCAACTCTGAGGGGCTGAAAGGTACAAAGTTGTCCCCTACATTTTGAGAATCGCAAGATCGCTATTAATTTGGGTCTGGGACCCAGGAAATGAGAGAGAAAGAGACACTCAGAATACACAAGGTTTGGAATGTGTCCTGGCCTCAGCGGAACGGAACCACTGATAACGGCCATTGTCTATTGGAGACGGAATTGTGTATTGAGTACTGTACTATTCATTGAAACCCCTCAGGGGACAACCAGAGTGGTCTGGTTGAGGGATTGCATCATCCCAACCTGACTGACATCTGAGACCCCGTGAGTAAGGATAAAAGAGGTGTCTGGGGAAAACCCCTTTAGACGCACCAGGAGAAACACTAGAAATCCCATGACAGCGTTTGACAGCAAAAGCCAGTGGGGGCTCGTGTGTGTGTCCTCCCTTGCCTGGGTGGTGAGCTTACCACGGAATAACGGTTTAGCTAAAGGAGAGGTCACAATTGAACGGCCACGACAACGAGACACCTGATGGATCGAAATCATAAAGGAAAGCCAACAAGTTATTCTTCTAAATCTCTCTCTCTCTCCAACAATTGCAACCCAGCGGTCCCCAATGGCTGTAGCCTGCACGAACTGAACGAACTTTATATTTCCATTGGACAACTCATTATCCCCTAGACAACGATAGAGCTTATTTCTTATTGATTATTATTATGCCTGCACTTTTAGATTTAGTATTGACGACGTATATTATCTGTATATTTGCATTGATATTATTTTTGTGTATTTTTACTAATAAATACTGTTAAAAATAGTATCATCAGACTTCAACGGACACCTCTATCTTTGCTGGTAAGACACCCAGTTACGGGGTTCGTAACAACATGGGGCCTCGTCTCGAGATTTGATACCAAATTGGAGGGCCAGTAAATCGGGCTTTTAAGTCAAAAGTTGGATCTGGTTGCGCAGGTAACCAGACGGGAAACCAGCAAAGATGGACGTAGACGAATTTATAAAAAACCCAACTCCGGAGGCACTAGAGGCTGCCACAAAGTCGGACTTGATAAATATTGCGAAAGGACTAAACCTCGCAGAGGTGAGGGTGTCAATGAAAAAGCGGGAGGTGCAGAGGGCCATAACTCAGTATTATATTGTGAAGAATGTGTTTTCGGCTGAGGTATTGGAAAATATCCCTGAAAAGGTACCAGCTAGTGGAACGGCTCAGTTAGAGTTGGAGAAATTAAGGTTGGAACATGAAATTAAGTTAAAACAGCTGGAAGCAGCTGAAAAGGAGAAGGAAAGAGCTGAAAAGGAAAAAGAAGGAGCCAAAAAGCAAAGGGAGTATGAGCTCCAGCTAAAGGAGTTAGAGGTGAAAAGGGAGCGGGAAAGATCTGAGAAGCAGAGGGAGCATGAAATTAAGTTAAAACAGCTGGAAGCAGCTGAAAAGGAGAAGGAAAGAGTTGAAAAGGAGAGGGAGACAGAGAAACAGAAGAAACATGAAATGGACATGGAGAAGTTAAGGCAAGAGCGAAGAGCTCAAGGACCAGACCGAGAGGAGAGGTTTAATGTTAGTAGGGAGTTTAGGTTAGAACCTCCATTCGAGGAGACGGATGTTGATAGTTATTTCTTGCATTTTGAAAAGGTGGCAGTGAGTCAGAAGTGGCCCAGAGAGCAGTGGGTGGCGTTGTTACAAAGTGTGTTAAAAGGGAAGGCACAACGGGCATATGCGGCGTTGTCCATGGAGGAGGAGGAGTCTGAGAAATATGAAAAAGTATAAGAGGCCATTCTTCGGACCTACGAATTGGTACCTGAGGCCTATAGACAAAAGTTCAGAAATTTAAAGGAAGTGTGGAATCAGACATATGCAGAGTTTGCCTATGAGAAGGGTGTGCTCTTGGATCACTGGTGTGCAGCAGCAATGGTGGAAGAGGATTTTCGGCGTTTCAGGGAGTTAATTCTGATTGAGGAATTTAAAGGTTGTGTTTCGGATGATATACGGATGTATTTGAACGAGAAGCCGAATAAGTCTATATCCGAATTTTCTAGGTTTGCAGATGAATATGCCCTAACCCACAAGGCAAAGTTTTCCTCGAATAAGAGTTACCAGAAAGACTGTGGGAACGGTAGAGAAAGCCCACTGGCTGAGGCAGAGATCCAGCCAGGAGCTAGTGGTAAAAATAAGGAGGAGGAAAGGCAAGACGGCAGGAGACCTGGCTTGACCTGTTTTAATTGTGGAAAGGTGGGTCATATTGCATCTAAGTCCCTTGTTCCGAGGAAGGAGACAGGAAAAGGGAAAGCAGCAGTCCCTACAGGGTGTATTGTGTTGATCAGTAAATCGACGAGAAAGCCCCAGGTAGACAGAATACGAGAGGGGCCTGAGAAATTTATTTCAGAAGGAACCGTGTCTGTGAAAGAGAGAGACACACCAGTTCCAGTGCGGATCTGGAGAGACACTGGAGCTGAGCTGTCATTGATTCGCAGTACAGTACTAGATTTTGGCCCCAAGACTGGAGAGGTAGCTTTGAGAGACATAGGAAAAGGGACAGAAGCTGTGCCTTTGCATAGGATCATTATAAATTGTGAGCTGGTATCTGGACCAGTTGAAATAGGGGTGCGATCAGAATTTCTGAGAACTGACGTAGACATCCTTCTGGGTAACGATTTAGCTGGTGGTGAAGTTTGGTTGGTCATGGAGCTGACGAGCCAGCCTGTAAGTGTTGAGGACCTGCCCCTAGATTCCGAGATCTATCCCGCATGCGCGACCACTCGCAGCATGTCGAGAAAGACAGCTGGGAACGAGACCAGTTTAATTCAGGCCAGTATCGATTTGGCTGAGACGTTTTTACCGACCCTGTACCAGGAGGGGTTAGAGGGTGTTAAAACGGAGAATAGGGAGGTGAAAGAGAGTAAGGTAGACCTACCCTTAGCCAGGAGGAGATTTATAGAGGCACGGAGTAAAAATGAGAAACAGATAAGGCTGTTAGAAGGTCCAGGATTGGACATGGATGATCTGTCTGGCTTGACAGAACTATTTGAAGAAGATGAAAATTTTAAAGGTGTTCCTGATAATGAAATGAGGGCAGTCCTAAATGAAAAGGATGCCATTACCTTGAAGAAGTCTGCTGGGTTGGCAAATGAGGTTGTTTCAACCCGCAGGGTTGAGTTTACTCCTGAAGGGAGTTGCCCAGAGAGTAACTGGGAGGATCAGGGGAACTTAGAATTTGAAAAGGGTACGGGTATTGAAAGCCTGGAAGAGGCAGATGTCCCGTTTGAGTGTGTTCAAGATGTGGATGCACGTGGTACTGAACCTAGTAATGGAACTCAGAAAAAGTCTGAGGTATTTGATTCAGTTGAAAAGGAATGCAGTCCTTGTGGGTCAGGTGGACTTGGTTCAGTGAAGAAAGGGTTAATCTTGGTACGAGTGGGAAGTGAGAATTCCCAGTTGTTTGTGTTCGAAGCTGCGTTAAAAGTTAGTGAGGAGATAAAAGGTGGTGAGGTGAATATTATTATTGAAGGAAGAGGGAAAAGTGTAGTTCCTAAATTGAATGAAGAAAATTTAAAGTCTGGATTGGTGTCAGAAACAGTAACCAGGCTGAAGGGACAATGGCTTGTTAACACAGTGCCTGCGAATCAATTACAGGTTGATTTGGAATGTAAAGGTGCCCCACACGCTATTGTTATTCAAGAGTGTGCTGTGAAGAGGCAGAATTTGAAATGCTGTTTGGACAAAGAGGGATTGCTTGCAGATCTTAAACTGAAAACTAATAGAATGCAGGGTCCTGAAGATAAAACTAATGACTTGCTTAAAAATAAAGAATTGTGTGGGAATTCAGTAAATGGGCTAAGTTTGGAAAACATTGTTGATAAAATAACTCCTATGAAAGGAGCATGCAAAAGTCTATTCCACACTGGTGCGCAAGCTAACCACGTGGGAGTTAACTGGAAAAGGGGCGAGGGTTGACGGGATGCCACTTTAAATAACAGGATCCGGTTTTAAGGGATTTCGACAAAGCATGTGAATAATAACGACAACCCCATGGAAGATTGACTGTTAAGTTTGAAAGTAAAATAAAGATTAGTATTTGCATGAACTTTTGTAATATATACGTAAGCTAAGATCACAACTCTCTTGTTTTGCTGAAGGAAAATAAAAATAGGTGGTTATTAAATTGGAGTCTGATGCTACAAGAATTTATTAAGGTACAAGATATTAAGATATTAAAGGAAGTGACAATGTAATCACTAACTGTTAGATGCTGAATTGAATGTATAACTGTATTACTCTATAGTGAAAAAAAACTCTTGTATTGTGTTAGATTCTGAAATCCTATAAGACTCTGTATTAATTAATTTTTACCTGTGGCAAAAATCCTAGAAGGAAGGGGGTGTTACGAATGTGAAGCAACTCTGAGGGGCCGAAGGTTACAAAGTCGCCCCCTCCTTTTTGTGAATCGCAAGATCGCTATTAATTCGGGTCTGGGACCCAGGAAATGAGAGAGAGACACTCAGAATACACAAGGTTTGGAATGTGTCCTGACCTCAGCGGAACGGAACCACTGATAATGACCATTGTCTCTTGGAGACGGAATTGCGTATTGAGTACTGTACTATTTATTGAAACCCCTCAGGGGACAACCAGAGTGGGCTGGTTGAGGGATTGCATCATCCCAACCTGATTGACATCTGAGACCCCATGAGTAAGGATAAAAGAGGGGTCTGGGGAACAACCCCTCTAGACGCACCAGGAGAAACGCTAGAAATCCCTTGACAGCGTTTGATAGTGAAAGCCAGTGGGGGCTCATGTGTGTCCTCCCTTGCCTGGGTGGCAGGCTCACCACGGAAGAATGGTTTAGCTAAAGGAGAGGTCACAATTGAACAGCCATGACGAGACACCTGACGGATCAAAATCATAAAGGAAAGCCGGCAAGTTATTCTCCTAAATTTCTCTCTCTCTCCAACAATTGCAACACAGCGGTCCCCAACGGCTGCAGACTGCATGAACTGAACAAACTTTATATTTCCATCGGACAATTCATTATCCCCTAGACAACAATAGAGCTTAATTCTTATTGATTATTATTATACCCGCACTTTTAGATTTAGTATTGACGACGTATGTTATCTGTATATTTGCATTGATATTATTTTTGTGTATTTTTATTAATAAATACTGTTAAAAATAGTATCATCAGACTTCAACGGATGCCTCTATCTTTGCTGGTAAGAGACCCCGTTACGGGGTTCGTAACAGAAGAAAAATTATATTGCTCAGTAGGTTTGTAACTATCAGCACATGACTCTATAACTCACTGCCTGAAAAGGTAGTAAAAGTATTAACTGAAAAAAACCATAGACCAAGAGGTAGGAAGTGAGATTAATTTAAAGGCTATTTTTGGCTTGCATGCACAAGTAGTGTAAAATAATCCTAGAATCTGTCAGCTAGAATAAATACAAAGATGTAGCCTAGAATTTGAATGCGTGTGCGGTTCCTACCTGCAAATTGGTTGCTTTTGGAGTGGAATGCAGTTGTGAAGATTTCTGGGTTAAAATGTGCCACACTAGACATTTAACTGAGCACTTTGAGTCCCACTCCAGGCTTATGTTCAGGATATGATTTTTGCATCAGACAGATATGGAAAAGAATGACGTAATCCCCTTGGAGCTTAGTCTGGATGCTTTAGAGAGAAACATTCTGAAATAAACCCTTCGGCCAATCTACTGCGACTGTGCCAGAAACTGCCTTTTTACTTCAAGTCGAAATTAAAGTAAATTTATTATCAAAGTACATACAGTACTGTGCACATACAGTTTATACAGTATATTGCTAGGGTGCCTCAGATTTTTGCACAGTATTGTTGTGTATTGTAATTTTATGCACTACTCTGTACTGCTGCTGCTGCAAAAAAAAAACAAATTTCATAACAATTTCCTCCTTTGAGATATGGAAGGGTATGGGAGCACCCAAAAGAAACCCACACTGTGATTGGGATAATGTGCAAACTCCACACAGACAGCATTGAATCTGGGTCTCCAGTGTTATGAAGTAGCAGCTCCACCCGCTGTGCCACTGTGTCAAGCTAAGGTATGCCTGTGTGTTGGTATTGGAATTGGTTTATTATTGTCACGTGTCGATACAACAAAATGCTTGTCTTTCCTACTGTTCATACAGATGAGATCATTACACAGTGTATTGAGGTAGCATAAAGTAAAACAATAACAATGCAGAATAAAATGTAGGAGCTACCGAAAAAGTGAAGTGCAGGTAAACAATAAGGTGCAAGATCATAATGGAGTAGATTGTGAGGTCAGGAGTTCACCTTATCTATACAAGAGGTCTGTTCAAGAGTATAACAGTGGGATAGAAGCTGTCTTTGAGTCTGGATCTACCTGATTTCAGGCTTTTGTATCTTCTACCTGATGGGAGAGGGGAGAAGGGAGTCTGTCTGGGGCAGGTGGGTCATTTGCCATGCTGGCTGCTTTACTGAGACAGTGAAGAGTACAGACAAAGTCCATGGAGGGAAGGCTGGTGCCCATGATGTACTGAACTGTGTCCACAACTCTCCGTAGTTTCTTGCAGTCATGAGCAGAGCAGTTACCATAACAAACTGGGATGTGTTATAATAAGTCAGACAGAATGTGTTATAATAAGTCAGTAAAAATTGGTAAGGGTCGATGGGGACATGCCAGATGCAGAGGCATTGTTGAGCTCTCTTGGTTGTGACATAAACATAGTTGGATTTCTTGGCTGTGACATCAGCATGTTGGTGGTGACATCAATGTCATTGTCAGCACAAGTGAACTGTAAAGGCACTGCTCCTTGAGCAGGTCCCTCCATCCACTACTTCTACAGTCATTCTGCTCTTTCATACCCTGGAGTACAGGTCCTCTGATCCAGGGCTTTAACACAGTAATACATAGATGACCTTTGTCAATTTTTGCATTTGTTGATTTTCACCCCCTTGAATTTATCCACTGATTTCTCCTTACTGTATTAATTAAAGTTTAAATTCCTGACTCTTACTAGACACTTGTACCTGAAGGTCGGATCCATAAACAGCATGCTTTAGTGCAAATAGCATATAATGGCTGTTCAATGCATAAATTCAATTTATTATGCCCAATTTTATTACCATACCCCAAATCATACCCCAAAGCAATTGGATGAGCTATTCACTTTTGCACAGAAAATGATGTTGAATTGTGATTTGTGTAGCTGGATTGCATTAACAGCATGGAATGAGCATTTTCTCATTTAAAGACACAGTGCTGACACCTGAAAATCTGACATGTTATCTTCAGGATTCACAGCAGGCTTATCAAAAATCTCCACAAAGCCATCTGGTTCTGCTGAAACCTACTGTGAGTTCCTGCAACCGGGCCTGGCGTGACACAGCCACACCCATCAAGACCTTTTTTTTTCAGGAATACCATAACCTGTGTGCATTTGCCTGGAGAAGAATGTATTTGTAGGAATTCATGATGGACACATATATAGGGAAGGGCTTATGTTGTACACTTATGTCAGAACTATTCTCTCTGCTAATTCTCAAACTTCTTACCACAGGATCATTCCAGGCGATTGCTGTAGTTCAGTGAAAGTTCATCAGTAAGGTTAACCAGGCACTTTGATACTGAGGAATGACTTTATCTACTTCTATTCCAGTAAGAGGTATGTCATATATTGGCCAACACGAGGAAATCTGCAGATGCTGGAAGTTCAAGCAACACACACAAAAAATGCTGGTGGAACACAGCAGGCCAGGCAGCATCTATAGGGAAAGGCGCTGTCGATGTTTTGGGCCGAGACCCTTTGTCAGGACTAACTGACAGGAAAGGTAGTAAGAGATTTGAAAGTAGGAATTAGCAATAAAGAGATCCAGAGCAGGCAAAAGACCAGAGTGGGGTGTATCAGTAATTAAGTGATCCTACTTTCAAATCTCTTACTATCTTTCCTCTCAGTTAGTCCTGACGAAGGGTCTTGGCCCGAAACATCGACAGCACTTCTCCCTATAGATGCTGCCTGGCATACTGTGCTCCACCAGCATTTTTTGTGTGTGTTGCTCATATATTGGCCAATGGGATTATATGGACTATTGGCTTCCATGAATTGCAATGTTATGCTCAATAATCCCAACTGTTCCTTATTGTGCCTTGTGGAACATCAGGTGGCATTTTTACCATTTCTGTAGCATTGTCTTTTTTATGAGGCTGATTTGTTAGCTCGACAGTCAACCCAGCATGGATGGAAAGTGTGCAAGGAGCCAGCCAGATTCAGACGCGGGACCATTAGCCTCGAAGTCCGGTTCTGATGCCTGTACGCCATCAGCTGGCATCCTGGCATTGATGGCCAGATAGAATCATTGGCATGTAAACCATGACATAAGGACAGAACTCTCAGAATGAGGAGAGAAGCTGTCATTCAGCTATAATCCTCAATGAAAAGGCATCATTGAAATGAGAGATAGTTTGCAGCATTGTCATGTGACACGTATTTATTTTCAACATATCCTGGCAGCACCCAGGATCCTTAAAGAGGACCACAACTTTGTTGTGGTTTAGAAGCTTGCATGCTTCAATGATTTGCCGAGCTCTGTTGGCTGAAGTCAGTGCCTTGTGCTTTGTTGCTAAGGTCATCCATGCCAAACAGGTCAAAGGGTAGAGATTCACGCGTTCAACTCAAGGCTAACAACCCTGACTGGTAAAACAAAATTGTTACAGAAACAGCAATGAAAAATCCTTCTACATCTGTGTGCAATAGTATTCCTCAGACTCCACCCGACTCTTGCATGACCAACTGTAGTGAAAACCAAGCTACTGACACAAAGTAAGCCCTGGATACTGCCAGAGATGGAGGAACTTCAGTGCACCCTAAGCACCAGTGGCATTACGGGCAGTGAGACCCAGAACTCATTCATCCTTATGGAGATTGGGCTTCCAGACTTTGTCAAAAGCCTCCACTGCCAAGAATATGAATCTTAAAGGATGAAAATATTCTCCACTTTCCTGGTTCATCAGTTGTGTGAAGTTCCCTTGCAAAGGCATCCTCAAAATTCATGTTGGATTATTCTGCCAGTCTGGTGGTACTTTCCGGTATATTCCAAGCAGGAACAGAGAATTCAACATTGTGTGTTGAGCGTTGCACAATCTTACCTTGGACGGGGAGCAGTGAGTTCTCAAGGAAGAAGAGGATGAAGTCCAAGGGCCTGGAAGCCCATGGGGAGAAGAGAACTTGAAAGGGTACAGGAGGAGAAATCCCCAAATGCAGACCTGCAATGCCATTTGCCTAGGGACGGGAAGAGGAAGGCCACCCACTGCAGGAGAAGGATTTCCTTTACAGCGAGAAGTTCCTAGTTACCATTCTATGTCGACAGAATTCCATGCCACAGAAGCTAATTGTATCAGCAATGCAATTCTACATTGAGCTGACCAATCTGATAACATGAATGTTCACCTCTCCTACTTTGAGGTTCATCTGTACTGCTTGATACACATCTACACAGAGATGCATTACCCATTTACTGAAATGGTTTGTTGTAGCATCCATTACATTACACAATTTTTCCTTTGTAAATGCAACATATGCTGCAGTGCTTTCTTTCTGCTATCTTGATGTAATTATGTTTGGTGCCATCTGTCTGGATGACGTGCAAAAGCTTTTTCTGCACTTTGGCATATGCAATAATAATATACCAAAACCAATGCCTGTTGAACAGGTAATGTTCTCAACTCTTAATATTTGTTCCTGCTCTTCTGTGCAAGTGTGATCTTCATTTCAACCTTTCGCCACTTGTACTTGTTGTTAAGCAGAGTAACCATAATCACTGAGTGTAATATACATAACACCAGTGTAGTCTGATTGAGGTTCTAGGGATTTCAAGATTCAAAGTAAATTTATTATGTCACTATATATTACCCTGAGATTCATTTTCTTGCAGCAATTCACAGTAGATCAAAGAAATATGATAGAGTGAAAAAACTACATACAAAACAAGGATCTTGGGGTCCGAGTCCATAGGACGCTCAAAGCAGCTGCACAGGTTGACTCTGAGGCTAGGAAGGCATATGGTGTGTTGGCCTTCATCAATCGTGGAGTTGAATTTAGGAGCCGAGAGGTAATGTTGCAGCAATATAGGACCCTGCTCAGACCCCACTTGGAGCACTGTGCTCAGTCCTGGTCGCCTCACTACAGGAAGGATGTGGAAACCATAGAAAGGGTGCAGAGGAGATTTACAAGGATGTTGCCTGGATTGGGGAGCATGCCTTATGAGAATAGGTTGAGAGAACTCAACCTTTTCTCCTTGGAGTGATGGAGGATGGGAGGTGACCTGATAGAGGTGTTTAAGATGATGAGAGGCATTGATCATGTGGATAGTCAGAGGCTTTTCTCCAGGGCTAAAATGCTTGCCACAAGAGGACACAGGTTTAAGGTGCTGGGGAGTGGGTACAGAGGAGATGTCAGGGGTAGGTTTTTTACTCAGAGAGCGGTGAGTGTGTGGAATGGGCTGCCGGCGGTGGTGGAGGTGGATACGATAGGGTCTTTTAAGAGATTTTTGGATAGATACATGGAGCTTAGAAAAATAGAGGGCTATGGGTAAGCCTGGTAATTTCTAAGGTAGGGACATGTTTGGCACAACTTTGTGGGCCGAAGGGCCTGTATTATGGTGTATGGTGTAGGTTTTCTATGTTTCTATGATGAGTCAGCATAGAGAGAAGAGGTAGAGAGGCTTATCAAATGGGGTGAGAACAACCTGAGTTACAACATGGACAAGGCAACGTATATATATGATTTTGGACTTCAGGAAGGCACAGATTGACCAGACTCCATCGCACGTCAATGACGGGCGTAGAGCAAGTGAAGAACACAAAGTTCCTTAGTGTGTATATAACAGATGATCTAACTTGAATCTACAACACCAGTCAAAAAGTAACAGCAGCATCTACACTTTCTGAGGAGATTGAAGCATCCAAGACCCACTGCCCCCATTCTAACAACTTTCTACAGGAGCACCATCAAGATTGGCCTGTCTGTCTGTTTCATTGTGTGGTATGGAAGCTGTAAGGCATCGGCCTGCAAGATGCTATAGAGAGCAGTAAAATCTGTTGAGAGAATCATCAGGATCTCCCTTCCTCTTATTTGTGATATTTAATGGCAGATGAAGGACCCAGAGCATTGTTGAGGATCCCTGCCACCCATCCAACAATCTCTTTGACTCACTACCATCATGAGGGAGTACGGGAGCATCAGAACTAGGACTACCATACTGGGTTATAGCTTCTTCCCTCAGGCTGTGAGACAAGGCTGTGAATACCCTGCCACCACCAAGGTCTTGTCACTAGACTGGTGAGCTGTTTACTATTTACCTGTGCTGCACACTACGTGTCCTTTGAATTATATTTTATTAACTTATTTATGGTAATATTTTGATTTATGTGCTATGTATGATATATGTTTTGTGAGTGCACCATGGTCTGAAGGAAAGTTGTTTCATTTGTTTGTACATATGTGCAGTCAGATAACAATAAACTTGAACTTGAAAGCACTCTGATCTTCTGAACAGTCTATTCAGAACTGATAGGAACAATCTTCCAGATCCGTCACTTAACTCATCTGTGCATTTCCACTTATTTCCCTTTGAGGTATAGTCCAAAGCAAAAGAGGCTCATTCAAGAACATCTTATATCTCTGCTTTCCCGTTCCCATACTCATTCCTGTTCCAACATGTCAGTTCACAACCTTCTTTTGTGCCACAATGAGGCCACCTTTATGTTCCCTTTCGATAGCCCTCAACCTGATGGCATGAATATTGATTTCTCATTTTGGTAAAATTTCCCTCCCCCTCCCCTTGTCTTCTATTCCTCATTCTGACATCATACCTGTTCTTGCCTGCCTATCTCTTCTTCAGGGTCTCTCCACCCCCACCCCTTCTCTTTCTCCTGTGGTCCACTCTCCACTCCGATCAGGTTCCTTTTTCTCCAGCCCTTTACCTTCCCTACCCACCTGGCTTCACCTTTCACCTTTTTATTCTGTCATTGCTCCCTTTCCTTTCCAGTCCTGAAGAAGAGTCTCTGTCCGAAATGTTGAGTGTTTATTAATTTCCATGAGGTTGCCTGACCTGCTGAGTTCCTGCAGCATTTTGTGCGTGTTGCTTTATATCTCTGCATGCAGCTTCTCTCATATTTTACTTTGTTTAGCAAGAATCTCTGCACCAGGTAAGTGACAATGGTAACTGGAATGAATTCACTCCAGGGAGGGATAAATATCAGAAGAATGAGATATCCTGGCATTGACACTCAGATGTAATCACTGGCAGACAAGCATGTAAACCATGGCATGAGGACAGAACTCTCAGAAAGAGGAGAGAAGCTCTCATTCTGCCATAATTCTCAATGAAAAGGCGTCATTAAAATGAGAGATAGCCTGGAGTATTGTCATGTTACACATATTCATTGCTCAAGCTTTCTAGACGAGGAACAACAGCCCATACAGCTATACTGGCAGATGCCACCATGATCTCAATTAAACTTGTCTGATAATGAGCAAAATTGCAAAACACAACACGCCTTTTCATCTGATGCTGTGTCTTCACTGAAATTTATGCAAAACCAAGAGGCATTTAAACAATAAAATAAGTAGACAATCTGTCTTTTATAATAAACACCCTAGTGGTTCTCATAATTTACATTCTAATATAGTGGTTTACTGTTCTTGACAGTTAATGAGGTGCTTTGTCTGTGTGGCTATAGAAGACAGAAGTCTATGGTTTGTAAACCAATGGCCCCTGATCCATGAGAGGAAGAATGGCTTCACTCTGCAGCCCATAGCCAGCTGAGAGTTCAGTCCAGGAATTCTGGCTGCAACATACCTCCTCTCTCCATTTCACAAAGAGAACAAATGATTCACATGGAGGAAGGAGGGAGGACTCTGCAGTTCATGGTATATGTGGTACTAATTTCTGGTTACTCCCTTTTTATTGCTGTTTTGCACAATTTTGATCGGGGCAGGCTGGTTCTGCGGCCTATAGACAATCAGTGTCCCCTGCTTTATGAATGTTCGCTTTACACTGCTTTGCTTTTACAAAAGACCTATATTCGAGACCTGTTTTGGTGTTACAAAGAGGATTTTCACTTTTACGAAAATTTTTCCTGCATAGGTTAATGGTTCTTCGCTTTATGCCATTTTGGCTTAAGAAAGGTTTCATCGGAATGCTCTACCTTTGTAAAATGGGGAAACAGCTGTACAGTGCCAATTGAACTGAACTGAAGTGAACATTCCTAGACTGTTTAAAGGACTCTGCAGTTTGATGTTTAATATTTTGTGTGATATTCGCTCATTTTTTTGTCATTTGTGTGATTTGTTCTTTACTTTGCGTGTTGGATGATGGTTTCTTTGAACGGGTTACATGGCATTTCTTTGTTCTGTGGCTTTCTGTGGGTTGTATGATGCATACATACTTCAATAATAAATGCCCTTTGAATCTTTAAAGATTCGAAGAACATAAGAACATAAGAGATAGGAGCAGGAGTAGGCCAATCGGCCCCTCAAGCCTGCTCCGCCATTCAACAAGATCATGGCTGATCCAATCTTAACTCTAGTTATCACCGAATCCCACAAGGCAACAGTGCCAACCAACAGGGCACCATGCCGCCCATTTTATTTTATTATTCATCCCGCCCAAACCCATGTGATCATCCGGGGAAAAAAAACGATTTGCCAATTGAGGAGAAAAAATCTGGAAAATTCCTCTCCGACCCATCCAGGCTATCGAAAACTGGCCCAGGAGATCACATGGCTGATCTAAACCTAGCCTCATGTCCACTTAGCTGCTCACTCACCGTATCCCCTAATGCCATTTTTATCCAGGAAAATGTCTATCTCCGTTTTGAATTTATTGAGTGTAGTAGCTTCCACAGCTCTCTGGGGCAGTAAATTCCACAGCCCCACTACCCTCTGAGTGAAGAAATTTCTCCTCATCTCAGTCCTGGAACGGCATCCCCTTATTTTAAGATTATGCCCCCTAGTCCTCGTTTCAACCATCATTGGGAACATTCTCCCCACATCCACCCGATCAAGCCCCTTCACAATCTTATATGTTTCAATAAGATCGCCTCTCATTCTTCGGAACTCCAATGAGTAGAGTCCCAATCTACTCAACCTCTCATCATACATCAACCCACCCATCCCCGGAATTAACCTAGTGAACCTTCTCTGCACTGCCTTGAGAGCCAGTATGTCCTTCCTTAAAAATGGACACCAGAACTGCACGCAGTACTCCAGGTGTGGTCTCACCAATACCCGGTACAACTGCAGTAAGACCTCCCTGTTGTTATACTCCATCCCCCTAGCAATAAAAGCCAGCATTCCATTGGCCTTCTTGACCACCTGCTGCACTTGCATACTAACTTTTTGTGTTACCTGCACCAGGACCCCCAGATCCCTTTGCACAGAAGCACTTTCCAGTTTCTCTCCAGTTAGATAATAACTTGCTCTATTATTTTTCCTGCCAAAGTGCAAGACCTCACACTTGTCAGTATTATATTTCATCTGCCAAATGTCTGCCCAATCACTCAGCCTATCTATGTCCCCCTGCAGGTTTTCAATGTCCTCCGCACTCATTACACTCCCTCCCATCTTTGTGTCATCAGCAAACTTCGATACGTTGCATTTAGTCCCTTTCTCCAAATCATTAATATAGATTGTAAAGAGTTGGGGTCCCAACACCAACCCCTGCGGAACACCACTAGTTACCAACTGCCAGTCTGAGAATAAACCATTTATCCCAACTCTCTGTTTTCTGTTAGAAAGCCAATCCTCCACCCATGCCAGAATATTACCCCCAATCCCATGATTTTTTTACTTTAAATAATAATCTTTGGTGTGGCACCTTGTCAAATGCCTTTTGGAAGTCCAAATACACCACATCCACTGGTTCCCCTTTATCTACCCAATATGTTATGTCCTCAAAGAACTCCAACAAATTTGTCAAACATGACTTCCCTTTTGTAAAGCCATGCTGACTTTGTCCTATTAAGCTATGTTTATCCAAATACCCTGTTACTGTTTCCTTAATTATCAATTCCAACATTTTGCCAACCACAGATGTTAGGCTAACTGGCCTATAATTCCCAGCCTTCTGTCTGTTGCCCTTTTTAAATAAAGGAGTTACACTAGCATTTTTCCATTCTGCTGGGACCATTGCCGAGTCCAGCGAGTTTTGAAAAATTATCACTAATGCATCCACAATCCGGACTGCCACTTCCCTTAAGACCCTAGGATGCAAGCCATCCGGTCCAGGGGATTTATCCACCTTCAGTCCCATTAATTTATCAAGTACCATTCCCTTGGTGATCTGAATCGTAGTTAGCTTCTCTCCCCCTAGAGCCCCCCTTTATCCAGTGTTGGGATATTAGCTTCATTAGTCACATGTACATTGAAACATCAAAACATACAATGAAATGTGTTGTTTGCATCAACAACTGATACTGTCCGAGGATGTGCCAGAGACAACCCACTGGTGTTGCCATGATTCTGGTGCCAACATTGCATGCCTACAAGCATATGAGAGCAGCTATGCGACTGTGCCACCGACTATCCACCTCCTGATGTGCTCATGGTTTATGTGGTTCTCCATATTGTTCCTCAAAAACAATAATCTGCTGGTATGTGGCATCTCTCTGCTCCATGTAGATGGAGATTAATTGCCATGTCAGTTTTTAAGCATATTTTTAATTCATTTTATGCCATTTTGTAGCTAAAAACTGTATGTTTCTTCGAGCTATTTGCACTACCTAATTCTTTTTGCTTCACTGGTGTTTTATGGGTACGTGGATAGTGTCTTTTTTATATAGAGATCTAAAACATGAGTCAAGTGTCTTAGTCATTTCTGTAATTCCCTAAGAAGGGAGCTCAATGACTAGTGGGTATATCTTAAGAAGGAGTAAAGGGGATTTCAGAAGAAAAAAGGCTTTCATTCAATGTAATGTGTTTGGAGACTCATTGGCAGAAAGGTTGATGGAGGACCAAGGACTGGCATATGGGCTTTTCCTCAATAATTTTGGTTGGTACCAATAAAATGAATCAAATGAACCTTTTGCACCATAATTTTACATGGTTCTTTGATATTACAATTCAAGAGCAATATTTTAAATTTGTCATTGAAACTGAATGGATTCTGGAAATGGATCAGAAAAAAATTAATTGCATTTAAAAAGCTGCTCAGCTTCCTTTTGTTTGTCTAGCAGCATCAGGCATGTTGGGAAGAGATTTTTCTTTGGTTACTAGTGTTGAGTCTTTGCTGGTGGTGCAGAGTAGTATCCGCACTGGACTTCGGAATTGGCGGTCCCAGTTTGAATCTGGCTGGCTTCTTGCACAGTTCCCATCTGCGCTGGGTTGAGCGTTGAGCTAGCAACTTGGCTTCATAAAACAGATAAACGCTAAATATATGGCAAGGTTGCCGCCCAATGTGCCAAACGAGACCTGGGGAGTGATTAGACCTTTAATTTTTTTAAACTTGCATTAGTATTGGCTGCTTGGTTTTACGTTCCTTCCAGTAACATTTAAAACACATTGAGACAGACACTTTATAGAAAAGGTATAGATTGAATACAGGCTTAACATGAGTAAGTGGGATTAGAATAGAGCGGCACTTTAGTCAGTATAGATGAGGTGGACTGAAAAGGCCCATTTTTGTGTTGTTCTACTCAAAGGCTCCTTGATTGCAGTACAGCCATGCTAAAAAGGATTTAATTTCAGTTCCTCTGTGTATCAAACAATTATTCCATAATTTCGACTGAATTCAGTGTACTTGATCCTCATTCTGTGATTAGTGCTGCCTGATGTAGATAGATCACTATGTTCTGGTGCTCTGTGAATAAGCTGGTGAGTCTTGATGCGCAATTTCTCACCTGATGGAGAAGGGCTCATCCAGAGGGATCGGAGATATCTTATTCGGCTTCTTTCATCACCTGATGTACATAATAACCCTAAGCTGAGAGAGCTGGTCTCCTCTGCTGTTATCTAACCCATGAGGCAACATTTCCTCCATTCCCATTAAACTCCTTGCTCCTCTCCAATCTAGGGTCTCGAGATGTTCAGCAACAGAGGCCAGGAGTGGTAGAGCAGCCGCAGGTGAGGTAGTGGTAGTGGGGTGGGAGGGGTTGGAGGTAAGGTATGTAAGCAGAGGTGAGGGAGAAGAAGGAAGTAAGCAAGTGAAGTGAGAGGAAGGGGGACTGAGCGGGGGTGGGGAGAGTAATTTGAAAGGCAGAGCTTCAGGAAGGGGAACAGAGGTAGAGAAACTGAAAGAGAGGAATATCAGAATGGGGGCGACATGAGACAATAGGATGCAGGTATGGAGAGAGGGAGAGGGAGAGGGAGAGGGAGAGAGAGAGAGAGAGATAAGAAAAGAAGTCTGGTCTCCAAACATCTTGAACCTTCATGCCACTAGACAATGATCTTGCTCTGTTAAGACCATGTGGCAGCTTGTTTTCTACAATCACACCATTTTGAAAGAGTTCAGGCCTCTTCCACTCCTCAGAAATGGAGTAAATTTTAATCCTAAGGAATTGCCTGAGACAAACAACACATGCTGGTAAGGTAAGTTCCTACCATACATAAAATAAACTGCAGTATAAACAGTGGAACCTGATATACTCTTCCCTCACATCTAGACAATCTAAACTCATTTTCCTCTCTTAATCAATCATACAAAATTAATTTCCCTCAGTGACAGTGATTGCTAAACAGTGCCAAGAGAAGCTAAAGATTGCTGAGATGGTATCTCTTCGCAGAAATGTGCACTTTGTCCACAGGTTAAACAGAATTAATGGTTGTTCTGAAGATAGCCATGATCCTGCTTTTTCACCCTACCTTTGTCATTGGGTAAGTGATATCAAAGGGTAGAGATGGAAATCCAGCAGATAAAACTAACGTGTTAAATAAAAAGAATTAATTAAAGGTATGTGAATATACAATAGATGCAAATTTGTATATCTGCTCACCGTGCTTGCTTCGATGATATTTCATGTCTTTGCAGTTGCTGTCAGAATCAGTCAGGTTTAGTATCACTGGCATATGTCGTGAAATTTGTTGTTATGCAGTAGCAGTACATTCCAATACATTACAATCAAAACTGCAAATTACAGTAAGAAGTATATATTTATATATAAAGTGACATGCAAAGGTTTGGGCAATCATGGTCAAAATTTCTGTTACTGTGAATAGCTAAGCAAGTAAAAAATGACTTGATTTCCAAAAGGCATAAAGTTAAAGATGACACATTTCATTAATATTTTAAGCAAGATTACTTTTTTATTTCCATCTTCTACAGTTTCAAAATAACAAAAAAAAAGGAAAAGGGCCTAAAGCAAAAGTTTGGGCACCCTGCATTGCAGCTTATAAATGCTTTCTGTAGCCAGCTAAGAGTATTTTCGATGATGTTTAGGTCGGAGGACTGTGAGGGCCATGGCAAAACCTTCCGCTTGTGCCTCTTGAGGTAGTCCATTGTGGATTTTGAGGTGTGTTTAGGATCATTATTCTGTTGTAGAAGCCATCCTCTTTTCATCTTCAGCTTTTTTACAGACGGTGTGATGTTTGCTTCCAGAATTTTCTGGTATTTAATTGAACTAATTCTTCCCTCTACCAGTGAAACGTTCCCTGTGCCACTGGCTGCAACACAAGCCCAAAGCATGATCGATCCACCCCTGTACTTAACAGTTGAAGAGGTGTTCTTTTCCTGAAATTCTGCATTCTTTTTTCTCCAAACATACCTTTGCTCATTGCAGCCAGAAAGTTCTATTTTAGCTTCATCAGTCCACAGGACTTGTTTCCAAAATGCATCAGGCTTGTGTAGATGTTCCTTCGCAAACTTCTGATGCTGAATTTTGTGGTGAGGATGCAGGAAAAGTTTTCTTCTGATGACTGTTCCATGAAGGCCATATTTGTGCAGGTGTCGCTGCACAGTAGAACAGTGCACCACCACTCCAGAGTCTGCTAAATCTTTCTGAAGGTCTTTTGCAGTCAAACGGTGGTTTTGATTTGCCTTTCTAGCAATCCTATGAGCAGTTTTCTTGGAAAGTTTTCTTGGTCTTGTAAATCTCAACTTGACCTCCACTGATCCTGTTAACTGCCATTTCTTAATTACATTACAAACTGAGGAAACGGCTACCTGAAAACGCTTTGCTATCTTCTTATAGCCTTCTCCTGCTTTGTGGGCATCATGTATTTTAATTTTCAGAGCGCTAGGCAGCTGCTTAGAGGAGCCCATGGCTGCTGATTTTTGGGACAAGGTTTGAGGAGTCAGGGTATTTATAAAGCTTTGAAATTTGCATCACCTGGCCTTTCCTAACAATGACTGTGAACAAGCCTTTTTTTTCCACTCTAAAGTTGTACAAAACAAAAATATTATACTAATCTTGCTTAAAATGTTGGAAAGAATGTTTCATCTTTAACTTTATGACTTTTGGAGATCAGTTCATCTTCTACTCACTTAACTATTCACAGTAGCAGAAACCTTGACCAGGGCTGCCAAAACCTTTGCATGCCACTGTATTTATATAATTAAATTAAATAAGTACTGCAAAAAGAGAAAAATTAGTGAGGTAGTGTTCATTGGTTCAACGTCTATTCAGAAATCAGATGGCAGAAGGGAAGAAGCTGTTCCTGAATCATTAAGTGTGTGCCTTCAGGTTTCTGCACCTCCTTCCTGGTAGCAATGAGAAAAAGGCATGACTTGGGTGACAGGGCTCCTTAATGAAGGATGCTGCCTTTTTGAGGCATTGCTCCTTGAAGATGTCCAAGATACTATGGAGGTTAGTGTCCATGATGGAGCGGACTGAGTTTGCAACTCGCTGCAGCTTATTTTGAACCTGTGCAGTAGACCACCCCCCCCCCCCACCCCCCATTCCAAACTGTGGTGCAGCCAGGTAAAATTAGAGGGATATTTTTTTCCCCATTTTAAAGAAATGTCTTTCAAGAACATCATTGTAATTGCTGTATGTAGCTGTGGAGGGTGAATAAGTTGTTTCAAGACTTCAAGCTGTCTAAATAGTCACCAGAAAGGGAAAAACAATATTGCCCTCTCACATCAGTTCTGAAGAGCAAAACGCTCTAAACGTGGTGCCAGCAGCAGCATGTGCTGATGTGAAAGGAAGATTTAGTGCTTTCAGAGAGCTGAAAGTACACTTCTTTCAATCTGCATGCAATAAGTCAGCCTCTGTAGGGTAGCCTGACAAGCCATGGACGTAGTTAATCTATCACTAGATGGCAGGACACATAATACAACAAATGTTTTCAGACAGGTTCAATTGAATTTTCAGCCAAACACTGCCCACTTAGCAATCTAAGTGTGCTTTATTCTTCTAAGATATATTTGAAGCGTGAAGAAAATGTAAGAGCTCAATTTGAAATCAAAATATTACTAAACACAAATGAGAACCACGTTTAATATCATTGGCCTATGTCGTGAAATTTGTTGTTATGCAGCAACAGTACAATGCAATACGTAATAACAAAAACTGCTAATTACAGTGTATATATATGTAATTAAATAAAAAAAGAGAAAAAGTAGTGAGGTAGAGTTTATGGGTTCAATGTCCATTCAGAAATCAGATGGCAAATGGCTGAAGCTGTTACTGAATTGTTGAGTATGTGTACTCAGGCTTCTGTACCTCCTTCTCAATGGTAGCAATGGAAGAGGACATATCCTGGGTCCTTAATGATGGATGCCACCTTTTTGAATAATCACTCCTCGAAAATGTTCTGGATGCTGAGGAGGCTAGTGCCCATGATGGAGCTAACTGAGTTTACAATTTTTTGCAGCTTATTCTGATCCTGTGCAGTGCCCTTCCCCAAACCAGATGGCGAAGCAGCCAGTTAGAATGCTCTCCACGGTACATCTGTAGAAATTTGTGTGACTTTGGTGACATACCAAATCTCTTCAAGCTCCTAATGAAATATAGCCATTGTCGTGCTTTCTTTGTAACTGCATTATTATGTTGGGCTCACCATAGATCCTCAGAGATGTTGATGTATAGGAACTTGAAAATGCTCACCCTTTCCACTTCTGGTCCCTCAATGAGGACTGGTGTGCATTCCTTGGTCTTACCCTTTATGAAATCCACAACCTATTCTTTAGTCTAATTAATGTTGAGTGCAAGGCTTTTTCTGTGACCCCAAACAATCTATTTTGTTCCTGTATGTCTTCTTGTCACCATCTGAAATTCTACCAACAATAATTTATGTCATCAGCAAATTTATAGATGATGCTTGAGCTGCGCCTAGAGAGAGAGTAGAGCAGTCGACTGAACATCTCCACCTCACTGACTATCAGCGAAGAGGAGATGTTATTTCCAATCTGTACAGGTTATGATCTGGAAGATCCAGTTACAGAGGGAGGTACATAGGCCCAGGCTTTGAAGTTTTTCGATCAGAACTGTAGGAATGATTGTGTTAAATGCTGAGCTGTAGTCAATAACCAACAGTATTAGTATTGTCCAGGTGATCCAAGGATCCAACCTATTGTGGCAATAAGCAAATTGTAGTGGGTCCAGGTCCTTGCTTAGGCTGGAGTTGAGATGATATCAGAGGTGGAGATGGTTAGCAATTTTAAATTCCTGGATGTTACTATTTTAGAGGATCTGATCTGGACTCAGCACTTAAGTGCAATTGAGAAGAAAGCAAGGCAGCACCTCTACTTCCTTAGGAGTTCCTGTTGTAGGAAAGCAACATCCATCATCAGAGATCCCACCCAACTAGACCATGCTCTTTTCTGCCATCAGGTAGAAGGTACAAGAGCCTCAAAACTCGCACCATCAAGTTCAAAAACAGTTGCTACCCTCAATTATCTTGCCCTTGAACAATAGGGGTCAACTACATTCACTTGCCCACCCATTGAAATGTTCCCACAGTCAATGATCTCACTTTAAGGACTCTTTATCTCCTTACCTCATGTTCTTGTTACTTATTACATATTTTCATCTGCACAGTTTGTTGTCTTTTGTGCTCTGGTTGATCTTTCATTGATCCTGTTATACTTACTATTCTATAGATTTGCTGAGTATGCCCCTAGGAAAATGAATCTCAGGGTGGCATATATGTACTTTGATAATAAAAATTACTTTGAACTTTTGCAAATATTAAATCATTAGTTATTACTTCAAAGGTGATTATCAATTTTTAAAATTAAATCTTCCATTTGTGTTTATAATTGGACTTGCTATTGCAAATTGTTTTAAAATCCTGGACGGCAGGTTTCCAGTGTTGCAAGCCAACGGATCATTGGCTCTCTGCTTATATCTCAGCCCTGTCTTGTGGTCAGTGCCCGCTGTATGAGAGGGAAGGGATGGTAGCAGGAGGCCAGCCATCATCAACAGAAGAAGGGCACAGAAAGCAAGATATTGCCTGGAGATAAGGTATTTATGGCTTTGGGGAGTATTTATGGTCCCCAGGGGTGTAGAATCCTGAAGGTCCCTTATGGCATCCTGAATAACAGACCAACTTGATTTATCTGCCAAGTGTCTATAGTGATTAAAGACAACAGAGACTATAACATT
Organism: Hypanus sabinus; assembly: GCF_030144855.1. NCBI lineage: Eukaryota > Metazoa > Chordata > Chondrichthyes > Myliobatiformes > Dasyatidae > Hypanus > Hypanus sabinus. The sequence goes on from NC_082713.1 coordinate 167,693,165, forward strand.
TTCTACAATGTAAAAAGGGAAATAGCAAAGAAAAATGATTACTCAGATGCAGAGGAGGCTCAAATTATACAGAGAATAACAATACATTGAGGTGAGGCATTAAACCTCAAAAATAATCCTCAATTTATCTGATTTATGGATTTTCACTGGAAACCCTTTAATTCTTTGGAGATACTGTGTGTGTCTATATTCCCCCGAAGGTACTTTGATGCTATAACAAATAAAGTACCACAATCAGTGTGTGGGAACACAGTATTCATACATTTCTCCAGCCTTTCAGTTTGCACTTTGCTTGCTGAAGCAGATTCCTTTTGTAAATTTAGAAGCTGTTGCATTTTGAATCTGCATCTGCTAAAGAAATAATAAGCACACAGAAAAAGTTCAAAAACACAGATACTGAAGATGCTGGAAATCTTGAGCAACACACAAAATGCTGGAGGAACTCAGCAGGTCAGACAGCTTCTACGGAAATGAATGACGGTTAATTTTTTGAGCTGAGACTGGAAAGGAAGTGGGAAGACCAGAATAATAAGAATAATCTTATGCTGGCTTCTTTCCCTTTCCTTTCCAGTCCTGATGAAGGGTCTTGGCCTGAATCATCAATTATTTATTTCCCTTTATGGACGCTACCTGACTTGTAAAATTAAAATAACCATGTATTTTAATCACATAAAATGATAATCATAATTAAGGAGAATGTGATGGAGAAATGAAGAAAACTACAACCAATAAACACCCTAAATCTGATTACCTGTTCTACTGTGTTTAAAAAGATGTGGATGAATTAGTGATGGTCTCTGAAAATTCTAGTACAGTGCCAGCAAATGGGAAAGTAGCCATTATATCTGTAGTTTCATGTCAATTGTTGGAAAATACTGGAGTTTATAATAAAGATGTGGTAGAAAGAGAATGTGATAATTTTTTAAAGGATCTAGTTATTAGGACAGATAATGGGGAACCAATAAATTTTAAATTGGTAATTGATAAGGTAAAACACGAGATCCCAAGGGTTATGGATCAGTATAATTAAAGGTCAGAACAGATAGTAGGAATAAATTATTCTTTTTCAGATTGGCAGGTTCTTTGTAGTTTGTATTGATGATTTGATATCAACAATTGGTATTAATAATTTTCATGTAACAGCCTATCTTTTCAGTTACTATTGGTGATGTTACAGTGTTAGGTGACAAATGAACCACAAGGAAGATCTAGCATATTTTTCTGAGAGCTATTGGCCAATTGTGATGGCTATTTGATGTGCTAAGTGATAGTCTCAATCTGGTCTAAAGCTTCTTTCAATGAAATAATTTAGTCAGTGTAATCTGGTTTGAAATAAATCAATTAGCATAGCCCCATTGTTTTACACTGCATCTCCTGGACAGTCAGCCCTGTGCTGTGACCTGTAAATTGGTGCTTTGTGTACAGTGCTGTATATTATTGCTTGCCACTTACATTGAGAGCTAAAGACTGACTTCTGTTTATGATAAGAAGCTGAACAAAGAATATTGGTTGGAAGTTTAACTTACTCGAAAACAAGTCTTTGATCTTGTGATGTATCAGCTGCTATGTTAAAAAGGTGTGCTTAGTAAAATGACCACCCGCACCCCCCCCCCCCCCAACACTCTGGGGCAGAGAATATCCATCGCTGGTGGATTACTGCTGTAAGGGACTGTGCCTTTTGTAGTGATGTTATTTTTATTATACTTGCTGTTCAGTAGATTATTTAATCTGACAAGTCATGGTGAGTTTATGTAAACTTTAGCTACAGAATAGTAGAACAACCCACACAATGCACTGCATACAGGCCTGTGGACACTCAGTCATTCAATACATTGAAGGCTGAAATGAATAGGTTTTTGGGTGCTACAATTGCATCAGATGGACAAATGGATTTGAGGTAAAAGATGTGCCATGTACTTAGTGTCAGAGTGTAGTTGAGACAAATTACCTGTCCTATTATTTCTTATGTATGTTAGACAACTTGGAACTGGAATTTGAATTTATTGTTAAAGCTCTCATTGGAATCTGTTGGGAAAATCATCTGCCGATGAAACCAATCCAGTTAATGCATAATCAACTGAATCTAATTGGAACATGAGCTGTTCAACCTAAATTGCTGCACCAGATATTTCCCGATCTTGGAGAATAGTCGTATTCCCCTTCATAAAAGCATCACTCTTTAAGGACTGCTCTCTGCTAGGGAAATGAACTTTATGGATATTTGCCAGACTTGTGTAAATGTTAAGGTAAATGTTTATTGATTATTTGCCAGAAAGTAACAATGTTCATTGCTTTCTTATGCTCTTTAGCATTCTAGCAACTGCAATCACTGGTGACAATATTTCCTTTTCCTTATCATTATGTAGTACTTTTCTTCTCTCATTAAGTAGGTAATAGGAGAACAGAAATGACTTCATTGTGAAACTGTAAGCAGAATGTTTCTCATTCTTTGTTAAGCTTCTTGAGAAATCAGGCAATTTGGTTAAAAGGTCAATTTTCATATTTGTCAAAATGATAAAATGGAACACAGGATAGCACCTGCTATAACGAAACAACTATCAGATATTTAGGAGTGGTTGTTAATGTCCTCTAGAAAAATATTGTAGTTATTTTCCTAGAGTTCCTGCAGATATAATGACCCAGAATTTGTAGTAGCAATGGCAATGGAAGTACTAGAATTCACTTTGAGAAACTGGTATGAAGGATGTGTGTACATGAATATTTTCTCTAAATGATACTGCAGTTTCTCTTACTGATTCAGAAATCCAATACAGGCTTGCCTTGCTGTAGTCATCTTCAGGATCCATGATCCTCCTTGGGGCATCTACATTCCAGCCCTCTTCATCAGGATCAGGGATCCTCCACTGGCCATCTTCACTGGCCCTCTTCACTGGCTCTCTTCATCCTCCTCAAGGATCCTCCACAGGCCATCATCGATGACTCCCTTTTCGTCAGGATCAAGGACCTACACAGGACAACGTTGTTGTAGCCCTCTTCATCAGGATCAAAGATCCTCCATGGGCCATCTTCACTGTAGCCTTCTTCATCAGGATCAAAGATCCTCCATGTGCCATCTTCATTGTAGTCCTCTTCATCAGGATCAAAGATACTCCATGGGCCATCTTCATTGTAGCCCTCTTCATCAGGATCAAGGACCTCCACAGGCTATTGTCGATGCATCGACTGCCAAGCAACAATCTAGATCTATGAATGTAAGTTATTTATATATACAGGTGTCCCCCACTTTACGAGTGTTCGCTTTATGCCACTTCGCTTTTACAAAAGACCTAACTTAGTAACCTGTTTTCACATTACAAAGAGGATTTTCGCTTTTACGCCATTTCAGCTTAAGAATGGTTTCATAGTGTTACGTACCCCGTAACTGGGTCACTTACCAGCAAAGATAGAGAGGTCCATTGAAGTCTGATGGTACTATTTTTAACGGTATTTATTGATAACAATACACAAAAAATAATATCAATGCAAACATACAGATAATATACATCGTCAATACTAAATCTAAAAGCACGGGTATAATAATAATCGATAAGGAATAGCTTTATCGTTGTCTAGGGGATAATGTATTGACGGATGGAAATATAAAAGTCACTCTAGTTCATTCAAGCTGCAGCTTTTTTGGTTGGAGAGAAAGATGGGTTAAAACTTGCCCAATCCTTTTATCATGTCAATCCTTCGAGAGTCGTTGGGAGTTGATTTCCCCATTGTTAGCTAAAAACCGTTCTTCCGTGGTAAAGGCCCACCGATTCTGAGGCAAATGGAAACGGATGCACGTGGCCTTCCCACCGGCTTTTGCTATTACGGGATCGCTAGCGTTTCTTCTGGTGCATCTGAGGGGCTGTTCCCACAGACCCTCTTTTATCCTGACTCACAGGGTCTCAGATGTCAGTCAGGTTGGGATGATGCAATCCCTCCACCAACCTCCCCCTCGGTTCATTGCCTGGGGCCTTCGATGTATCATACAGGATTCAATACTCAAGTCCGTCTCCAAGTGACAATAGCCGGTATCAATGGTTCCGCCTTTTGGAGGCCAGGACACATTCCAACTCTTTGTGGATTCTGCATGTCTTTCTCTCATTTCCTGGGTCTCCTGAACTGACTCAATAGTGATCTCAAAAAGGAGGGGGCTACCCTACACCCTTCAGCCCCTCAGAGCTGTGGCACATTCGTAACAATAGGAACTCTCTCTTTGTAAGGGGGGGGCACCTGTATTGTAATTTGTCCATGTACCATTTAAAAAATAAGGGTATTGCAACATTTTAAATCTGTGATCTTAACTTCAAAGTATTCTCCTTGTTTTACCATATTCTCTTGTCAGTTTATGCTTACATTATATAAATGTTCTAGTCTTTATTTCCAGTATTCAATTTAATGTTTATGAATATTGTTAAAACTTTTGTACTATGTTTAATCTTTAGTATAATTTGCTGTTCTGCCTTCTTGATGAGATTATAATTGAATTGAATTGACTTTATTACTTACATCCTTCATATGCATGAGGAGTAAAAAACTTTATACTACGTCTCTAAAATGTGCAATGTGTAGTTTATAGGAATTTGTAGTGAATTGTATGTACAACAGGATAGTCAGTATAACATAGAAATACAGTTGTGTCAGGGTGAATTAATCAGTCTGATGGCCTGGTGGAAGAAGCTGTCCTGGAGCCTGTTGGTCCTGGCTGTTATGCTGTGGTACCATTTCCCGGATGATAGCAACTGGAACAGTTTGTGGTAGGGTTGACCTGGGTCCCCAATGATCCTTTGGTCCCTTTTTACACACTTGTCTTTGTAAATGCCCTGAATAGTTGGAAGTTCACATCTACAGTTGTGCTGGGCTGTCCACACCACTCAGCAGAGTCCTGCAATTGAGGGAAGTGCAGTTCCCATACCAGGCAGTGATGCAGCCAGTCAGGATTGTGCCCCTGTAGAAATTTTTGGTGTGATGGGGTAGAGATTTGTCTCTACCATTGGAGGTGTAAGGTGTTCCTTCCCTCTGCAGGTCACCCATGGGCAAGGTGTAGCACCTGATTAGTCCCCCGATCAGGGTCACATGAAGTCATGGGAGCAGGTGGTGGATGGTTGTAAGAGCAGCTGATGCATATCACAAGTCCTGGTTATGCGACCACTGACGTCAGGCAGACAATCTCTGAAGAGTATTGATAATGGCTGGGGCCACCCATTGTATAAAGACACTGCCCAGAAGGAGGCCAAACCATTTCTATACATGGTCATGGTAGCAAGACCATGATCCCCCATGTCATATGGCACAGTACATAAAGACGATGATGATGATGATATAACGGTTGGATTCTTACATGAACTGTGCCTGATAGCAACAGTTGTCAGGAAGGGAAAAGTTCTTCCTTGATTTTCATGGAATGTTTTCTTCTAGTCAGTGGCAAATGTCACAGTTGTTTTCAAGTCAAGGGCAATTGATACAACAAGGATTTTTATTTTCAATTTTGCTCAGCAGATTTTACTTATTTTAAAAGAGGTTATTAGTGCCTTTTCTGCTTCTAGGATTTTCCATTATGGCAGTTTTGGCAACCATTAATTTTGTTGTAAGTTTGATGTGATGATCTCTAATAGAAGATTATAATTCACTTTACAGCCATTTTACCACAACTATTTTTATTGTGATAATTTTTTCCAGTTTTAGTATTATTCAGACATTACACATTTTAATAATTCCATGGTCATTGTGTACTCATAGGGAAAGACCTTGACTAGTCCTAGTTTCATTGTGAAGCATAGTAGTCAGGCTGATGTAAAAAGATACCGAGCACAAATCAAAAGCCTTTAATTTGGAAGAACAAGCATCTTGACTCTGTATTTGTTATTGGAGGTGTCATTCCACTTGAGTCAACCGTGTCAATTTTCAGATGTTCATTCCTGCACTCTTACAGTGTTGGTCAAAGGCACCACCATGAGCTGTATACAGCATGTGATTCTAGTGAAGACAATAGCTTCATGTTGGCAAAGGTTATTTTTGTTGAGCATCAAGAGATTGCTTAATCCTAATAGTTCACAGAAGAATGTAATAATTAAAATGTCATCATTTGCAAAGAGATAATAATACATCTGGAACTTAGAGACATCCCCATTTGTGAAAAGAGGCTCATACATTCCAAAGCTTTGTAGATTCTTTAGCAAGTACATTCCTGTCAGAGAGGGTTATTGTCTCTATTGACTCTTCTTTACACACCAGATAATTGGGTTTCTATACAGACTTGTTACAAACTATAATTTGACCCAAAATATCTTTTGTCCCAAGAATAAGCCCTTATTTTATAAAGAATGTGAAAGCATCTTTTTTTTCTCTCTTCTTCAAGTGCACGGCATAGACGCATTAATGACGAAGTATCGGTGATGCTGTTGCTATGCTATGCAAAAATCAAAGTGCCCTTACAAAATTCTGAACTGATTTAAATTCTATTCCTGTCATAAATGCAGATGACTTCCTTCATGATAGGCAGGTGGAACTGTAAATGTCTTATTTTCCTCCTCCTCTCCTCCTCTGATAGTCATTGCAAATTTTTTTCTAAATCAGTTTGGAAGAAGTAAAATATGCTATATAGATTAAAATCTATTGCAAATTAATCAGAGGAATAATGGAACACAATCTCACAGTTAAAGGTTTCAGTTTAACAGTTTCATTGACTTTCAATCACTCATTGACTTGCTACATGTGCACTCCTATTTGGAAAAGTCATGTCTCTTTCTCCTTAGAGCATAATAATAGCTTTTCTAACTTTGCTTTTCAAGTAAAGTGGTCTCGGCAGTAAGTAATGGTAAATGTAAATTCAATAAGAAATTTATTGTAATATGTCTAGGCATGGAACATTTATGGCTTTAGGTATTATATTAATCTACCTGTAAAGTCTAATTTCACCCCTCACCCATGCTTTTAGGGTATGGATTTTAGGCCACAGGTTTTGTGTGCTCATTTTTCTTTAAATTCGAAGATTTAATTTAGCACTTCAAATTGGTTCAGAAAATATTCTTCTTAGTCGGTCCCTTGGTATTGAGGATGACATTCTTCCACTCTGGTTTTGTAGATTCGGAGCAACATTCCCTCTATGAATTTTTACAGCTGTGCAGACCATCTATTGATCTGAGCAGGAAATTTTTACACTCCCTGGAAACTGCATGGCACCTTAAATGTTTGTTTTAATATGCATACTATAAATTCTTATTAGATTATGATTTTTGTTTGAAAGATTACTTACCAAAAAAGACAGAATATAGAATTTTTCACATCAAACAAACACAAACCGCAACTCACAACACAAGTAAACGATATTAGGCTGTCAAAACAACTGATAGACTCATGGCAAATATAAAATGTTTTGACTAGAGGGCAGCAGCATTCAGCGAGCTGGCAGTTTAATAACAATGAGCTACCGACTTCCATTCTGTGTTTATTGTTACAATTTTAACAGTGTTGTAACTTGAAACACTGAAAATGTAAATACTTTGAAACACTAAAATGGCTCAAAGTAAAGTTTCTGATTTGTTTATTAGTTAGATAATTTATGGATTATATTCATTAACACATAATTAATTACAGGGTATTTCACAATTATGCAAAATTATACTAACATTATGTAAAAGAAAATTCCAACTGCATGGTAAACAAAGGCTGTGTGTGCAGGAGCATTTTGGTTGCTGCACAGTTGCACACCTGTGCAGCCTAGAGGGAACAGTGATTCTGAGATGACAACAGAGAATAACCTGGGAAATGCAGACTTGCCACACATGGGATCAGAGGTGTCTGATGGAGTGGATGGGCAGTTTATGAAACAATGCACTCCTTCCTTTGAGAAAGTGTTGCTTCCAAGTGTTTCTAGTGTATTGACTTGATATTATGAATGTTCCTTCTCCATCTTCAGTGATCATGGGTCAGAAATTCCCAGGAGTCAATGGGAATGATACAGATTTTCCAAGAATGCTTTGAGTTTCACCTACTTTGATTGCCTGTTGATATTCTCCTGTGGGAGAACTCATTATAAAATTTAGGAGTCTGGTTTTGACATTTGGTTGACAAAGTCAAAAGTCAAAGTAAGATTTATGTCAGGTACATAAATGTGTCACCACATGCAACACTGAGGTTCTTTTCTTGCAGGCATATTTAGCAAATCTATAGAACAGCAACTGTACACAGGATCAAATGCAGATATAAATGAATAGCAATAAATAAAGAGCATAAAATAATAAGATAAAAGAGTCCTTATGAGTGCAGTTATCCCCTTTTCTTCAAGAGCCTGGTGATTGAGGGGTAGTAACTATTCTTGAACCTGGTGGTGCAAGTCCTGAGGCTCTTGTACCTTCTACCTGATGACAGCAACAAGAAAAGAGCTTGGCCTGGGTGGTGGGGATCTTTGATGATGGATCTGCTTTTCTACATCAATGTTTCATGTAGATGTGCTCAGTGGTTGAGAGGGCTTTAGCCATGGTATGCTGGGCTGCATCCACTACTTTTTGTAGGATTTTCTGTTCAAAGGCATTGGTGTTCCCATACCAGGCCATAATGCAGCCAGTCAGCACACTTTCCACCACACATCTATAAAAGTTTATCAAGGTTTTTGATGATGTGCCGAATCTCCACAGACCCCTAAGGAAGTAAAGTCACTATTGTACTTTCCTTGCAATTAAATTTATATGATGGGTCCAGGACATGGCCTGTCCAAAGAGCCAACTGAGTAAGAAGCTAATCTGGGAGAGGACACTTGTAAATATACCATTATAGGGACAGCAAATTTAAAATATTAGGGACCAAATGTGATTTTAAGTGGACATAGTTTCAGTTTCAGTCTACCAACAGAGATTAAGAAGTCTTTGTAATGTACAAAGAGGGTAATACATTACTAACCTTATCACGTCACATTATCTTTATTAATTTACTATTTGCTCTTTCCCCGGAGACTAAGTAACTATCTGACCAATTCACCTGGTTTCCTGTTTGAGTGATTAAGGCCGGAGCTCTATGTGAGATTTTGTTTCACATGTCAGATTGCATAGCAACACATAATCACTACCTAGCAATAGCACTTCATTACTGGGTGTCCTGCAGGATGTGATAAGGTGCTATATTAATGCAGTTTATTTTCTTTAAAGCAAAGCAGTGACAAAAACTGCCCTTATCACATAACGTGAATTCTCCTGAGTCTTTTAAAACTGATATGTACTTAAGAGTAGGAAGTGGATCAGAAATTGTGGAGAAACAGCATTATGTTCAAATGGGAGACAACCTTGAATCTTAATGCTGACAAATTTACACAGTCAAACTTTGCTTAAAATTATTAATGTTAAATGAGGCAATGACTAGTAGAGAGAGTGAAATAATAAAAACTTAAGCCTTTAGTGGTGATTTGGTTAATAAATACCACTGATGGTGTCATTGTAATGTTCCCTAAACAGTTTCTCTCCTTTTCCAAGAGAGCAGAACATTGTAGATGTAAATGTAATAGAAAGGAATTAAAACTGCACATTAGGAGGTGTTCCATCACCAGCACTTCATAACATAATTGCACTTAAATTGAAAGTACATGAGGGATATATGAAAACCTGTATGCAGACCAGATAAGGCAATATTCAGCTGAAAAATGGGTAATTACAAATGTGACATCTATCATTATTCATAGTTTTATTCCCAAAGTATCCAATTAGATCTTACCTCAATTATTTTAAAAATTCTAGGTCACAATACTCTTGCAACAATATGTGGCTTCACAATACAAAGTTCAAAGTCTATTATCATCTATTGATCTATTATCAAAAAATGTCCAAATTATACAACCTTGAGATTTATTTGCTCACAGGTAGCCACCAAGCAAGAAATCTGAAAGAACCCAATTAAAGAGAAAAAATAAAAATAAGAGACCAACACCTGACATTCAAGAATACAAAAAACACAAATCATGCAAACAATTGAAGCGAACAACACCAATCTGAACCGACAACTGTGTCCTCAGATCTGAACCCCAGAGCAGCCCAGAGTAGGCCCAAAGCCTCTCTTATCCATTCATCATATTAATGGGCACGGAACACAACAGCCAGGGCAGTCTTCATAGCTTCAGTGCCATAGAGAAAAGAGAGATCATTATAGAGAATGAGCAAAACTGGTTCTTGCCCCAGATTCCAACATCCTGTCTGTTCAGCCTATCTGGGCTGACGTTTAAATTGACCAAACAATGGAACAGTGAAAGGGTCCAGTGCTCTGGAGCGAGGAGAGAACATCATGGGGAGTCAGCAAAATCAGCTCTCACCTCCGATCTGGGCTGGTGTTTAATTTCTCCAACCAACGTATCGTACCTCACGCTGGGACCCAGACTCCGCTGTAGTAAAAGACTCCAGGCCCAGACCTCACTGCCCAGCCTGAAGTTGCTGTCAAGCTCTTCAAATCAGCTTGATACCCAGAGCAATCCAGCCTGTACAGGCACTGAATCTCCTCTGCCCAGACCACGACTTCTCCTTTCAATGCCCAGAGCAATTCAACCTCGCTCCCAGGCCAAATGTATGGGCATCGGAGCTCCATCTGCATCGATTCTACAACACACCATCTTGGCTTATCCCCCAAACTCGCCGTGCCATTGCTGGCAATGATAATTTAACACAATTTACTTCAGTAAAGGTATTTTCAGTGATGAGTTTAGTCAGAGTTTTTTTGACTACCAGAAAGCTGCTGCCATCTTTATTGTAATGGTAGCAGAATATTAAAAAGTGTCAATGTCCAAATCTGACTGGTAATTAGCAGTGAAAATTATGCTTGATTTAATTCTAGAGTCATTAGGAAGATAAAAAGGGACCTTTATGTATTTTACTTTCTATTTTTATTCATTGAGATACACCACAAAATAGGCCCTTCAAACCCTTTGAGCCAGGCCACCCAGCATCCCCTGATTTAACCCCAGCCTAATCACAGGACAATTTTCAATGAGATTTAACCTACCAACAGGTTCATCTTTGGAATGTGGGATGACACTGGAGCACCTGCAGGAAACCCACATGGTTGCGGGATCCTGAGAGGCAAATAACAGAGGGGCAAATCACTAAAACAAAGGAACTGACAAAGAACCTATCATCTTGTGATCTTCTGTAAAGCTTTAGAATACACACCCAATTTATAGGAAGTTCTGCTAATAACACTGCTAACTAAGGTTCTTTACTGAAGCCTGGTCCTGTTGGTATTAGCTGTTCAGGACATAACTTTTGTAATTGGTGTTTATGTAAACAAATAGTGCTAAAAGACGAAATGTATTTACTATAAGTGCTCTGTGGTTTTGCTTTTACATAAAGCATAGCCACAAAGCAGTGTTGCATACATGGGGGAGGTGTGGAGCTCAAGAACCGCATTTTGGCCCACAATATTAGAAACATAGAAAACCTACAGCACAATGCTGTGCCGAACGTGTATTTACTTTAGAAATTATCCAGGGTTACCCATAACGCTCTATTTTTCTAAGCTCCATGTACCTATTCAGGAGTCTCTTAAAAGACCCTATCGTATCCGCCTCCATCACTGGCAGCCCATTCCACGCACTCACCTCTCTCTGCATAAAAAACTTACCCCTGACATCTCCTCTGTACCTTCTTCCAAGCACTGTGCCCTCTCGTGCTAGCCATTTCAGCCCTGGGAAAAGGCCTCTGACTGTCAATGCCTCTCATCAAGTTATACACCTCTATCAGGTCACCTCTCATCCTCCATCACTCCAAGGAGAAAAGGCCGCGTTCATTCAACCCATTCTCATAAGGCATGATGCGCCAAGCCATTTATATTAGTAATCGAATGGCTAACCGGACTAATCTTTTCTGCCTATACAATGTCCATACAGCTCCATTTTCCTCCCATTCATTTCCATTCTAAGTGTCTCTCAATGTATCTGCCTCTACCACCACCCCAGCCACCCATCACTCTAAGTAAAATCTGACGCATTGTACGTGTACTTTACACTGTGTAAAAAAAAACTTTCTTGTGATAGAATATTTTGGGAAAGGACTCAGCCTGTAAATTATTTTAATCACTCATTGTCTTAACTTCGTGAGTCATTTATCATTTTATGAGATTTCCTTTGGGATATTAGACAAATGCTGAGCTTTTTGATGCCCTGTCCCCTCCCACACCTCCGCCATGTATGCAACACTTCTGATTGTTCATTTCATGAACGGATATGAAATTAGTTGGCTGCCCATTTACTTTCTCTCTCTCTCTATGTACTGGAGAAGGTGTAAGCACTTGAAGCAAAGATAGTAGTCATTTCACCCAAAGACAGTACTAGAATGTAATGGCTACAACTGTACCTTACAAATAATGAATACTTTGTAGATGTATTTGTATTCTTTAAGTTTAACTCAAGTTCTCCAAGAATATTCCATAATATAATGAAAGACACTTCTACATTTCTAATCAGTGACTGAAATTGTATCTCATGAGGATGCTTTTATTTTGCCTTTCCAGTGTTTATCTGATGAATGACCATGTCTGATCTATTAGTTAACATCGATTGAGTTAATGAAATTTTAAAAAATCATGTTGCACTCATTGCATTAACCAACTGATTGATGTTTTCGGTCAGTAACTCCATATCAGCAGACAGTAACTACAGAAATCTCACATATGTTAAACCATATGATTTCACTAAAGATTAGTATGATATCTCAATTCCTGACAAAAATAGTTTGGAGTTCTTCTGGCACTTATCCAATATAACTTGGTGTTCGTTCTGCCCCAGGTATCTATTCTGATTGAGATAAGTTTCACTGAGTTCTCCCCTACAGATTTGCTTCAGATAGCAGATGTCTACCATCATGGTAAATAAATATGTTTGGGACTTGAGCGTGAGAAACAACATGGTTTAGCAGATATTTGGTTGATGGATTCAGCTCCCATCTGTTCTTCAAGCGGGTTTAAAAGATTATGGCATGTTCCTGTCTCTCTTTTCCCTCTTCCCTTTGTCTTTGTTTTTCCTTCTGTATCCGATAACTCAAATTCTCTCTTGGCATTGTCATGATAGTATCCTGATTAAATTACAGGATTAGTATCCACATGACTGGCCTATTGAGGACGACATGGTACCACAGTGCTTTACAATGTAGGCGACCTGGGTTCAATTCCCGCCGCTGCCTGTAAGGAATTTGTATGTTCTCCCTGTGGGTTTCCTCTGGGCGCTCCAGTTTCCGCGCAGTCTAAAGATCTAATGGTTGTTAGGTTAATTGGTCATTGTAAATTGTTGTGATTAGGCCAGGGTTAAATCAGGGGACCTGCTGGGTAGTGGGGCTCAAGGAGCTGGAAGAGCCTATTCCACGCTGCATTTCAATAATCAAACAATAAATAAAAATTTAGAGATATGAGTTCAAACCAGCCAAACGTGAAGAATTTTAATTTACATAATGAAGTAATTCTGGAACTGAAACTGGTAATCAGTAATGATGAGTCCAGAACTACTGGATTGTCTGTCTGTCTGTCTGTCTAGGTACCATATCCGATGCGGACATTGGTGACCGTGGTTTTCTTTGGATGACTTCCATTTTCTCGATGTGTAGCCACCTGGCTAGGCTTTTGATGTACACGAGCCGAGGTCTTCCTCTAGGTTTGCTCCCCTTGATCTTTCCAGAGAGAATGAGTTTTTCTAGTTCATCTTTCCGCATGATGTCGCTAGGAATCTGAGTTGTCTTTCTCTTATTGTTGGTATGAGTGATTTAACTCCTTGAGCTCTTCTGAGAACTTCTTCATTTGATGTGTGTGTGGTCTTTTCCATTGCTGGGGAAATGGTCCAGCATTCAGTTCCATAAGTCAGGATAGAGTAAATGTAGCACTGCAGTATTCTGTTTTTAGCGTACATGCTCATCTCTCTTTCTGTTAATATGGTCTTCATTTTCTGGAAAGCTTCTTTCGCCATTGCTATTCTGTATTTGATATCTGTGTTGCACCTGCCATCACTTGTTATTTGGCTGCCAAGATATCAGAATTTGTTGACTTGTTTGATGTTTGTATTTCTGATCTTGATCATACGTTGTGGGATGTTTGTCTTTCTGGAGATGACCATGCTTTCTGTCTTGGTGACTCTCTGACGGTGGTGTCTGAAAAGAGGATGCTGTCCAAGTTGCATGCCATCTTGGACAATGACTCCCATCCACTCCATAATGTACTGGTTAGGCACAGGAGTACATTCAGCCAGAGACTCATTCCACCGAGAAATAACACTGAGCGTCACAGGAAGTCATTCCTACCTGTGGCCATCAAACTTTACAACTCCTCCCTCAGAGCGTCAGACACCCTGAGCCAATCGGCTGGTCCTGGACTTATTTCAACTTGGCATGATTAACTTATTATTTAATTATTTATGGTTTTATATTGCTATATTTATTCACTATTCTTGGTTGGTGCGGCTGTAACGAAACCCAATTTCCCTTGGGATCAATAAAATATGTCTGTCTGTCTGTCTGTTGATTGAGAGGCCTCTGCGATTACTTTCTGCTGCCAATATGGTGAGTAGTTCTTGGAAGTTTTGTTTCTGAGTCGGCTGTTAGTACTGTGTGATCAGCATATCTGATGTTATTTATATTGTGGCCTCCAATTGTGAGCCCTTTGATGTCTTTGATACTTCTCAAGATATTTTCACTATACAGGTTGAATAAGTCGGGTGAAAAGACACAACCTTGCCTGACTCCTCTCATGATATTCACATACTCACACACTTCTCCTTTTATTCTGCTCGATGCTGTCTGGTCCCAGTATAAGTTTCTTAAGAAACATATATCTTTCCCATCTATGTCAAGATCTTGAAGCATTTCCAGGAGATTTTGGTGTCTGACAGTGTCAAAAGCTTTTGTATAGTCGATGAAACATAAGTAGATGTCTTTTTGTACCTGGATGGCTCGTTCACAGATCATCCATAGCATGAAAATTGCATTTCTGGTTCCAGTGTTTTCCACAAAGCCTCATTGTTCTTTACTGATTTCTGGATTTATACAGTGTCTTGCACTCATCATGATTACTCTGAGAATGATTTTTGCCACATGACTCATCAGGCTTATTGTACGATGTAACTCACCTTCTGTTGCTCCCTCTTTCTTTGGAAGTGTAATGAACACTGATTTACTTAGATCATCAGGTATCTCCCCATGATCATAGATTTCATTTGCTATTTCTGTTATTTTCTCTATTCCAAAATCTTCTAAGGTCAGTATCATTTCAACAGTGATGTTGTCTGGACCAGTTGCTCTGTTATGTTTTGTTTTATTTATGGCTGTTCGAATTTCTGATTTTAGAATGTTAGGACCTTCAAGATTCTTCTTTATGTTCATTTTTTTTTCATCTTTGGTCTTCAAGAAGTTCTTTTATATATCCTGTCCATCTGTTTAGGATTTCTTCTTTGCTTATAATTAAGTTGCTGTCTTTTGCCTTGATGCATCCACTTGCTGATTAAGGTAATTTCCCCGTTAGTGCTTTAATCTTACTGTGCATCATCTTTGTTCCAGAGTTATGAGTTTGTAGCATTTCTATCTCTGAGCATTTCTCATTTAGCCATCTGCCTTTAGCTTCTCTGCATTTTCTTTTTATTGCTTTATCAAGTTGTTTGTCTTCTTCACTGTCTCTTGGTTTGATGGTCTGTTTTTGTTGCATCAATTGTATTATATCTTCAGTTATCCATTTCTTCTTACCTTTCCACTCTTTTCATGGGATGGTTTCTTTAGTAGCTTCAACCATTGGTTCTGTCAGTATGTCCCAGGAAGATTTGCCCCCTTTGTCCTGCTGCAACTGAAAATGGTTTTTCACCTTGATTGTGTACTCTGTTTTCAGATGAGGGTTGTTTTGTAGTTGTTGATAATCCAGTGGCTCTGATCTTTTTGGTTTCTTTAATTTTCTCATCTTTATTTTCATTTTGCAAATGACTGGTATTTGGTCATTCCCACAGTCTGCTCCAGGGTTGAGTTCAAATTTTTGAATCTGTTATTGATTATTATGTAATGAATTTGGTTTTTGTTGTTCCCATCTGGGCTTCTCCATGTCCATTTCCTTCTTGGATGTTGTTTAAACCAAGTGTTGGTGATTATCTGATTGTTTGTTTTACACCATAATATAAGCTTTTCTCCTTGTTTCTTTCTCCCAATCCCTGGTCTCCAACATTATGGTCTTCCCCTCAGCAACTTTTGCATTGAAGCCACCCCTTGACTATGATGACTTCTTGTGATTTGCATTGTTCTAGTGCTTTGTCTAGGGAGTAGTAGAAGGCATCGACTTCTTCCTCTGAGCTTGCCATTGTGGGTGCGTATACTTGAATGATAGAGATGTTTTGTTGTCCATTTAGTTTGATTAGCATCATTCTGTCTAAGATATTTGTAAAGATTATTGTAAAGAAAAAAATCACTTCCATCAGAGAAGTGAATTTGTCATTCTTACCTTGTCTTAATGGAATATACTTGGAAAACTTGAGTTAAACTTACAGAAAGCAAATACATTTACAAAAGTACTAAATGTTTGTAATATATAGCCAATGCTTTCTAGTTCTATTCTCTGGCGTAATACTCGACCCATTGATGTGCTTGGCTGTAATTGGTTCTTCAGTTAAAGCACAGTTAGGGAAGTGCTGACCGCCAAGTCCTGTGAACAAATGATTTTTTAAAAAATCATCCATCTTTGTAATTCCCTTCCTCAAACCCTTGGTCAACACTCTGTTACTCTGTGCTGATTAAAGCATCAAGCAAGATTAAAATTATTGGAAAGTAGGTGTTCATCGCTGTCTGCCTGCATATGACAGCTCTCCCTCTCTTTGCGCTGCTGGCATCGAATGGGACGTGCAGGAGTCTTGGGTCCCACGCTGCCAGGTTCAGGAGCAGTTGTTGCCTTGCAGACATCGGGCTCCCGGATGGGCTTCACTCACTCCACCACTGAATGCACTCCGTGGCTGTGGGTTCACTTCCGGGGACTCTGCAGTTCATGTTCCATGTGATTATGTAAGCATCAAGGGTGAGAGCAAAAAATGGAGCAGTGTTCAGCTCACTGCTTTGTGATGTTCTCTCGCCCCATGGCTGTGGCCTTCAACCAACAGCACGCACCCCATCGCTGAACTGGCCCCATGACTGTGGCCTTCAACCATCAGCACACACCCCATCGCTGAACTGGCCCCATGACTGTGGCCTTCAACCATCAGCACTCGCCCCATCGCTGAACTGGCCCCATGGCTGTGGCCTTCAACCATCAGCACACACCCCATCGCTGAACTGGCCCCATGACTGTGGCCTTCAACCATCAGCACACACCCCATCGCTGAACTGGCCCCATGACTGTGGCCTTCAACCATCAGCACTCGCCCCATCGCTGAACTGGCCCCATGGCTGTGGCCTTCAACCATCATCTCACACCCCATCGCTGAACTGGCCCCATGGCTGTGGCCTTCAACCATCAGCACACACCCCATCGCTGAACTGGCCCCATGGCTGTGGCCTTCAACCATCAGCACTCGCCCCATCGCTGAACTGGCCCCATGGCTGTGGCCTTCAACCATCAGCACTCGCCCCATCGCTGAACTGGCCCCATGGCTGTGGCCTTCAACCATCAGCACTCGCCCCATCGCTGAACTGGCCCCATGGCTGTGGCCTTCAACCATCAGCGTTCGCCCCATCGCTGAACTGGTCCCATGGCTGTGGCCTTCAACCATCAGCACTCGCCCCATTGCTGAACTGGCCCCATGACTGTGGCCTTCAACCATCAGCACTCGCCCCATCGATGAACTGGTCCCATGACTGTGGCCTTCAACCATCAGCGTTCGCCCCATCGCTGAACTGGCTCCATGACTGTGGCCTTCAACCATCAGCGTTCGCCCCATCGCTGAACTGGCCCCATGGCTGTGGCCTTCAACCATCAGCGTTCGCCCCATCGCTGAACTGGTCCCATGCCTGTGGCCTTCAACCATCATCTCACACCCCATCGCTGAACTGGCCCCATGACTGTGGCCTTCAACCATCAGCACTCGCCCCATCGCTGAACTGGCCCCATGACTGTGGCCTTCAACCATCAGCACTCGCCCCATCGCTGAACTGGCCCCATGGCTGTGGCCTTCAACCATCAGCACTCGCCCCATCGCTGAACTGGCCCCATGGCTGTGGCCTTCAACCATCAGCGTTCACCCCATCGCTGAACTGGCCCCATGACTGTGGCCTTCAACCATCAGCACACACCCCATCGCTGAACTGGCCCCATGGCTGTGGCCTTCAACCATCAGCACTCGCCCCATCGCTGAACTGGCTCCATGGCTGTGGCCTTCAACCATCAGCACTCGCCCCATCGCTGAACTGGTCCCATGACTGTGGCCTTCAATCATCAGCGTTCGCCCCATCGCTGAACTGGTCCCATGGCTGTGGCCTTCAACCATCAGCACTCGCCCCATCGCTGAACTGGCCCCATGACTGTGGCCTTCAACCATCAGCATACACCCCATCACTGAACTGGCCCCATGACTGTGGCCTTCAACCATCAGCACTCGCCCCATCGCTGAACTGGCCCCATGACTGTGGCCTTCAACCATCAGCACACAGCCCATCGCTGAACTGGCCCCATGACTGTGGCCTTCAACCATCAGCACACACCCCATCGCTGAACTGGCCCCATGACTGTGGCCTTCAACCATCAGCACACACCCCATCGCTGAACTGGCCCCATGGCTGTGGCCTTCAACCATCAGCACACACCCCATCGCTGAACTGGCCCCATGACTGTGGCCTTCAACCATCAGCACTCGCCCCATCGCTGAACTGGCCCCATGGCTGTGACCTTCAACCATCAGCACTCGCCCCATCGCTGAACTGGCCCCATGGCTGTGGCCTTCAACCATCAGCATTCGCCCCGTCGCTGAACTGGCCCCATGACTGTGGCCTTCAACCATCAGCACATACCCCATCGCTGAACTGGTCCCATGACTGTGGCCTTCAACCATCAGCACATACCCCATCGCTGAACTGGTCCCATGACTGTGGCCTTCAACCATCAGCACTCGCCCCATCGCTGAACTGGCCCCATGTCTGTGGCCTTCAACCATCAGCATTCGCCCCGTCGCTGAACTGGTCCCATGACTGAGGCCTTCAACCATCAGCGCTCGCCCCATCGCTGAACTGGCCCCATGGTTGTGGCCTTCAACCATCAGCACACACCCCATCGCTGAACTGGTCCCATGGCTGTGGCCTTCAACCATCAGCATTCGCCCCATCGCTGAACTGGCCCCATGGCTGTGGCCTTCAACCATCAGCACTCGCCCCATCGCTGAACTGGCCCCATGCCTGTGGCCTCACTTTCAGGAGTTCTGCAGGAGTTCTGTGTTATTTGTTTACCTTTTTATTATTTGCACAATTTGTTCTTTATTTTTCACACATTGGATGTGTGCCGGTCTTTGTTGTGTGGGGTATGTAATGAGTCTATTTTGCACTGTATCTCAGTAAAAAAAGACAAATCTCAAAGTTGTATATTGTATACATACTTTGATAATAAATGTACTTTGTACTTTGAACAACTGGTATATGCAACTGATTCAGTTAGAGCAGTTAGCTGATGTCTCAGATACCTTGGTCTGCTTACACCTTTAGCAATGTATGATGTGAAGTCTCTGAACTGGAGGGTGTGAGAATCTAATTGAAGATCTATAATGTGAGGTGTTTTACTCCTGCAAGATTTGGGCTATTATATATTTACTGCATATACGTAGATATTTACACTGCACGTTGCATCCGCAAAGGAAACAACATTATGAAGGACCCCATGTACCCCTCATACAAACTCCTCTCCCTCCTGTCACCTGGGAAAAGGCTCCGAAGCATTCGGGCTCTTACGACCAGACTATATAACAGTTTCTTCCCCCAAGCTATCAGACTCCTCAGTACCCAAAGCCTGGACGGACACCTTGCCCTACTGTCCTGTTTATTATTTATTGTAATGCCTGCACTGTTTTTGTGCACTTCATGCAGTCCAGTGTAGGTCTGTAGTCTAGTATAGCTTTCTCTGTGTTTTTTTATTACATAGTTCAATCTAGTTTTTGTACTGTGTCATGTGAACCATTGTCCTGAAAAACGTTGTCTCATTTTTACTATGCACTATACCAGCAGTTATGGTCGAAATGACAATAAAAGTGACCTGACTTGACTTGACTTGATATTTCGTAAGCAGATATTTAAGTCAGACTCTTTGATTCACCCAGTTTAATTCAATTACAATTCCTTTCATAATATAAGGTTGATGGGAGTAGTCAGCTTAAAAGGTTCAGTACAGACTAGATGGGCCAAAGAGCCTATTTCTGTGCTGTACTTTTCTATGACACAATAATGTTTGTCCCAACATATGCAACAATAATTAAAAAAGTTTAATTAAAACATTCAAAATTCAGTACATTTGATGATAAATGTTACCAAGTTTCTCCCAGATACAATATTTGCCTTGCAGCTGAAAGGAAGAACTGCAGACTTAATTACGTTATAGATTTAAACTTGCTCAACATTGAATTAACTAATTTTACAACGGCAGTTCCATTCACTCTAATTAACAAGTACAATAATGGTAATGTTGTGATTGAAAACCTAACTAACAATTAAAGGAACATCATGAAAAGTATTGAATTGTTTATAAACAGTGAAATCCAAGGTGTCAGTTTTAATAAATCCAATCACATAAATAAAACAGGGATTAAATAAATTGTACTTACAAAATAAAAAGCCCAATCCCAAACTATTGGAGACGGAGACACTGCATTCAGCAAGGTTTCTTGCTGTTGTACGATCCCGGCATGCAGAAACATCCGTTTGGCTGGGGCTTGTAAATTATAGATCCATTCTACTATGAATGTAGAATTAAGAGATTAATCCTCATGGAATCAAACAGCAGAATGTGCTTCCAGTTAACATTTACACTGAAGTAAATATTGATCTGTTTTCATAGTTAAGAGAAGCCACATTTATATAAGTGGTAAGGCATGTGATTGTAATATACCTATAATTCATTCACAAGGAAGGGTTTTGATGACCCATTGCAAAGCCAATGTCCTTGAAGAGAAAGGCAAATGTCTCACTGGTTCACGCATGCACAATATTATCTTTATTCATTTTAAGTTAGTTAGATTTCTTTGTTTTGGAGTGAACAATGCTTGCTAATCTTTTGGAAGAAAGTTTATCCTACCAGATTAATAAGAACTAGAAAATGCTGGAGAAACTCAGAAGGACAGGCAGCGCTGGTGAAAGAGAAACACAGCGAATATTTCAGCTCAGTGACTTCTATCTCTCTGTGCATACTTTGAAACATTTTGCTTTTCTTTGGGATTTCAAGCATGTACAGTATTCTCTATCACTGTCAGCAATCATACAAGGGGTAATTGGTAAGTTTGTGGCCTAAGGTAGAAGGAGATGAGTTATACAGCTCTCGTTACATGCCCATGCAGTTCAACTCTTTGAGTGATTATGTAGTAAGTTTGAAATTAATAACATCTCCTTCTACCTTAGGCCACAAACTTATCAATCACGCCTGATGATTTGTTAATTTCAGACATTCTGCATAATCACTCAAAGAGTTGAACTGCATGTGCATGTAATGAGAGCTGTATAACTCATCTCCTTCTACCTTAGGCCACGAACATCAATCACCCCTGCTGTGGACATTTTCTGGAGGTCCAAGATCCATATGCTCCACGACCGCTGGACAATGTGTAAAAGTAGGAGGGGACTATATTGAAAAATTAATGTGCTAGGTTTTCTAAAATTGACTCCTCCTTAGGCTACAAACTTATCAATCACCCTTCATAGGTTCCTTCAGTAATTCAATTTTTCTACTATCAGGAACAAATCAGGATTTGAAAGTGTTAATTCCAGATACTTTTAAAAGTTGCTTCTCATAGCAGGAAGTCAGATTCCAAGAAAATAATTTTTGAAACCAAAAAAATCTAATTTTTGTATTCAAAAAATAGAAGAAGCATCATTATTTCTCTGTACAACTTTGCTATTGCTGAATAAAAGCTATCACATGGCTGGCAATTTATTTTTCAAATGAAGTAACCCAAGAGAAATTTGTTTCTGAATTAACTAGTACTTCAGGTTACTTTGGCACTTCAGTTTTCAACATGGGATTAGTATTGTTGAACAAATGTAATGATGGGCACCAGTATAATGAGATATGTCCTAGGATGTGCTGCGAAACATCATCAGTAATGTAACCTGGGGTCATTGGCTGTTTCGGGTAACATCAGACACTCTCACCCAGCCACGAATGGTCAGGCCTAGCTTGGGTCCCACCACCATTGGTCCATAGATCACATTTCTTGATCCATAGCCATCTGGAGGCTCGCTCAGCAACACTGTGATGGTCCTGATGGTTCTTTTCTTTGCAGCCCACATAATCCCAAGCAGAGAGTTGGTTCTGCACATCAGGCAGCCAGCAAAACCCCTACACCCCATCTCTATTGGCTGACATTGTGCCCTCCATTGCTGTCTGCCACTGCTGTACCAGCTCCTGGTATTTGGCTTCCTTATGCTCAAAACGCCTCCTTAGTACGGTCTTCGCAAGGAACTGTCAGATCTACCACCTGCTTGGAGGTTTCTGACAGAATGTCCTCTCAGTCCTGAGGGATAATGATGCAATGAAGTCAGGGAACTTTAATGGCTTGCCACAATCATGTTTTAGTTGCCAGTCAGAAGCTGTGGTGAGCAAGCTTGCTGGTGTTCTGGGTTGTGGCTGCTATAGTATTTCTGTGACTTGTCATACTTGTTCTGGAACACCTGTTGTTTGCCCAGTCTTCAAGATAAACTTTCAAATTCTGTGATCCTATATTTGCAAACCCTATGCATTAAACCTCTCTTCAAAACGACATAGACTAGAATTTTCATTTTGTGCTAAGTTAGATGAAGCTGACTGAAAATTGGAGGTAGGATGATAAAGCAGAGGGGAGATTATTATTTCTGATTCTGATTTGCCTGTCCCCAATTTCTGCTTTTGCCTCCAAAAGCTGTTTCTTTTAAAATATGGGACTTGGAGATTTATTGTTAGAGGGTTCTTCTCCCGAAACCCTTTCTTTTTCTTATATTTCCCACAACAAAGTTGTTTTGACGTCATGTAATAGTATTTGCTGTTTACTCTTTTCTATAGATGCTGCCTGACCTGCTGAGTTTCTCCAGCATTTTTGTGTGTTGCTTTGGATTTCCAGCATCTGCGGATTTTCTCGTGTTATTTATTTATTTATTTGTTTACTTATTTAGAGATACGGCACGAAATGGCTGCATCTTCCCAATTCAACCCTAGCCTAATCACAAGATAATTTACAATTAACCTACCCGGTTGGTCCTTGGACTGTAAGAGAAAACCGGAACACCCAGAGGAAAGTACGCATTCCACTGGGAGAACTCCTTGCAGAGGATGCCGGAATTGAACTTTGAACTCTGGAATGCCCAAACTGTAATAGTGTTGCACTAGCCACTATGTTAAAGTGGATCCCATTTATACATTTATACAATTGTGCCTTAATGTACTGCCTGCAGATGTGTTGTAGGCAGTTTTCATTGTGCCTATATGATGGAAATAGATAAATATCAGAAAAATGCTTTGCAAGACTACAGGTAAGGAGTAGTGAATGAAACTGGAGAGCCAAAGTCGATATAATGGGAACATGATGTACCAAATAACCCTCTTCAGTGCTATAATCATTCAGTGATTCAGTGATTATATAAAATGATCCATTTGGACTCATCAGGCCTCTAATGGTCAGGGTCAAACATAGATGTTGCATCCTCGCTGTCTAGATACGCAAGCCAATGTAGAACAATATGAGAGCGAGCTCCCCCTCTCCATGCATCTGATGAACTGGGACTCCAGCTCCGGATTTTTCCCTCAGGGTTTACTCCTGAAGCCTTCTCCACAAGGCTTTAGCCACAAGGCAGTGGAGGTTTGAGGTTTCCTGCTCCCAGATGAGCTGCCAACCATGACTGACGAGCCCTATCTGCCCAGAGCGGTTGCTTTTAAGGTGCCTTTGTCCCTTCTCTGGTCAGTAGAAATGGTTCTGCTAACTAAGCCACACATGAAGGCCAAGAGCTGGACTTGTTTGTCAGAGGTTACTTGAGTTGCATGCCATTGGGAACATTTAATAAGTAGTGAGGGCTTGTCCATTTGGAATAAACGCATAAAATACAGGAAGGTTTATGATTGAGGGACACCTCAGAAAAATGTTCAAGTACTTTGCGTTGTACCTTAAAATTTATGTAAAATATGATAATTTAGTCCCAGAGCATTTCATAGTCACAGAACCCAATGTTTGAATGATGATTTAAACGCCATGCCGAATCAGAAAGATCGTGTGTGTACAAGCTGAATTGAAGTAACAGGGTCCAGGTCCTAGTGTGTATTGAAGTGACAGAACCCAATGTGTAGTTGATGATTTAAGCGCTGGGCCTCATTGGAAAGGTTGGGTACAGGCTGAATCGGAGTCCAGGTCCCAGAGCGCATCGAAGCAACTCAACCCGATGTTTGGATGATGATTTAAGTGGCGGGCCAGATAGGAAAAGTCAGGATATCAGGGCCCAAGGCAAGGTTCAGTTTGCTGCTTTGCTCTGTGCTAAACTAAGGGTCTGTGGACAAACTTGCTTCATGGACTTCAGTTCAGAACCCTATTTGCTTGTGTTTATTGTTTGCAAGATTTGTTTTTCAGCCTCTGCACATTGGATGTTTGGTGGTCTTTTTAACTTTTTTTTGGGTTTCTTTGTTTCGTGCTGCTTGTTGGGAGATGAGTCTCAGGTTGTATACATAGTTGATAATTATTGCACTTTGAACTTCAAAGAAGGAAGATTGTTTTAATTCTTAGTATATTGCTTCATTGGAAAGCACTGTTGGTTCATTCACCTCAGTTGCCCTGATAAAGTACTGTATTTAAATTTCTTCTGCCACTACATTATATAGAATCGTATGGAGAAAGGAATATTCATATTGTGCATCAATTCTTGTTGAATGGCCATCCACAATATAGAATGTTTATTTTAAGGCTAGAATTGTTTACTAGCCAGTAATTGTAGGGTAGTCAGTCATTAGAACTCACAACTTCATGAAACAAAGAATTTGTTTAAACGGTGAGAGCAGATTGTAAATACATCGAGGTCACATCAGAACAGTATTTTCTGAAGAGACTGCAGGTGAAAAAAATTGCTCTCAGAGCAACAGTTTCCAGACTTCTGCATGTAATGGCACATGGATTAGAATTCAAGGTACATAGATGGCAAAAGGTTTAGAATTCCAGGTGTGGACAAACAATACCGGTTTCAAAATGCTTACACATCGAAAATCTGGGCCATTGTTTCCATTTTCTATTTTAATGAGATAATACTCATTGGGTGATTCAATTACAGTATATCAAATGATCCATTTGGATAAAATACAGAAGGGTTCATGTTGAGGGAGCACTTCAGAAAAATGTTCAAGCTGCGAAGTGTCTAAAATCATGAAAAAAGAAATAAATATGAAGGGTGATGATTTTAGTGATTAGTGTATTGGTTTATTGGAAAGTAATATTGGTTCATTCACCTAACTAATAACCCTCTTACTGGAATGTTGTTAGGTATTTCTTTTTTAGCACTGTCTGTACTGATGGTCTTTATTTACAAACTTCCCTTGCTGTTCTGAGGAAAAGTAATAATGAGATTCACGAACAAGCTTCAAACATTGTAGCATGTAAATAATGGGATTTAAAGAATCTAACTTAGCAGAGAGAATTCTGTCGGAAATTCCTCTGAGGGAGCTCCATTGTCAGATGTCCTTTTGACCATTTGACTGTTTTGAAATAGTAATGACAGAAGGCTGGGAGAGGGATAATTCAAAAGGTACTGCAGACAATACTAGAATCTGCTGTACACTCACTAAATACAATAGGATTTTCTAGGGGATTGAATGAATTTTGCATGTTCTCGGATTTCTCCAGTAAAGTCAATAGTGTTTGCATTGGTCAGTAGTAAAGTCAATAGCATTCGCATTGGTCAATAGTAAAATCAATAGTATTTGCATTGGTCAATAGCCCTCCCAAACCATTGAGCCCATCTACCTGAAGCACTATTTCAATCATCAGAGATTCTTACCATCCAGGGCATGCTCTTTTTTTACTCTTGCCATCAGGTAGAAGATACTGGAGCCATCAGGTTCAAGGACTTGCACCATCAGGTTCAAGAACAGTTACTGCCTCTCAACCATTAGGCTCTTGAATAGAAGGGGACAGCTACACTCACTTGCCCCATCATTGAAATGTTCCTTCAACCAATAATCTTACTTTAAGGACTCTTTATCTCATTATCTCATGTTCTTGTTATTTATATTTGCATTTGCGCAGATTGTTGTCTTCTGCCCTCTGGTTGATCTTTTAATGATCCTGTTACAGTTACTATTGTTCGGTGGAGGGATCGCAGAGATGTAAGTGCAAGATCCATGATCAGTGCTGATGATGGCTGGCCGGGTCATTGGCTTATTCACTCACAAATGAAAATGAAAAATACGCTGAAGAATAGAGTGCAAAAGAAGCTGAGCCATCCCAGGTTCAACATTGAGAGCCCACAAAACACAGCGAAGGTACCACATCTCCAAAAGACTCCCAACGCAATATCTGGAGGACAGTGAAGCACACTGGGCCACACTGACGACCACCATCCTTGATACTTGTAGAATACAAGACCAGCAAAAACAAAGATTGGTTTGATGAAAATTACAATGAAATAGAAGAGCTAATCAACAAGACGAAAACTTAAAGAGGAGGCCACTCCAAAGCTAAGGCCGTGGTCCAACGTAGAGTAAAGTTAATAAAGAATCAGTGGTGGACTGAGAGGGCCCTAGAAATTCAGCAGCCTACTGACTCTGGTGATATCAGGGTTTCTTTAATGCCACCAAGGCAGTGTATAGCCCTAACAATCATGGTCTAAACCCCCAAAGGTGGACAAAGGTTGCTAAGGACAATGATGTCATCAATTCTCGATGGAAGGAACACTTTCAGGAGATACTTAATCATAACACCACTGTTAACATTGAAGTCATCAACCAGCACCCACAATAACCCAGAAAGGACATTAGTAAGCCTCCTAGTATCAAAGAGGTGCAGACGGCCTGCAAGAAATTGAGGAACAGCAAGGTCACTGGCCCTGTTGGAATTCTGGCAGAAATCCTCAAGGAAGGAGGCACAAAACTTTTAAATCATATTCACGACCTGCTTGTCTAGATCAGGGACCAGGAGAAGATTCCAGCTGAACTCAGTGGCGCCCTGATGGTCACACTGTTCAAAAAGGGTGACAGAGCTGACTGCAGAAATTATAGAGGCACCCCCCTCCTCTCTACAACAGGAAAGGTACTCACCTGAATTTTATGTGACTGGCTTTCACCTCTGGCAGAAGATTTCTTGCCTGAGTCTCAGCCAGAGGAACATCTGACGTGATTTTTACAGCACGTCAGTTGCAGGAGAAAGCCCGGGAACAAAATCTCCTACTTTATATGGCCGTCATAGACTTAACGAAAGCATTTGACTCTGTGAATCATCCTGCCCTTTGGTAAGTACTGTCTAAAATTGGGTGACTGGAGAAATACCTCAAGATCTTACAGCTCTTACGCAATGATATGAGTGCAACAGTCATCAGCAACAGCAGCTCTGAAACAGCACCTTTTAAGGTTGAGAACAGGGTCAAACATGGGTGAATCATTGCAACCATTCTTCATCACACAGGCCAAGACCTCCCACAAGGAGTCCAGATTCTCTATAGTACAGATAGAGGGCTCTTTAACCTTAACAGGTCCAAGGCAAGTGCAAAGTGTCACCTTCTTCCATTGGAGCTCTAATATGCAGATGACAACACCATCATAGCTCACTCTGAGGGGGATCTGCAGTACATAATGGATGCCTTAGGCAGAGCATACAAGCTCCTGGGACTTGATCTAAACATCGAGAATACCCAAGTTCTGCACCAAATCAAGCTCCTAATCTCGCAATCATCTGAGTTGACAACATCTCTCTGGAGAACACTGATCATTTGCCATATCTTGGCAGCCTTCTTTCTTAAAAAGCCAACATTGACCTTGAAATAAGTCGCAAAATAGGCTGTGCGAGTGGAGCTTTGGCTAGGCTGAGAAAGAGGACTTTTGAAGACTGGGATATCAAGACCAGCACTAAGCTTCTGGTCAATAAAGCTATAGTCCTCCTCTCCTTGCTATATGGAGCAGAGTCATGGACAATATGCAGCAGGTACATAAAATCCCTGGAAACTTAAAAGCTGTCTCCAAAAGATTCTGAGAGTTAGCTGGAAGAACAGGCGCACAAACTCCAGCATCCTGGAAGAAGCTAACATTAACTCCATAGCAACAATTGTGACTCAACACCAATTTCAATGGGTTGGCTACATCATCCGTGTGCCTGACTCACGCCTCCTGAAACAACTCCTGTTTGGCCAACTCAAAGATGCAAAGCCCACTCCTGGAAGGCAGAAAAAAATAGTTTAGGGACAATATCAAGGCCCACCTGAGGAAGTGCCACATTAACCTGAATGGATGGGAGAAATCAGCACGGGATAGGGAAAGCTGGAGAAGGGCTGCTTTGAGAGGACTGCACAGCTCGAAGAACACATCCACTGTGCTGCTGAGACTAAGCGGCTTCAATGTAAGGAGAGACTGGAAAAGGCCCAGCCAGCTACTTCCACCACCATCTCAGTGACCTACACCTGCCAACACTGTAACAGGACTTGTGGATCACGGATTGGTCTCTTCGGTCATCTCAAGACCCACAAGTGACCAGATCAGCCACCAGGTTGACTAAGAGTGATCGCTGATGATAATGATGACTATATTATAGATTTGCTGAGTATATCCCCAGCAAAATGAATCTTAGGGTTGGATATAGTGACATATATCTGCTTTGATAATAAACTTTACTTTGAACTTTGCTCTCCTGATAGTAACTTGCAGTAACCCTCAGTCTTAGATTCTTGTATTTCAGATTCAGATTCGTTTATTATTGCATGTACATCAAGACATGCCCCATTTGTGTTAACAACCAACACAATCTAAGGATGATAAATTCTTGCATTCATCCTTCAGTTTATTTGTATTTTCAGTATGGATGACAAGATTAAATCCCTCCACTCTTATGAATGCAAAGCTGGTTCATTTTATATTTCTTTCTGCTATTTTAATGCTAGAAGTAAGTGTTTTAAATTTGTCAATAACTTCATTGAAACAATGGAGAGAGTAACTCATATCAAACTGTTTAAGCCTTTGTGCAAGAATATTGCTTGCAGATATTTCCAGACTATATTGTTAGGTAGATGTGACATATCAAGGGAGTTTGCAGGTCAGGTTGTCATGTTTAATAACTTGGTTGGGGTACAATAATGTAACATGTAGTGGATAGCATCTCTCGTTACATTTATTTTCCTTATACCGTCTACTTTCTTTACCCGGCTGCTCAATTGGTTGAAGAGTGCTCTTGGGCCCCTTGCCTAAGCTTGCATAAGTCAGTAAGGTACTATGTGTCTCTCTTTATTTGGGAAGTATATGCCAACAGTGATTGCCGTCATATGGAATTCTAGTTCAGATTGCATAGAGTCACTGCACCTTGTTGAGTTGGAGAGATTAAATCCAATATCGCTTCCAACTGTAAGTACACATAATGTAGTAAGGAAGGAAGAATCAGAAAAAACACAGCACAAAATCAGACTCATAAACACAAGAAAGACTGCAGATGCTGGAAATCCAGAGCACCACACACAAAAATGCTGGAGGAACTTAGCAGGTCAGGCAGCATCTATGGAAAACAGTAAACAGTTGCTGTTTCGGGCCGAGACCCTTCTTCAGGACAGAGAAAAAAGAGGGTAGATACCAGAATAAAAAGGTGAGAGCAGGGGAAGGAGACTAGTTGGAAGGTGATAGGTGAAGCCAAGTGGATGGGAAAGGTCAAGGGCTGGAGAAGAAAAAAATCTGATAGGAGAGGAGAATGCACCATAGGAAAAAGGGAAAGAGGAGTGGACCCAGGGGGAAGTAATAGGCAAATGAGAAGAGGTAAAAGGACATAGTGGGGGAAGGGGATCAGACTGTTGGGTTGAGTCCTTACAAGCACATTAAAACTGTAAAGAAATGGACCTGAGCAATTAATCAATTAATTTATTTGGTGGAATAAATTCAATAGACACCAACATTCAGAAAAGGACAAACCACCACTGTTGCTTCTGATGCCAAGACAGTGAACAAACGTCATGATGCCTAGCCGTTCACAATTAGTAGCAGGCAGCCGCACTGCTGCGTGGGTACTTATTTACTGTCCATTATACCGCTGGCATTTAGGGCACCACTGAAGGTCCTCCATCTTCGGTGGTGCCTCGGACCCCCCCTCCCCCCCCAATCATGTCAGTAGCTTCCTCTCGGTTTTCACTACAGTCAGTCATGCAAGTCCCAGGTGGAGACACTGAGATGCAGAAGGATTGTTCATTGCTGTTTCCATTACAGTGTTGTTTTAGCAGTCAGGGTTGTTACCCCTGAGCTGAACCCCAAAGCTCGGAGGATTGATAAACCTGTCTTAGTCTGTCCTGTACCCTCTGACCTGTTAGACATTGGAGGTCCTACCAAGAGTTAAAGCATTAGACCCTGACTCCCCAGCCAGTGTATCTCTCCAGGTCATTGAGACAGGCACAACAAGGCTGTGGTCCTCTTGGAGGAGCACTGTTGCATGGGTGCATGTGGCAAAAAGGAGTGGGAGACTGGCTGGACCTAGAGCAGAGATTCCCCACCATTTTATGCCATGGACCGGTCCCATGAAGCAAGGGGTTATGGACCCCAGGTTGGGAACCCCTGAATTAGAGCCATTCTACATTCATAAAGCCAGACTATACTTTGTAAGTGAAGGGGCCACTGCAGCAGCGGCAGATTTCAATTATAACATCCTTACTGAAGCACAGACACTTTGCATTGTTCCTTGCAGAGTCGGTAGCAAGAGAATTAAATCAGAATCGGGTTTGTGCTAGGAAATTTGTTTTTGTGGCAGCAGTATAGTGCATGACAATATAAAGTAAAATAAATAAATATTGTAAAAGAGGAATAGTGAGGTGGTGTTCGTGGTTCATGGACCTTCCAGAAATCTGATGACAAGAGTGGAAGGAACTGTTCCTACAACAGTAAGTGTGCAGCTTCAGGCTCTTGTACCTCCTCCCTGATGGTATCTTGATAGCCCGGGTAAGGAAGGCTCCCTGCAGACTGAGCTCCTTCCCTCAAGTCCCTCTCTGCTTGCTCTCAGTCTGTCACAGTCACACGGCATTCTCAAGTCAATGGAGAATCCTAGTCAGGGAGTCAGGGAGCAGCAAGAATAGGCCGCACCAGGACCCAAGGAACCAAAAGTGCAAACATGGTTTCCTCGCCCATGAGGGATAGCTCATGGAGGGATAGAAGGGTATCCTTCCAGCATAGGGCAGCATCGTAGCATGCTTTGATGTATATGTAACAAATAAAGTACGTTTTTAAATCTGTAAAATATGTTCAGCTGTCCAGGATTGATGGGGGACATTAGCTGGAATGTTCAGCTACATGATGGTGGTGTTGGTATTGGTGTCAACCCAAGTTGGCACACCGACTGACTCCTCTGAGTCATCCTTGTAGCCCCTGTTAAGATTCATCACACAATTTTGCCCATGCAGTTTGGAACTGTAACGGCACCCATTATGCCCCAAATCATCTGGTTCAATTTGCATGGGTTGGTTTGCATGATTCTTATCAATTGTCAATAAAACAGGTTAAATTTCTGTCTGTAGATTCATACTTTTAAATGAATATGTGTGTTAATGCAAACTATGATTTTGAGAAACACACAAATCAGGCAACATCTATGTTTTGGGCTGAAACACTTCATCTGGACTCATGATTTGAAAATATTTAATTACAATCATTAAAAACGGTCTCCTTAAAATGATTTTACAAGTTGATTGTGCACTTCGGGCTGAGAATAAATATATTGGTAAGTATGTATTGAGCCATTGATGCAATAAGTTTGTTAAAAATGCCAGGAATTAATGTCCTTACAGTGAAAATCATTTTTTTCTTTATACTTAATAATAAAACTCTATTAACTAGAAGGAATATATGGAACAATCAAAAGTGGATGTGTCATAGAAGGATATTATTAAATAAGGATATCAAGATATCTTATTTGTCATCTTTTATCATATCTACTGATGTAATCAATAGCTTGGTGACAAATATGCATGTTTTGTTTTCATAGGATTGGGAGTTTCCACAGTTCATGGGAAATTTGGAAATCAACCTTCCAGGTCTTCCCACCTCACATATTCAATTAAGGCTGCCTCACTTCCGGAAGATATTCAAGAACGAATATACAGTTTATATCACAGGTAATACCCATAACATCAGAATAGTTAGGGAAATGCTGAAATTTGGGATGGAATTATGTATGAATGCCTAAATCTAATTGTTCTATAGCCTGCTGACTCTACACCACTTGGAGAGTAAAATAATTCTACAGTTATATAGCGAATAATAGGGTATCACGGTAGCATTACAGTTAGCATAATGCTATCACAGTACCAGTGGTAAGATTGGGGTTCAGTTCCAGCCGAGTTTGTACATTCTCCCTGTGACTGCGAGGGTTTCCTCTCGGCGCTCTGGTGAGATGTGCCCATCATATGTTGTCACCAGAAGCATGGTGACACTTGCAGGCTACACAGCATAATCCTTGCTGATTTGATTTGCTGCAAATAGTGCATTTCACAGTATGTTTTAAGATCATAAGATATAGGAGCAGAGGTAGGCCATTTGGCCCATCGAGTCTGCTCCACCATTTCGTCATGGTTGATCCAATTTTCCTCTCAGCCCCAATCTCCTGGCTTCTCCCCGTATCCCTTAATGCTCTGACCAATCAAGAATCTATCAACTCTGTCTTAAATATACATAAAGACTTGGCAATTTCCCTCGGGATTAATAAAGTATGTCTGTCTGCCTTCCTGCCTATCCTTTCGATACAAGATGTGTCCTTGGATAATAAGCTCCCAACTGTAATCTTTCAGCCATGATTTAGTGATGCTTACAACATCATATCTGCCACTCTGCAACTGTGCTGCAGGTTCATCTAAATCATTCTTTATACTGCAAGTGTTCAGATGCAACACCTTCAGGTCCTGTATTCACCCTTTTGAATTTTGCCCACCTTTTACATCGCAACTCATCCGGTTGACTGCAATTTTGCCCTATCAACAGCCTCTTCTTCCTACACATTGCCTCTGTTTGTAAACTAGATACCTCATCTTCAGCAATATTATCCACCTTTCTAACGATACTTTGTGCATTGAAATGTAGGCAGCTCAGGACACTAGTCACACCATGCTCAATCTTTTGATTTCTATCTTTGTCTGAGGTCTTACTAACATCTGCCTCCACAACCTCTCCACTAACTGTCCTGGCACTCTGGTTCCCATCCCGCTGCAACTCTAGTTTAAACCTCACCATGCAGTATTAACAAACCTTCTCACTAGGGTATTAGTCCCCTCCAGTTCAGGTATAAACTTTCCTTCTGTTTCCCTGGAAGAGAGCCCAATGATCCAAAAACGTTATGCCCTTTCTCCTAGGCCAACACCTTAGCCACATACTAAACAGTATAATCTTCCTAGTTCTGGCCTCACTAGCATGTGGCACGGGTAGCAATCTTGAGATAACAACCCTGGAGGTCCTGCCCTTTAACTTAGCACCGAACTCCCAGTGCAGAACTTCGTCATGGACCACAACTTCTGGCTGTTCACCCTCCCACTTAAGAATGCTGAGGACTCGATCGAAGACATCCTGGGCCCTGGCACCCATGAGGTAACGTACCATCCGGGAATCTTGTTCTCACCCACAGAACCTTCTATGTTCCCCTAACTAACAAATCCTCTCTCACCACAGCATGCTTCTTCCCTCCCCCTTCCCCTCTGAGTCACAGAGGCAGACTCTGTGCAGAGACCCGAGCACTGTGACTCTCCTCTGTTAGGTTATTCCCTCCCCACCTCCCCCACCTTGACAGTATCCAAAGTGATATACCTGTTGTTGAGGGAGATGGCAACAGAGGTACTCTGCACAAGCTCATTAACCCCTTTCCCTTTCCCGACTGACACCCAGTTTCCTGTGTCCTGCACCTTGGGTGTAACTACCTCTCTATATGTACTACCTATCACCTCTTCAGCCTCCCAAATGATCTGGGGTTCATCCAGTTCCAGCTCTAGCTCCTTAATGTGGATTGTTAGAAGCTGCAGCTGAATGCACTTCTTGCAGCTCTACTCATCAGGGACACTGGAGATCTCCCTGCCTTCCTACATCCCACTAGGGGAGCATTGCACTGTTCTACCTGCCTTCCCTAATATCCTACCTGAGAAAATATAAAGAAGGGAAGGAAAATGCTTGAGCTTTTTTTCTTTGCCTTCTCTGAGTGAAGCCTCAAGGATCTAAAGCCTTAAGATCACCATTCTGGCTATATCCACTCCGCTGACGCCCATTGCACTTGCTCATGCTTTCACTTTAGTTTGCTCTTACTAATCAACCCCAAGTGCCAGCTGATCTCTGGTCAGAGCTTTGTTTTGTTGTAGGTGTGACAAATAAAATTAATGGAGTCATAGATTCACAGAACATGACAGCAGACATCCCACCTCTCCTTCCGGGAGTCCCGCAAATTGATAGCGGCTCCCTGACACCTGCAAATGATATACAATATCCCAGAAATCGATTTTTGGGAGAGCGGGAGAGGGAGAGGTGAGATTAACAGGCTGGGGAAGTGATGACCTCCTTCCTGTTAGACTGTTTGAGGTAAATTATTTTTTATTCTTTCTTACTTCTCTTCTAATATTTGTATATCAGTGCACTTGTAATGCTATTGTGACACAGTAATTTCCATAGCATCAATAAAATAAAATATTTATATAACTTGAGCTCGCACGCATCACTTGTGCTGGCTGCTCATTACACACTCTCTGAACCCTCTGTTCCCCTTAAACTTTTCACCTTTCACCCTTAACCCATGACCTCTGGTTGTAATCCCACCCAACCTCAGTGGACAAAGCCTGCTTGCTTTATCCTTATCTGTAGCCCTCATAATTTTGTATACCTCTATCAAATCTCCTCTCAACCTTCTACTTTTTAAGGAATAAAGTCCTATCCTATTCAATCTTTTCCTATAACTCAGTTCGTCCAGACTCACCAACATCCTTGTAAATTACCTCTGTACTCTTTTTTTCAATTTTACTGACGTCTTTCCTGTAACTAGGTGACCAAAACTGCACAGGATACTCCAAATTATGCCTCACCAATGTCTTATCCAACTTCAACATAACATCCCAACCCCTGTACTCAATGCAGCGATTTATGAAGGTCAATGTGCCAAAAGATTTCATTACAACCCTATCTACCTGTGATGCCACTTTCAATGAATTAGGGACCTGTATTACTAGATCCGCACTCCTCAGTGCCCTACCAGTCACCGTGTTGGTCCTACCGAAGTGCAAAACCTCAAACTTGACAGTATTAAATTCCAGCAATCATTTTTTCCAGCTGTCTAATCTAGTTTACTAATTCATCTTGAATGCCAGCTGAACCCTCTTGACCAATCTCCCATATGGGACACTGTCAAAGGCCTTGCCAACGTCCTTTAGACAACATCCTCTGCCTTGCCTTCATCAACTTCCTGGCAACTTCCTCAAAAAACTCTTTAAGATTGGTTAGCCATGCAATACCACACACAAAGCCATGTAGACTTCCCCTAATCAGTCCTCGTTTATCCAAGTGAATTCACAGGTAGATAGAGTCGTAAAGAAAGCTTTTGGCACATTGGCTTTCATAGATCAATGTATTGAGTACATGAGATAGGATGTTTTGTTGAAGTTGTTTAAGATGTTGGTGAGGCCTAGTTTGGAGTATTGTGTGCAGTTTTTGTCACCTACCTACAGAAAAGATGTAAATATGTTTGAAAGAGTGCAGAAAAAATTTACAAGTATGTTGGCAGGACTTGAAAACCTGAGTTATAGGTTTAATGGAATACCATCCAATAACTTTTCCCATTACTGATGTCAGGTTCACTGGCCTATAAATTCCTGGCTTATTGTTAGAGCCTGTCTTAAACAACAAAACACCATTAACTATTCTCCAGTCCTCCAGCATCTCACATGTGGCTAAGGATATTTTAAATATCTCTGTTAAATATCCCTTGAAATTTCTAACTTGCCTCCCATCAGGTCCAGGGGAACACCTTGTCAGCTCTGGGGATTTATCCAATACTTATTTGCCTCAAGACCTTATTTGCAAACACCTCCTTCTCTGTAATCTGTATAGGAACCATGACTCGCTCCTGCTTTACCTCATTTCTATAGACTCTACGTCTATCTCCCAAATAAATTTTAAGATCTTTCCCATCTGTTTCGGCTCCATGCATAGATTACTACTCTGGTCTTTCAGAGGATCAATTTTGTCCCTTGTTAATATATCTGTAGAATCCCTTAGGATTCTCCTTCATCTCGTCTGCTAGAGCAACCTCATGCCTTCTTTTAGCTCTCCTCATTTTCTTCTAAAGCATTCTCTTGCATTTCTTATAATCCTCAAGTGCCTCATTTGTTCCTCCTGCCTTTATCTGCTATGTATCTCTTTTTCTTAACCAGGGTCTCAATATCTCTTGAAAGCCAAGGTTCCCGAAACCTGTTATCCTTGCTTTTTTATTCTGACAGGAACATACCAACTCTTTATCCTCAGAATTTCATTTTTGAGGGCCTTCCATTTGTCAAGTACATCATTGTTGGAAAACAACCTGTCCCAATCCACACTTTACAGATCTTTTCTGATACCATTGAAATTCACCTTTCTCCAGTTTAGAATCTCTACCCAAGGACCAGACCTATCACTTTCCATAAATGTCTTGAAACTAATGGCATTGTGCTCACTAGATGCAAAGCTCCCCGACACAAACTTCTGTCACCTTCCCTGTCTCATCCCCTAATATGAGATCTAGTATGGCACTCTCTCCAGTTGGGATTTCCATGTACAATATTGTTAACAAACCTTTTTGAACACATTTGACAAACTCTTTCCCATCTAGCCATTTTACAATATGTGGAAAGTTAAAATCACAACCTTATCTTTCTTGCAGCAGTCTGCGATCTCTCTACAAATTTGCTCCTCTAAATCCTGCGGTTTGATGGGTTGTCTATAATATAATCCTATTAATGTGGTGATACCTTTCTTACTCCTCAGTTTTACCCATAAATGCTCAGTAGATGAGCTTCCAGCCATCCTGACTGAGATGACATTTTCCCTATTAATGTCACCCTTTTCCCTTTAATCTCTCCTGCTTGAACACATCTAAAACAAAGGAACCCCAGAACATTCAGCTGCCAATCCTGCCCCTCCTGCAAGCAGGTCTCACCTTTATTCTTTAACTGTCCTCATTCACTGTCTTAGATTCCATGAGTTGAGAAAACCGATTTAGAGTTACATTAGAACCAAATATTCCTAACAAACATTTAAATTTTGGCAGAATATTGTATGTATGATATTTCATTCCAGTGGGGACAATGAATATCTTGCACATACAAATAAGCAAAATCCTAGAAGTTGATACTGTTTTGAGTTGTGAATTTTGAAGAAGCAAACTCTAAGAGAACCTTTTAGTTATTTTATCACATTTATTTACAGGTAAATGGTTTAACTATGGCATCATCTTTCTCGTGTTGATTTTGGACTTGAATATGTGGAAGAATCAGATATTTTACCAGCCTGGAGAATACGGTCAGTATGTAGGACCTGGACAAAAAATCTATACAGTGGAAGATATGGAGACATTAAAGGCTTTAAACAAAAGTACTCTGAACTGGGAATGGAGATCAACTAATATCAACCCAATGACTAACAGGACTTATGTCCATGGTGACATGTTTTTACACAGCAGGTATGTAGGTGCCAAACTTGGAGTCAAGTGTCTTGCTTTTGTCCCAAGCATCTTGGCATTTATCTTCTTTGGCTTCTTCATCTGGTTTTTTGGAAGATTCCAGAAAAGTGAATTAATTAAAGACAAACAGGATAATTTGTATGTAAAGATCAAACGAAAATCACCTTCTGAATTTAGCAAAGATTTAAATGAAGTGGCAGAAGACGCACAAAAGTCTGCAACTACAAACGATGAATCATTGATGACCACGGAGATGGAGGTGGCCACAGCTATTGTACACAGCATTTCTGATTCACCCACTGAAGATCAGGAGGCTTTCCTCAAGAATTCACACAGCAGCACTGCGATGGACACAAAGCAACCTTCTGAACCCACACCCCCATCTGTTTTGCCTGATCGATTGCCAAAACCAATACCTGACCAAAATGCTGAGATGCAAACTTAAATCAAGCACATGCCTTACGTAGGATCTTACCTTTTGATTTTTACACATTTATAAATCTTTGTACTTTTTGTGTTACAGTGTCACTTTGACTTAAAATTACTGACCTTGGTTCTAAAATAAAAAGAACAACTAAGTTAAGTAGGTGGTGGCTCTACTATGGAACAAAAGTCACTTTTATTTTCTAAAAAGAGTAATATTGTGCCTATACCTAGATATTCCTATGAATCATGCCTTTTGCAGAAACAAGGGAGTATGTCTTAATGCTGTATTAAATTGTACTGTAATCTTGTGTTCATCTCTAATTGAGCATAAATTGATAACTGCTGTACATTGTGCCTTGAGGAAATGCATTTTGTATTCAATTGTCTCAAGGGATTTTTTTTAAACGGTAGAATTACAATTCAGAAAAAAAGCATTATAGCAATTCTTGTATCTAAAGCAGGTGTTCCCAACCTGGGTTCTGTGGACCCCTTGTGTAATGGTATTGGTCCATGACATAAAAATGGTTGGGAACCCCTGCTTCTGAGATCAGTGGAGTTTCCCAAATGCTTGGCTGCATTCTTCTGAAGCAAAAATTGTTGTTGGGAGTGCTAGTATGATCACTGCTAAGTTCATAATGGTGTGGATTGTATTGACAGCTAAACTGTATATTAAAGAATGGTTTGTCAGTTAATCTTTTGATTTTTCTGTAGTGGCAGGCCTCTGTAGAATTCAGTGATGGGGTAGGGGGAGGTACAGCTGCTCTATATGGACAACAGTAATTGAGGAGAATATATATTAAGAATTGCGTTGCACCTCTGTATACTAAAGCACAATAGATGTCTGTATTGATATTTATATATAGATATTAATTAAAATCATAGAATAAACAGTGAAATCTTTTCAGCTTGTGTCCTTGCTATTTGAAGTCTTACTGAGTTCCACTCCTTAAAAATGTGGACCTTTCTGGTTGGTGCATGACGATCCTTGATAATAATCCTCAATTTTATTTATCTGTTGACTGCAAAACTCTTCCCAAACACTGCTCATTTATTGTAAAGCAAACATGAAGTGGCACTTAAGCGTTTATTCTACACAAGATTATTTTTCCCCATCATTGCATGTGCATGTAAATTCTGATCTATCAGTTTTGGAAAGAGAACGTTTATATTGCTATGGCATAAATTACAAATTTATTTAATTCCAGAGGTAAATAGTTGTCAATTTACCAGACAACACACTGGATTAGATATAGTCCACATCAATCCAAATAAGAAAATTTGAAATGAACAGCTCCAAGTCAGAAATAGTTCTCTTACATCTTTTTTTTAAACATGGTTCTGCTACTGTGATCTTCATTTTGGTGGTGTGTTTTTGGGCTGATTGAGTGATCTGGCACTTTGCTGTCTCCCAGGGTGTTCAGTGAGGTAACGAGCAAAACGTGAAGGCTCGAGGCCAACAAGCTCGGAGCCCATGATCGACTCCATTGCCCGCTGATTAAAGCATTGAGGAAGATTGAAATCACTGAGTTAAGAGCCGGTGTTCAGCAATGTGTACCAGCCCCTCACTGCTGCTGGAGGAAGGTAACTGCTTGTGATGATCACTCTCTGTCTCTCAGTGCTTCAGTGCTATCAGAGGATGGTGCTGGAGTCCTGGGTCTTGGCCAAGGTTTGTGGACTAGACTGTAGTTATGATGCGTTCTGGTTTCTGGTCGCTCCTCTTTTTATTGTGTGATTCTGTGAAGATAATGAATGATGCAGCACTAGATTGAATTGAACTGAGCTGAACTGAATGTGCCTGAACTTTTTTTGATGACTTTGTGGTGTTTTACTTTCTGTGTTTTTCACTTGTCTTTTGTCTCTTTGCTGTTTGCACAATTTTTTTGTGCATTGGGGGTTTGGTGTTTTTCTCTGAATGAGTTCCATGCTTTTCTTTGTTTCGCGGTAGTCAGTTGGAAGACAAATCTCAGGGTTGTATACTGCATACATACTTTCATAATAAATGTACTTTGAATCTTTGAAACTCTGGGATCATTATAAAAAGCTCTCTGTTTCACAAATATACTATGGGACAGAAGTTTGCCATTCCTCCCAGTCTGGGCCAGTATGTGACTCCAGACACACAAAATGTGGTTGCGTCTTGTACGTTTTCAGTTCAAAAGGTTGGTATAGATGGACAAGAAATGCTCTGTTAACAGTGTTCAGCTCCTATGAACAATTTTTAAAAAAGCCAGTAATAGGGTAATAATTGAATGTAAAATTATTTATATTTCATAATGAATACAATTTTCATTCTATATTAGTTTATCAGTAATAGCAACAATGCAAAAACAAAATTACATTCTTTATTACTAATTTATCTTTAGTTGTGAGAATAATCGATGGTTTAACTTATGTTTTAATAAATCCAAGTACAGTGTAATCTTGGTTGCCAATAATATTTTAATCTTGCTCAGTCTATTTTTTTATCTTGAACTTAAGGATCTATTATAATATGTGACTGAATAAACTGGTAAACTCGTTTTCATTAGCCAAGGGCTGCAGCAACATTGAAGATTGTAGATTTGATTTGGAAATGAAAATGAAAAGCTTGTGCAAATCAACACCATATTTTAGATATGTGTCCCTCCCCACTATTATCCCTCACAGCACTTATCGCTGCAAATGGCCTCATCTCTTCCCTCACCTCCATTCCTGGCCCCAGACAGTCCTTTCAGGTGAGGCAACACTTCACCTGCAAATCTGCTGGGGTCATCTATTATGTCCTTTGCTGCAGATATGGCCTCCTCTATATTGGTGAGACCCTTCAGAAATTGAGAGACTGCTTTGTTGACTACCCCTGCACCATCCACCACAAGTGGAACTTCCCAGTGGCCAAACGTTTAAATTTCAATTTCAGTTCTCATTCTGACATGGTGGTCTATGGCCTCTTGTTGAGTCAAGATATGGCCAACCAGAGGGAGGAGGAGCAACACCTTATATTCTGTCTGGTAGCCTCCAACCTGATGGTATGAAAATCAATTGCTCCTTCACGTAAACAGATTCTCCCCACCCCATTCCTTACTCTGACCTTTTACATCTTCTCAGCTACCTATTACTTCCATCTGGGTCCCCTCCTCCTTCCCTGTCTCCTATGGTCCACTCTCCTCTCCTATCCGATTCCTTCTTCTCCATCTCTCAACCTTTCCCACCCACCTGGCTTCACCTTTTTATTCTGGCGTCTGCCCCCTTCCTTTCCAGTCCTGAAGAAGGGCCTTGGCCCGAAATGTCGACTGTTTATTTATTTCCATAGATGCTGCCTGACCTGCTGAGTTCCTCCAGCATTTTGTATGTGTTGCTCTGGAAATTTTATGCCTGGTTAGTTAAGCAGTGAATTGAAAACTTTGAGTAAATTTGGATGAAGGAAATACATCACACTCATAGTAAAACACAGGAATTTGATGGCATCAATGAACAATGACAGTTATATCTAGAATGTGAATTATATGTGAATGTAACTGATTTGTTTGGCCTGAGTGGAGTGAAGATTCAGCACTGTAGTTGTTAAATTTCTTGGAACTGGATAGGTAATTACTAATTTATTCCAGGATTCCAGGAGAGTACTTTTTAATTTTCCATATGAGC
This sequence comes from Hypanus sabinus, assembly GCF_030144855.1. Classification (NCBI taxonomy): domain Eukaryota; kingdom Metazoa; phylum Chordata; class Chondrichthyes; order Myliobatiformes; family Dasyatidae; genus Hypanus; species Hypanus sabinus. The sequence goes on from NC_082713.1 coordinate 167,735,151, forward strand.
AGCCTATCTGAGTCAGATTAGAAATTCATTTGTGTTTATAATATACAATATTTCAAGTGCACATGAATTAGAAATGATTGTGATTATCAGACTTAATGTGACTCTTATTTAAATAAGCTTTCAATTTGAACCCCACAACAAACAATTTATCATCAACATATTAAGGTCCTTCCCAAGTGGATAATTGGAACAGAATTTGATATTGAACTAATGAGGCAGATTCAAGATCAGGCCAGTAGGTCAAAAGGACAAGGCTGTAAGGAAAGCTTTTGGATCACAAACTCAATATTTGACAGTAGATTAAAATATCAATTACTTGTTAACAATTTTAACTACTTCAATCAACAGTAGATTAAAATATCAATTATTTGTTAATGATTTTAATGACTAAAAGTGAGGAAACTTGTTTTAAATCTGATTTTATGGCAGGGTACTAAAATTATGAAGAGTGGGGTGTTGAGGTTATGGGGGTAGGATAAGACAGGAGCTAAGTGGTATTGACTGAGAGCAGCTGATGTTGGACAATTCCATGTCTGACATGTGGAAGTAGCTTAAAGACCAGTTGATTACTGTTCAAGATCGACATATTCCTGTAAGAGTAAGGATGGTGAAATAAAGGATGACCTAAGAGGTCCTAAGTTTAGTCAGGTAGTTAAAGAAAGCATATGGAAGGTTTAGAAAGCTAAAAATCAGACTGGGCCTTTGTGGAATATAAAAATAGCTGAGAAGTGCTAAAACAGGTGGTTACAAAGACCAAAAGAGGCAATGGTGCCCTAACAAGCAGGATCAAAGAGAATCCCTCTTGTATTTAAGACAAAGGATATCTCTAGGATAAAAGAGGGAACTTGTTCTTGGAATCTGAGCAAGTGGCTGAGACAGTTTTGTTAAGAGATACAGCACACATCAAGCCCTTCCAGCCCAACGAGCAACCTACTTTTAACGCTAGCATAATCACAGGACAGTCTGCAGTGACCAATTAACCTATTGGCCATTATGTCTTTGGAAACTGTTGCGCCCGGAGGAAACCCACCCATTCATGAGGATTGCGTGCACACTCCTCACAGAGGATGCTGAAAATGAGCTCCAAACTCTCACAAGCTGCAACAGCATCGCGCTAACCTCTGTGTTACTGTAGTCCCAGAAATACCACGTTCGGTATTTACTGAGAAGGATTTGGAGGATAGCGTAGGCAGAGCAGAGCATGCCAATATGCAGGGATTAAGGAGGAGGTACAGCTGGGTCTGGCTGATAAACAAAACACATAAAATGCTGGAGGAACTCAGTGGGTCGGGCTGAAATCCTTCGCCGGGACTGGAATGGAAGGGGGAAGACACCAGAACGAGAAGGTGGGGGAGCAGAAGACGAGGAGCTAGACGGTGATAGGCGATGCAAGCTGGGTGGGGGAGGGCAGGAATAAGTGGTTGGGAGGTGATCAGTGAAAAAGGCAAAGGGCTGGAGTAAAAGAGACTCGGATAGGAGAGGAGAGTGGACCGTGGGAGAAAGGGAAGGAGGGGTACCAGGGGGAGGTGATAGACAGGTGAAGAGAAGAGGTAAGAGACTACAGAGGGGAAGTCCCAAAACCTGTTGACTTGTATTCAAGAATTTTGGAAGGAGATTACTGGGACTTTGATAAAGATCTTTGTATCCTCACTAGCAACAAATGTGGTCCCATAGGAATGGAGAGTAGCATATGTTGTTCAAGAAAAGAAATGGGGATAAATCAGGTGATTTATAGGCCAGTGAACCTCACGCCAATGGTAGTGAAGTTATTGGAGAGGATACTGAGGGATAGGATTTACACGTATTTGGAAAGGAATGGCCTGATTAGGATAGTCAGCATGGCTTTGTGCAGGGTAAGTCATTCCTTACAAATTTAACCAAGTTTCTTGAGGATGTGACAAAGGAGCTTGATGAGAGTAAAGTGGTGAGCTTCAGCTATATGGAGCTTTGCTTACTTACCTATAAAGCATTTGATAAGGTCCCTAATGGTCCATAGCAGACAGAGATTAGCTGTAAAAGGCTGCTAATCTGACAGGAAGTCCATTACCAGTGATGTTTCTCAAGAATCGATGCTGGGTCCTCTGTTGTTTGTGATATATATCAATGATTCGGATAAAAATGTGGCTGGGTGGATAAGCAAGTCTGTTGAGCCGTGAATGATGTAAAGAACTATCAAAGAATAGAGCAGAATATATATCAATTACAAATACCTCCTCAAAAATCTCTATAGGATTGGCTAGACATGGGGTACCAAGTGCAAAGCCATGTTGGCTATCCCTGTACATACCCTTTCTATCCAAATCTGGTTCCTAGAATTGTTTGTTTATTATGTTGTATGATTTGGGTGATTATGGTTTTTCCATGACCATGATTGTTCTTGGCAAATTTTTCTACAGAACTGGTTTGTCCTTCTTCTGGGCAGTGTCTTTACAAGATTGGTGACCCCAGCCATTATTGATGCTCTGCCTGGTGTCAGTCTTGTGATATGCACCAACTGCTCACACTACCTGCTCCCATGGCTTCACAGGGCCCTGAGTGAGAGGGAGCTATGCAGGTGCTACATCTTGTCCAAGGGTGACCTTCAGACTTGTGGAGGGAAGGTGCACCTCACCCTCCTTTGGTAGAGATGTATCTCCATCCCACCACCCTGCCCTTAGAATATCTTTCAATAATTTACCCACTACTGACATCAGGCTCACTAGCCTATAAATTTCCATATTATTCTTAGAACCTTTCATGAACAGTGGAACAGTAATGGCATTATCATCAATGAGTTAACTCTATCTACACCTGACCACTGACCAGAAGCTTAAGTCGTTACTTTTTATTGTCATTTCGACCATAACCGCTGGTACAGTGCACTGTAAAAATGAGACAATGTTTTTCAGTACCATGGTGCTACATGAAACAGTACAAAAACTACACTGAACTATGTAAAAACAACACAGACAAAAAAACTACACTAGACTACAGACCTACCCAGGACTGCATGAAGTGCACAATACAAAACTGGAACAGCTAGATAAATATTATTGCTATAACAGTTGGTCATAGACAAGGTACCGTAGCTGTGGTAAATGTATTATTTCCCGAGCCACCAAAGTCATTTACAGGTCATGTTGGAAGTGTGATGGAGGACTATCCATTTGCCCAGATGAATGTCTATCTAAATTGATAAAAGCACACACCTTTCACTGCAAAACAACTTGCTCCGTTGTCACCCCTACCCCCTGCTTTGCTGAATATTCACTCTCTCTACATTGCAATAGTAACTATAAAACCTTTGAAGTACACTGCAGTAACTCACAAAGGCCTCCTTCAAGGCTGCAGTTAGAAAGATAAGGGATGAGATAAATGGCAACAGTAGTGAGCTCTTTCCTTGAACATACATTGGAGGTACAATTAGTTAAGTATTTAGAGTCATAGAAAAGTACAGCACAGACACTGTTCCTTCAGCCCATCTAGTCCATGCCGAACTATTTAAGCTGCCTCCTCCCATTCACCTGCACTGGGTCCATAGCCCTCCATAACCCTACCATCCATGTACCTATCCAAACTTCCTTTAAACTTTGAAATCAAGCTCGCATGCACCATTTGTGTTGGCAGCTCGTTCCACACTCCCTCAAGCCTCTGAGCAAAGAAGTTTCCCCTTGTGTTCCCCTTAAACTTTTCACCTTTCACTCTTAACCCATGACCTCTAGTTGTAGTCCACACAACCCAGGATGATCCAAGTATATTGGACTCAGTATGTATGGAGCAGTATACTTCCAGGTCATTGTGGCCTATAATATGCAAGTTAATTTGCAGAAGGCAGTGTTCCTCTTGGAACGGTGTGGTCGATGGATTTGTAAGTTGAACAGTGCTCTGCTCCTTCACTTTCCATTCACAGCTACTTAAAAATGCAATTTATTATAGCTTATTACAATTCAGATTAGAAAACTCATTCAAATATCATTGATAATAAATCTGTTAATCTTTCAATTTCATACTTTGTTTCTAGCAGGGGTCACAACATGGGATCCACGGACCCCTCAGATAATGGTGTTGGTCCTTTGCATAAAAAAGTCTGGGAACTCCTGCTCTAAAGGATAGACGGAGGCCATGCAAAACTTTATATCTGTGTGCAAGACCTGTTCCTTGAAGTTTCCCTTGCAGAATTCTTAAACTGCAAATAGAAATGTATATTATTCTGTTCATTGTAATTCTGATACAAAAAATCTCTTTGGATTTTGCATTGTTGATAAAATCAGTGTATTACAATAGAAACTCATTATTATCTGATATTTTCTGAATATTAGTTTTCCTTTAGTCTTTTAATTACACCCACAGGCATAACTAATTTCTCTGGTATTGTAGCTCTGATTTTAAATTAATGATCACCTTCCCTTTTTAAGAGGCGTCTAATCAAGCTAGTGGTGTAACACAAAGCAGTGACTGAAAACAAGTCCCATCAAATTAGATAATCATAGGCTTCTTTGGATGGAAAAGCACCCAAATTAATTTCAGTTTGCATTCTAGTTCTTGTACCATGGCTTTGCGAAGCAGACAGGGAGAAAAATGCCATCAGTCTTACAGTGACAATTCATAGGCAAGCCTATGTGTTAGTAATGTCACAAGCAATCTTTAACAGTTCTGTAAATGCAATCAACTGCAATCTGCAGCCTTAATCCCTGCTAACCTAGTTAAATCCATTTTAGTTTATCAGATCCAATTCTTTTCTTTGAGTTCATCATTGTAATGACTGAATTAAAGTAATTAGCACAGATTAAGGGTATTTACTGAGAACCCTGCAGTCTTGGAGCTAAACAGAATATTGTAATTTTTAACAATTGTTTCTGTATTGTGTTTCTTGTGTTAACTGTGATTATTTACTTACCAACTGGCCATTACGCCACTGGCATTTAGAGCAACAATGGAAGGCCTGTATCCCTGGTGGTGTCAAGGGCTTCCTTCGTCATGCCAGGAGCTTCCTTGTGGTTTTCACTGCTGTCAGTCATGCAAATCCTGGGTGGAGACTCAGGAATACCGTCACACTCAGATGTAGGCAGACTCTTCATTGCTGTCTCTGAAACAGTTTTGTTTGACCAGTCAGGGTTGTTAGCCGTGAGCTGAAGGCCCCAGACCTGGAGAACCGGTGGACCTGCCTTAGCCTGCCTTTGATCTGGCCGGCATGGTTGACCCCACCAAGAGCCAAAGCATAAACTCTGACTCCAGTCACCATAGCTCTGTGGGTCATTGAGGCAGAAAAGCCACGGAACCCAACAACCAGGTTTTACTGAGATTGCCTGCATAAAAATGAATCTCAGGAATGTAGATAGTGACATATGTATGTTCTTTGATAATAAATTTAATTTGAACTTTGGCCACGTACTTGTTGATTTGGTTATAAACAGCTGCAATAAATGTGCTGTATGTCATTATGTTGATTGTATCTAGAACGCAACTGAAGTTAGTCATCTACACGTGAACTTTTAGCACCTTGATTTAATAGAATATGTGGCACGGTGTGTAGCGGTTAATGTAACACTTTACATTATTTTCACCGCTGTCTATCAGGAGTTTGTACATTCACCCTGGGTCCATGTAGGTTTCCTCCAGGTGCTCCAGTTTCCTTCCATATTCCAAAGATGTATTGTATGGGTGAGCAAGGGTTAGTATGTAAACACGAGGAAATCTGCAGATGCTGGAGATTCAAGCAACACACACAGAGGTTGCAAGGGTTAGTATGTTGTGGGCATGCTACATTTGCACCAGAAGCATGGTGACACATCCTCAGACTGTGTTGGTCATTGACACACTTCCATGTATGCCCTGGCGTTTCAATGTACTGTACATGTGACAAATAAAGTTATCCTGAAAAACATATTAGTTATCTTTCATGTAATGCATGCAGACAAGCATATCCATTTGCTCTGCAAGGGAATGCACAGGTGCTTGATTGGGGTTTATTAAAGGTGCCCAGTTACACTTGGGTATTTAATAATTTCATTATTTTTGTGTAATCTTGAGTATATATTGTTTGTTTAAATAATTGATTATGGATTATATGTAAAAGTACATTAATTGAATACATCATCACACTGCCACATGATACATGCATGCCTCACTTAAGATAAATTTGAAATCACATCCGCATTTCAGATTCTCATACCTTCCTTTGAATTAGTTTAATGTTTTGAAGTTACGAAGAATAACTCATGTACATACATGTTTGCACTGCAATCTGTGCCAGGTTGAGGTCTTGTCCGTCCCGCCAGTGGTTCCCTCCAGTGTCCGTTCAGTGAAAGGCACTGAGCGTTCCTCTGCATCTGCACTGGTGCGAGATGAGGAACTGCTGTGTTCTTGTTCTTGCAGAAACATGGCTCCAGGACAGCATCCCATTCACCATCAATCTACAGGCCATGCCACTCGGGGTTTGGGCTATGTCATTTTTGTGTGTGTGTATGTTTTTCTGCTATTGTAACTATATGTGCTGTGTGCTACCTTTGGTACAGTATGTTGAACACTGGCTCCGGAGGAAAACTGTTTCATTTAGCTGTATTCATTGTATGGTTGAATAACAATTGAACTTGAACTTCAACAAGTTCCTCTCAAGTTCATCTTAAGTCTGAATATAAGAGCATAAGTTGTCTGAGCAGAATTAGTCCATTTGGCCCATCGAGTCTGCTCTGCCATTTCTTCATGGCTGATCCAATTTTCCTCTCAGCCCCAATCTCCCGCCTTCTTCCTGTAGCCCTTCATGCCCTGACCAATCTAGAATCTATCAATCTCTGCCCTAAGTATACATAAAGACGGTCTTCACAGCTGCCTGTGGCAAAGAATTCCACGGATTCGCCACTCTCTGGCTAAAGAAATTCCTCCTCATCTCTGTTCTAATAGGATGCCCCTCTATTCTGAGGCTGTGACCTCTGGTCTTAGACTCTCCCACCACAGGAAACACCCTCTCCACATCCACTCTATTAAGGTCTTTCACAATTCGATCGGTTTCAATGAGGTCACACCTCATTCTTCTGAATTCCAGTGAATACAGGCCCAGACGCTCTTCATATGACAAGCTTTTCAATCCAGGGAATCAATTTGAACCCTCTCCAGTTTCAGCACATCCTTTCTAAAATAAGGGGCTGAAATCTGCTCACAAGGCTCCAAGTGAAGCCTCACCAATGCTTTATAAAGTTTTGACATTACATCCTTGCTTTTTTATTCTACTCCTCTTGAAATGAATGCTAACATTGCATTTGCCTTCCTTACCACAGACTTAGCCTTCAAATTAACCCATAGGGAATCCTGCACAGGGACTTCCAGGTCCCTTTGCACCTCAGTTTTTTCTGTTTTCTCTCCATGTAGAAAATTGTCAATCCTTTAATTTCTTCTACAGGAATATACACTTCCCTACACTGTATTCTATCTGCAACTTCTTTGCCCATTCTCCTAATCGGTCTAAATCCTTCTGTAGTCTTTCTACTCCCTCAAAACTACCTGTCTCTCCATCTATCTTTATATCATTTGCAAACTTTGCTAAAAAGCCATCAATTCCATCATCCAGCTCCTTGACATATAATGTAAAAAGAATTGGTCCCAACACAGACCCCTGTAGAACACTCTCTATTCATTGGCAGCCAGCCAGAAAAGGCTCCCTTTAGTCCCACTCTTTTCCTCCTGTCAATCACCGCTTTTTTAAGCCACTGCTTTATCCACGCTAGAATCTTTCCTGTAATACCATGTGTTCGTAGCTTGTTAAGCTGCCTCATGTGTGACACCTTGTCAAAGGCCTTCTGAAAATCCCAATACACAACATCCATTGATTCTCCTTCGTCTACCCTGCTTGTTATTTTTCAAAGAATTCCGATAGATTTGTCTGACAAGATTTTCCTTTGAGGAAACCATGCAGTCTATGGCTTATTTTATCATGTGTCTCCAAGTACCCTGAGACCTCATCCTTAACAATTGACTCCAACATCTTCCCAAGCCCTGAGCTCAGTCTAACTGACCTAGAGTTTTTTTTTCTGCCTTCCTCCCTTGTTGAAGAGTGGAATGATATTTACAGTTCTCTAATCTTCTGGAACCATTCTAGAATCTAGTGATTCTTGAAAGATCATTACCAATGCCTCCACAATCTCTTCAGAACTCCGGGGTGTACACCATTTGGTCCAGTTGACTTATTTACCTTCAGACCTTTTAGTTTCCAAAAACCCTTCTCTCTATTTACAACTATGGAGGTGTGATCTTGGGCACGCCTTAGCAGTTTATTAGCTCACACCTATAAAGAATGCCCCTGGACTTTTTGATGAGTCCAGTGAGGTCAGGTGAGCCCAAGACTGACCTCCAGTGCATTTCATACTTCTGGGTAGGAAATCAACTATTCTCTATGATGCCAAAAATTTTCAGAACCCATGCATTAAGGAGCAATATCATTACACTGTACAATACCTCTTGAAATAATATAATTTTGTTGCTACTAAATGGTACGTTTATTGTTATGGATCGGTATTGACTTAGAACAATGTCAAACACAAGAGATTCTTCAGATGCTGGAAATCTTGAGCAATGCACAGAAAATGCTGGAGGAACTCAAGGAGCCAGGTAGCATCTAATTCAGGGGTTCCCAACCTTTCTTATGCCAAGGATCCCTACCAATAACCAAGGAGTTTGTGGACCTCAGGCTGAGAACTCCTGATCTACGGAGAGGAATGAACAGTCAACGTTTCCAGCCAAGATCCTTCATCAGGACTGGAAAGATAGGGAGCAGAATAAGATGGCAGGGGGTGGGGGCGGAGGAGTACAAGCTGGCAGGTGATGGGTGAGACCAGCTGAGGGGAAAAATGGGTAGGTGGGTTGGGGGCTGGTGAAGTAAAGAGCTGGGAGGGGATAGTTGGAAGAGGTGAAGGGCTGAAGTGATCTCATGAAAGGGAAGGAGGAGGGGAGGCAGACAGAGGTGATGGGCAGGTAAAGGGAAGAAAAGGGGTGAGAGGACAGAGTGCCAGTTTGGTCATTGTCTATGAATCTGAAGAAATTTCATTTGTCACATTACGAAGACTTGTGCTCTCAGTTACCACTCAACTTGCATTAACTTAGGCAAAGGTCAATTGAAGGGATTCATGCTGGCAGCCCAGTCAGCAGTGGGAGCAGTGCAGAGAGGAGGAAATATGAGTACTGAAAGGGCAAATGGAGTGGGCCAGTGGTGAGAGTGGGAGTGTCAGGCTTTGGCTCAAAGGAAGCTTTGGCCTGGAAGAGGCGTTTAAACTGGGTAAGTTGTCCAAGTATGTTTTGGTTAAGTTTCCCTTTTTTCTCACTGTGTCAGGGGTACTTAGTGTCGCTTAAATGCCCATTGTGTGTTCTTCATGCCAGATGTCGGAGTACTGGGAGACCCAGAGTCTCCCAGGCAACTACATCTGTGTGAAGTGCATCCGGCTGCAGCTCCTTGAAGACCCCTTGAGCTGGATGACCTTAGGCTTGTACAAGACAGTGAGGAGATCATTGATCAGAGTTACTGCGAAGCAGACTCCCCTAGGTTGCAGGAGGTGGCTAGCTGGGTGACTGTCAGAAAGATGGGAAGGCAAATAGGCAATTAGTACAGAGCAACCCTGTGGCCATTCCCCTGAATAATAAATCTACTGTTTTGAATATTGTTGTGAAGAATGACCTCTCAGGGAAATGCCATGGAGACCAGGTTACTGGCACTGAGCATGGGTCCATGGTGCAGAAGGGAAAGAGGGAGAAGAGGGGAACAGTAGTGATAGGGAACTCAATAGTCAGGGGACCAGTCAGGAGGTTCTGTGGGCGTGAACAGGACACCCAGATGGAATGTTACCTCCCAGGTGCCAGTGTCAGGGACGTCTCGGATCGCGTCCGCAGCATTTTGGAGGGGGAAGGAGAGCAGCCAGAACTCTTGGTGCATGTTGGTACCAATGACATAGAAAGGAAGAGCAAAGAGGTCCTGAAGAGAGAATTTAGACAGCTAGGTAGAAAGCTGAGAAGCAGGACCTCCTGGGTAGTAATTTCTGGATTGCTGCCTGTGCCATGCGCCAATGAGGGTAGAAACAAGGTTGATTTGGCAGATAAATGTGTGGCTGAGAAGTTGGTGCGGGGGAAGGGCTTCAGGTTCTTGGATCATTGTGATCTCTTCTGGGGGAGGCATGACCTGCACAAAAGTGATGGGTTGCACCTGAATCTGAGGGGGACTAATATTCTCATGGGCTGGTTTATTAGAGATGGAGTGAAGGGATTCAGGATAGGACGGATGGTAAAAAAGCAAAGATAGCATGCATTCAAACCTTCAAGAAGGGCAGGCAGATGACAGGACAAAATTGCAGCAAGCAAGGTGAGTTTCAATGCATTAGTGATATAGAATCAAAAAGGGTAGCAAATACAGAAATCAACATGTTATATCTCAATGCATGGAGTATAAGAAATAAGGTGGATGATCTTGTTGCTCTCTTACGGGTTGTTGGATAGGATGTTATGGCCATCACTGAATCATGGCTGAAGGATGGTTGTAGCTAGGAGCTGAATGTCCAAGTTTACACGTTGAATTGGAGGGATAGGAAGGTAGGCAGAGGGGGTGGCATGGCTCTGCTGGTGAAGAATGGGCATCAAGTCATTAGACAGATGGGACATAGGATCAGAAGACATTGAATCCTTGTGGGTTGAGCTAAGAAAATGCAAGGATAAAAGGACCCTGATGGCAGTTATATATGAGCTTCCAAACAGTAGCTGGCACGTGGACTACAGATTACGATGGGAAATAGAAAAGGCATGTCAAAAGGGCAACGTTATGACAGTCATGGAGATTTTAACATGCAGAAGGTTTGGGAAAATTAGGTTGGTAATGAATCCCAGGACGATGAATTTGTTGAATGCCTATGAGATGGCTTTTTAGAGCAGTTCATTTTTGAGCCCACTAGGGTATCAACTATACAAGATTGGGGTTATGTAATAAACTGGAGGTGATTAGAGAGCTTAAGCTAAGGGAACCCTTAGGAGGCAGTGATCATAATATGATTGAGTTCAACTTGAAATTTGATAGGGAGAAAGTAAAGTCTGACATAGCAGTATTTTAGTAAGTAAAAGAAACTACAGTGGTATGAGAGTAGTTGGCCAAAATAAATTGGAATGAGATACTGGCAGGGATGACAGCAGAGTAGAATGGCTTGAGTTTCTGGGGAAAATGAGGAAGGTGCAGGATAGATTTATTCTAAAAACAAGGAAATAATCAAATGGCAAAATAGTACAACCATGGCTGACGAGGGAAGTCAAAGATAATGTAAAAACAAAAAAGCAAAAATTAGCATGAAAATAGAGGATTGGGAAGATTTTAAAAACTGACAGAAATCAACTCAAATTAGGACACTCAAAGCTACTATAGGACACTCAATGCTGCTGCGCAAGTTGACTGTGGTTAAGGAGGCATATAGTGCATTGGCCTTCATCAACCACGGGTTTGAGTTTAAGAGGCGAGAGGTAATGTTGCAGCTATATAGGACCCTGGTCAGACCCCACTTAGAGTACTGTGCTCATTTCTAGTCATGTCACCACAGGGGGGATGTGGAAACTATAGAGAGGGTGCAGAGGGGATTTACAAGGGTGTTGCCTGGATTGGGGAGCTTGCCTTATGAGAATAGTTTGAGTGAACTTGGCCTGTTCTCCTTGGAGCGACGGGGGATGAGAGGTGTCCTGATAGAGGTGCATAAGAAGATGAGAGGCATTGATCATGTGGAAAGTCAGAGGCTTATTCCTAGGACTGAAATGGCTAGCACAAGAGGGCATGGTTTTAAGGTGCTTGGAAGTCGGTACAGAGGAGATATCAGGGGTAAGTTTTGTACACAGAGAGTGGTGAGTGCGTGGAATGGGCTGCCGGCGGTGGTGGTGGAGGCAGAAGCGATGGGGTCTTTTAAGAGATTCCTGGATAGGAACATTGAGCTTAGAAAAATAGAGGGTTATGGGTAACCCTAGGTAATTTCTAAAGTAAGTACATGTTCGGCACAGCGTTGTGCTGTAGGTTTTTTTGTGTTTCTAGCTGAAAGAATCATTAGGAGGGAAAAGGTGAAATATGAAAGCAAGCTAGCAAACAATATCACGGTGAATAGAAAAAGCTTTTTCAAGTATATAAAAAGTAAAAGAGACGTGAGAGTGGATTTAGAATTGCTAGAAAATGAGGCTGGAGAAATAATAAAGGGAGCCAAGGAGATGGCAAATTAACTAACCAAATATTTTGCACCAGCCTTCACTGTGGGAGACACCAGAAATGCACCAGGTGTTGAAGGGTGTGAGGGAAAAGAAGTGAGTGCAGTTACTATTATAAGGGAGAAAGTGCTCGAAAAGCTGGAAGACCTAAAGGTGCATAAATCACCTGGACCAGATGAACTGCACCCTAGGGCTATGAAAGAGGTAGTGATAGAGATTGTGGAGTCATTGGTAATGATCTTTCAAGAATAATTGGACTCTGGCATGGTTCTAGAGCACTGAAAAATTGTGAATGTCACTCCATTCTAAGAAAGGAGGGAGGCAGCAGAAAGGAAATTATAGATCAGTTAGCCTGACCTCAGTGGTTAGGAAGGCGTTGGAGTCAGTTGTTAAGGATGAGGTTATGGAGTGTTTGGTGACACAGGACAAGATAGTACAAAGTCAGCATGGTTTCCTTCAGGAAAAATCCTACCTGACAAACTTGTCGGAATTCTTTGAGGAGATTACAAGTAGGACAGATAAAGGGGATGCAGAGGATGATGTATATTTGGATTTTCAGAAGGCATTTGACAGGGTGTCAGACATGAGGCTGCTTACCAAGTTAAGATCCCATGATATTACAGAAAAGTTACTGGCATGGATAGAACTTTGGCTGACTGATAGGAGGCAGTGAATGGAAGTAAATAAATCCTTTTTTAATTGGCTGTTAGTGACTAGTGGTGTTCCTCAGGGTTCAATGTTGGGATCACTTCTTTTTATGCTGTGTATCAATGATTTAGATGATGGGATAAATGGCTTTGTTGCCAGGTTTGTAGATGATACAAAGATTGGTGGAAGGGCAGGTAGCATTGAGGAAACAGGTAGGTTGCAGAAGGACTTAGATTAAGAGAATGGACAAGAAAGTGGCAAATGAAATACAATATTGGAAAATGCATGGTAATGCACTTTGGTAGTAGAAATAAATGTGCAGACTATTTTCTAAACAGGGAGAAACTCCAAGTCAGAGATGCAATGGGACTTAGGAGTCCTTGTGAAGAATGCCCTGAAGATTAACTTGCAGGTTGAGTCGGTGGTGAGGAGGGAAAATGTCACGTTAGCATTCATTTCAAGAGGTCTAGAATACAAGAGCAGGGATGTGATGCTGAGGCTTCATAAGGCACTGGTGAGGCCTCACTTTGAACAGTTCTGGGCTCCTTACCTAAGAAAAGGTGTACTGCCATTGGAGAGGATTCAGAGGAAGTTCACAAGGATGATTCTGGAAATGAAAGGGTTATCATATAAGGAACGTTTATGGCTCTGGGTGTTTATGCCTCTGGAAAGGATGTTTCCTATGCTGGGGGTATGTAGGACAAGAGGGTACAACCTCAGAAGAGAGGGGCGTCCATTTAGAACAGAAATGAGGAGAACTTTCTTTAGCCAGAAGTGGTGAATTTGTGGAATTTATTACCCCAGGCAGCTGTGGAGGCCAGGTCGTTGGGTGTATTTAAGGCAGAGATTGATAGGTTCTTGATTTGCCACAACATCAAAGGCTACTGGGAGAAGGACTTGGGGGTGGGTGGGGGAGCTGGGCTGATTCTACCACTCACCTGTAAATTGGAATCAATTTACATGGCCATTTAATTCACCGGAATGTGGATGGAAACCAGAAACCTTCCCAACCTTTCTTATGCCATGGACCAATCCATTAAGCAAGGGATCAGTGGAACTCAGGTTGGGACCTTCTGTGTGTATAGATCAATAGTCAAGACCCTGACTTGATAGCTGAGTTTTTTTTTGCTGTTTGTACAATCTGTTTTTTTTTGTGCTTTGGGGTGGGGGGTGGGGGGTGGGGTAATTGATGTTTTCCTTTGAACAGATTCCACGGTTTTCTTTGTTTCATGACTGTCTGTGGGAAGATGAATCTCAGCTTTGTATACTGCACGCACAAATTGATAAGATATTTAATAACATATATAAAATACTTTGAATCCTTAGAATCTTTGAATAACTCAATCTTTCTGCTCCCATCTCATTTAATCTGCTTTGTCTTTTGCCATATTCTGGGAAGGATATAGAGACTTTGGAGAGGGTGCAGGAGAGTTTTGCCATTGTGCTGCCTAGATTCGAGGGCAAGTGTTATAAAGAGAGGTTGAACAAACTTTTGGTGTTTTCTTTGGAACGCTGAGGCTGAGGGGAGACCTGATATAAGTTTATAATATTGTGAGGGTCATAGATAGAGCAGACTGCCAGTACCTTTCTCCCAGGATTGAAATGTCTAATACGTGGGCATGCATTTAAGATGAAAGGGAATAAGTTCGAAGGAGATGTTCTAGGCAGGTTTCTCACAGAGTGGTGGGTGCCTGGAATGGTGAGGGAGGCAAATATGATAGTCATTTCAGAGACATGGTTGTGAAGAGAATGGGCATTGTGAAGGCAGAAGGGATTAGTTCAGTTTTGCATTTACTGTACTAACATCATGGGCCAAGGGGCTTCTTTCTGTGCTGAACTATTCTGTGTCCTGTTTCAAGCTGTGAACAGTGGGAGTGGAACTGCCCCAGTAAAATGGTTTTCCTACTTTAAGAACTCTCCCGCACAGGTTTCCTGTTATCGTTGGATATGATGGACAACCACCAGGATCCCCCAATGTTTGGTGTTGCAGACTTGTCATCCTATATAAATGACTTGAATGAGAAGTGAAGTGTATACATTACAACTTGTAGATGATTTTAGATTAGTAGAGAAAGTAGATTAATGTCTTAATTTAGATTTAAGTTTTCTAAATAAATTGTAGCATTTATTTTCCACGAAGAATGTTGAAACATTTTTTTAGAAATATAACAGACGGTTGCCATAATTTCAAGCTAATCATCACTGCGCTTCAAAGTAATTCCAACATGTGATATTTCAAAATGTGACAAGGTTCAATATGTTGTCTTCTGCGTGTTACAACAATTGTTGTACTTGGAGGCATTTTGTCAAATATGAAGTACCTTAAGTCATTTTAGTTTTCCTTGATGGGCTGGTATATTAATGCAGATATTAGTTTGTAATAGTTTAGAGTATGTTAATTTTCTCTATTAAAATGTTATGATATGGAATAATAATAAAAGAAAACATTCAACTTCCTACTTATCATTCTGATGCATCACTGTCTTAAATGCTTTCTCATACGGAATTATCTGAACATTGTCTGTCAGCACCACTGACAAGATAACTACCTTCAGAAGCAAAAGCAAAATGCTAATAGATTTTTATGCCCTGGAAATGGGTTTTAATAACTTCAGTATCAAGGCTTGCCACATTTATATCTTCAGTAGTGTTGGAAATTTATTCGCTGCTATGACAAACCAAAAAAAACATCACAAGTGTTCAATTCTGACAGATTTATTGATGAACTTTGCAGAATGAAAATTAGAAACTGGATGAGCAAACTGACTTGATTTAATGAAAATGACTCCCCAATGCTGATACAAAATTGGCTTCAAATGCTGTTCGCTCCTACATCTCACCCTTTTAAATCTTGGATGTGGAACGCAGTGAAGAGCTTAGATTTTGTCTAGAAAATTGAAACTCCCATGCTCTTGCTGGAACTTATTATCAGCTGATTGGAGAAGGAATCAATCTATTTTCAAATTAAAAATCAAGATTCTAAATGAAAGAAATAGACTGAGAAAACTTGGATTTCTTTAACTTCCAGTAATTTTTCCCCTATCCCTTCTCTTCTTCTTCCATTCCCCACTCTGGCTCCCCTCTTACCTCTTCTCCTCTCCTCACCTGCCTATCAACTTCCCTCCGTGCCGCTCCTCTTTCCCTTGCTCCTATAGTCCTCTCTCTGCTCCCAAGGTCCACTCTCCTCTCCTGTGAGATTTTTTCCTTCTTTGGCCCTTTACCTTTTTCACTTATCACCTCCCAGCTTCTCACTTCACCCCTCCCCTCCACCACTACCGAGCTTCCCCCTCACCTGACTTTACCTATCACTTTCTAGCTTGTTCTCCTTCTCCACCTCCTTATTCTGGTTTCTTCCTCCTTCGTTTGAATGATGAATACTGATGAAGATGTCTCAGCCTGAAATGCCAACTGTTTATTCCTTTCCATAGATGTTGCCTGACCTGCTGAGTCCTTTTTGCTCCAAATTTCCAGCATCAGCAGAATCTCTTGTGTTTACCACTTCAGAGTTTTTTTTAGTTCTATGGGCTGAAGTTACCACTAAATGATAAGTATTCTCTGTGGTCTTGGTACATGGCTTACTAAAATTAAAAACTGAATGTGTGACAGAGTGGAAGAAATTTTAATATTAAACAGTAGTGTATCTAGCTTTTGAAATGAATAGTATCCTTTAAATGGTAGATTGCATCACTGATTCCATCGCATTGGAAAAGATCCAAATAAAATTGCCAGTCATTACCAAAAAATACTTGATAAAAAGTGCTATTGAGTGAAATGAAGAGTCCAGGAGCATTTGATTTTTACTATCTCCTGGTCTCTTGACCTCTCTCAATAGTATTTTTTATCAAGTATTTTTTTGGTAATGAACGGGCAATTTTATTTGGATCTTTTCCAGCTCAGCAGATAGCTGGGCTTGAAAATTGTGTATTTAAACAGATTAAATACACAACTTTGAGAGATATGTCTTAACTTTTCTCATTGGTGTACTGGAGGCCTGTGACTAGTGTTCTTTTGCCAGCGATGTCACAATTTGAATAAGAATGTACAAACCATGGTTAGTTGCAGATGACACTAAAATAGATGGTATTCATTTAGTGACACAGTATGGAGTAGGCCCTTCTGGCCCTTTAAGCTGTGCTGCACAACCCCTGGCAAATCCAAAGAACTCTAACCTAATCATGGAACAATTTTACAATGATCAATTAAACTACCTGGTACTTCTTGAGACTGTGGGAGGAAACTGCAGGACCCAGAGATGCTGGTGAAGCCCCATTTGGAGTGTTGTGTTACTTTTGGTTACCTTGCTATGGGTAAGAAGTTACTAAACTAGAGAGAGTGCAGGAAAGATTTACAAGGATGGTGCCAGGATTTGGGGGACTAAGTTGTAGGGAGAAATTGGACAAGCTAGGATTTTATTCTTGAGAGCAATAGATGACCTTACTGAGCTGTATGAAATTATGAGGGACATAGGGGGGGTGAATGCACACAGTCTTTTTTCTCAGAGGTGGAATATCAAGGACTACAGGGCATAGGTTTCAGGTGAGAGGGGAAAGATTTAAGAGAAATTGAGGAATTTAACACAGAAGGAGGTATTTATGTGGAATCAGCTGCTAGAGGAAGTGGTTGTGACAGGTACAATAATAAACAACAAAAAAAAACAACCCACAGTTGGACTGGTACATGGAACGGAAAGGTTTAGAGTGTTATCGGGCAAATGGTTCCAGGTTGCATGGGACATCTTGGTTGGCATGGTCCAGATGGGCCAAAGGGCCTGTTTCTGTGTTGTATCCAACTCTGTTTAACATGCCATCCATACAGATCATTTCACAACACAAGTACATGGAGGTAGTACAAGGGAAAAGCAAAAACAGAATGTAGAATAGAGTGTTACAGTTCCAGAGAAAGTGCAGTGCAGGCAGAAAATAAGGTGTAAGGCCATGACAAGGTAAATTGTGAGGTCACGTGTCCATCTTGTCGTACACGAGGTTCATTCATTAGTTTTTGTAGCACAATGATGTCTGAAAAGTGCCATGTGTGATTTGCACAAATTTTGGGTAACTGGAATGGCCTGTGACTGGGATTAAGCAATAACCTTGACAATGAGACTAAGAGTTTCATCTTGTGGGTCTGACCCACCAGCCAGTCACTGTCAAAAAGCTCAGTTATGCTTGTTCAGATTTGCAATGGAGCACTTCTGAGTGGGTTGACATGTCAAAGATCCAATGTGAACCTATACGTGGAGTTCTGATGAACGTCAATTGCCTGCTCAGGTTGTTATGTGGAGATAAAAATGGTGTGTCAAGAAACAACCCTCCCCCACCCTAATTACATGCCTTGCCATAATGATTCTTTGAACTTCTGTTTGCTCTCCAGAAATAAATTAAACAAGACTCTGAGCAAAATGCATTGTTGTGGATTTTTCCTGTGAAATAGCTCGGTGCAGTGAAATTAATTTCTGAATCTTGCTGGGAAGATTTAATCACATTTTATAGTTATTTTATCGCTGCTGGTACCACACAGCCCTCCTACACTCCTGTGTGTGTCCTGCTTAAAGAGCAAATCGAATCCACTGAATTAGTATGGTTTCATAGGTCTCCATTACTCCATGCAGCTGTAAAGGATGTACAATACGTATTTTAAACGCTTCTTTGGATAAAAATAACTCTTAACTTTTTCCAAAAAAAGGTCTTTTATTTGATCCCTGTCTAGCTTACCTAACTAAGTTATATAGGCTGCCGATGCCTGAAAGTGTTTTGATATACGCATAATTAATTTCAGGACGAGAGTAGGTTTGCGTATTATGAGGTAATTATCATCTTCATGCCTCGCACAGTTGGAGAATCTGCATTTAAATAGAAGGGAAGCATATATTCCTGATTCCTGATGAAGAATCTCTGATAAAGTCCAAGTCCTGATTTTTAAAATTATTTCATGGTGTTGTTTGAGCAGTGGCAGGCATCCAGGTTTTGATGTTCCAGTTCCCTGGTTTATGGTTAGCTACCACTGCCCCTTTGGGACTCAGACAACCAAGTATTGCCTGCCACATTCCTCAATGGAAAGTCTGTACTTAAACCCCTTGTGCTGAGCACTCAGAGCTCAATCTTAAGAGTTGCATTTGTAGTACAACTGATTGTGATGTCACCTTTGAATTTTGAATGTCGTCGCCTTGTTTATTTCAAGTCTGAGTTAATTCATGACCATGTTCTGCACTTGGGTTCATCACATCCACAGCTCTCTCATTACAATTTATTTGGTCATCCACCCATTTATCTATCTATCTATTTATTTATGAATCCATCCCATTTAATTATCTCTTTATTTGTTTACTTGTTTATTTATCTATTTATCTGTATATTTAATTATTATTTGTTTAGTTTGCCTTTGTTTGCATGTTTGTTGATTGTCAGTCTTTGTGTGTAGTTTTTCATTGATTCTTTGTCACTTCTTTGTTCTGCCTGCAAGAAAATGAATCTCAGGGTAGTATTTGGTGACGTATACATACTCGGATAATAAATTTACTTTGAACTTTGATGGTGTCTTGGCCTTAAACATCAGCTGTTTATTTCCCTTCATAGATGCTGTCTGACCTGCTGAGTTCCTCCAGCATTTTGTGTGTGTTCCTCTTGAAAAAACCATTAAGCCCCTAAAGTGGTTTGTTTTAGTGGTGTTGGCTACTGTAATCTGTGATGCCACAGAAGAATGACAGGAAATATACGTACAACAATTTATCATACACCAATTGTTATTGCAGTAGAGATTTCCAACTTGCTTTGATTTGTATCAGTCTGAAAATTACCTTTGTTACAATCCATTGCACTGTCCTGCCACTCAACAACATTCTCTTAATACTCTTTATACTCTAAATCTTAAGAAGTTTTATTGGTTCTAATGACAGGTGATTGAACTGTCTTCACAGATGCTGTCTGAGTCTGACCTGCTGGGTACTCCCATCATCTTTTAATTGTTTTTAATTTTGCTAGCATCTGCAGCATCTTGCTTTTGTTTCACAAGAGCTTGATAACTATGAATATTGCAATTTCCCACTATGCCATCAATGTACAGTCACAAGTACGTTGAGTTCATACTATGTTTAAATGTCAACTTACAATGACATTCATTAGTAAGCCTCACAGACAATGAAATGAACACATCTGTTTTGTGCTAAACCTGGTTTATGTTAATATGGAATTTAAATTTTAGAGTTTGTACCGATGATGGGGAGGGACTGATGTTTGTCTGTAAAAAATATAAAGTAGTCCCTGGGCAAGTTGGGTGACATGGTAGTGTGGCAGTTAGTGTAATGCTTTAAAGTCCTTACGATTGGGGTTCAATTCCCACTGATGTCTATATAGTTCAATTCCCTCTGACCCCATGGGCTTCCTATAGGCACTTCACTTTCATCCTACATTCCAAAGACAAACAGATTAAGTGAATTGAGTTGTGGGCACCAGAAGCATGGTGATACTTGCGGGCTGCCCCCGGCACATCTTGGACTGTTAGTTGACAGAAACAACGCATGTCACTTTATGTTTTGATGTCATCATCATCATTATGTTCCGTGTCGTATGACTTGGATGATCATGATCTTTCCATGATTGTTCTTGGCAAATTTTTCTGTAGAAGTGTTTTACCACTGCTTTCTTCTTGGCAGTGTCTTTACAAAATGGGTGACTGCAGCCATTATTAATACTCTTCAGAGATTGTCTGCCTGGGGTCAGTGGATGCATAACCAGGACTTGTGATGTGCACCAGCTGCTCATATGACCATCCACCACCTGCTCCCATGGCTTCATGTGACCCTGACTGGGGGGGCTAAGCAGGTGCTACACCTTGCCCAAGGGTGACCTGCAGGCTAGCGCAGGGAAGGAGCAACTTACACCTCCTTTGGTAGAGGTGTAACTCCACCCCAAGTTTTAATGTATATGAGGCAAATAAATCTAATCATTAAACCTCTATCTTTACTGATAACATTATAAGTGTGGGCAGGGAAAAGACCAGGGCAAGCAAAGGCTGGCAAGTGTACTCTACATTTTAATTTTTATTTTGGCATGTAGAAGCCTACAGGACTCCATACTGAAGCCTCAACTTCAGATAACTTGATTATTTGCACTCGCCATTCCTCTCCCCTTTTTATTCTTTCATTTCTATATCCTGTCCACTCAGCACATCCCAGTACATCACCTTGACTTCACATCATCAGCAACTGACAATGGAGTTTAAGTGTGCTATACCATATTACACTGTTGCTGATGTACCCTTTCATCCCACCCATTGCCTCGCCACCTTTCTTTCTCGGGCCTGGCAATTGTCCTTTGATTCAAAATATTCACTCAGTCCTCTTTCTACAGAAGTACACACAAAATGCTGGAGGAACTCAGCAGGCCAGGCAGCATCTCTGGGAAAGAGTACAGTCGATGTTTTGGGCCGAGACTCATCAGGGATGGAAAGGAAGAGGAGACGTGCAGTAAGAAGGTGGGTGGGGGGAGGGGAGGGGAGGAAGAATTACAAGGTGGTAGGTGATAGGTGGATCTGAGGGAGGGGGAGGGGTGAAGTAAAGAGCTGGGAGATTGATTGGTGAAAGAGATAAAGGGCTGGAGAAGAGGGAGTCTGATAGGAGAGGATAGAAGACCGTGGAAGAAAGGGATAGGGGAGGAGCACCAGACGGAAGTGATAGCCAGGTAAGGAGATAGATGAGAGAAGGAAGCAGGAATGGGGAACGATGAAGGAGGGAGGGGTGCAATGACCAGAAGTTCGAGAAATCGGTTTTCATGCCATCAGCTTGGAGGCTATCTGGACAGGATATCGGGTGTTGCTCCCCCAGCCTGAGTGTGGCCCCAGTCAGCAGTAGAAGTGGCCAAGGACTGACGTGTCGGAAAGGGAATGGGAAGTAGCTTTGAAACGGGTGACCATGGGGAAATTCTGCTTTCTGTGGATGATGGAAGTGAGGGTTCTCGACGAAGTGGTCTCCCGATCTACGTCGAGTCTCACCAATATGTTGAAGGCCACAACAGGTTACAGTGAATGAACCCAACCGACTCACAGGTGAAGTGTCTCCTCACCTGGAAGGACTGTTTGGGGCCCTGAATGGTGGTGAGGGAGGAGGAACAGGGACAGGTGTAGCACTTGTTCCACTTGCAAGGAGGGAGATCAGTGGGGAGGAACCAGTGGACAAGGCAGTCGCATGGGGCGTGATCCCAGTGGAAAATGGAAAGTGGGTGGGGTGGGGAGTGGAGTGTGGGGGGTAAGTAACATCACTTTCCCAAGAGTTACTCTACTGGCTGATTTAGAATGTAGAACCCATAACACAGAACATTACAGCACAGTACAGACCCTTCAGCCCATAATGTTGTGCCAACTTTTCAACTTACTCTAAGATCAATATAACCCTTCCCTCCTATATAGCCCTCCCTCCATTTTTCTATCATTTATGTGCCTACCTAAGAGTTTTTTGGATGTCCCTAATCTATCTGCTTCTACCACTGCCCCTAGCAGGGCGTTCCATGCACCCACCACTCTCTGTGTAAAAAACTTACCTCTGAATCCCCCCTATACTTTACTCCAATCACCTTAAAATTAGGCCCCTTCATATTTGCCGTTTTCATCCTGGAAAAAAGTCTCTGGCTATCCACTTGATCTATGCCTCTAATCATCTTATTAAACACCTCAATCAAGTTACCTCTCATACTCCTTTGCTCCAAAGGGAAAAAACCTGGATCATTCAATATCTCTTCGTAAGACAAATTCTTCCAGCATTTGATGTCTCCTTTCAGTAATTTTTCCTTCTCTTTCCCTCTTTTTCTATTCGCCACTCTGGCCTCTTACCTCTTCTCACCTACCAATCACCTCCCTCTGGGTCCTTTCCCCCATCCTTTTCTACCATGGTCCACTCTCCACTCCTATCAGATACGTTTCTCTCCAGTCCTTTACCTTTCCT
This sequence comes from Hypanus sabinus, assembly GCF_030144855.1. Classification (NCBI taxonomy): domain Eukaryota; kingdom Metazoa; phylum Chordata; class Chondrichthyes; order Myliobatiformes; family Dasyatidae; genus Hypanus; species Hypanus sabinus. The sequence goes on from NC_082713.1 coordinate 167,757,910, forward strand.
ACCCCCCCTGGCTTCACCTATCACCTTCTAGTGATCCTCCTTCCCCTCCTCCCACACTCTTTATTCTGGCATTTTCCTTTTCCTTTTCAGTTCTGAAGAAGGATCTCAGCCCGAAACGTTGATTATTTCTTCATTACCACTGAAGCTGCCTGGCCTGCTGAGCTCCTCCAGCATTTTGTGTGTGTTGCTCTGGATCTCTAGCATCTGCAGATTTTCTCTTGTTTATGCTGTTCTTTTGGCATTCCTGTTTTGTTTCAGCTTCCAACACCCACAGTTTTATTTGTTTTCCAAATGTGCTCTGGCAACATTTCCCATCATCTTCTTTTTGGAATAGAACCAAACTTTGCTCTTCACATCAGTAAAAGCACAGCACAACCAGGAGCAGATTAAATCCCTCTCCTTTTCCTGACCAGATACCTGGTGCCAACTCCTGTGATATCAGGTCAGTGCAGTTTTGTGGTACTGGCAGGTACCTGCTAGGAAGTGATTTGAGGCTGGTAAAATTCATTTCAGACAGGACTCTGCTGCCAGCAGGCAATGGAAGCTTTGATCCATCAGTCTGGGCAGGATCTAAATACAAATCCCAGATACAATTAGTTTGTGCCTCTACCACTGCAAAATGCACTCCCCCTGAGTTCTAAGATAACATCATACAATACATAGGTATTCAGCGGATCCGAAGGCAGTTACTGACCGGTACCATTTATACAATACTTGCTTTGTATTTGCTTATTTGCTGCTCATAAGCGCTACTGATGTCACAGTTCATTCTCATTTTTTTCTCTTTTGGCAATTTTTCCCACCTGTCACTTTCTCTATGTCAGTGTATCTCAGTAAATAATGAAAGGCAGGTGATTTCCTCTGAGACCGGCAAGATCAATTTTCCACACATTCCGACCTGAAGTTTGTTGTAGGCAACAGCTGCTCTTGAATACTCAGGGGTAAACTATTGCTAATGATGCTCATAAAAGATAAAGAAAATAGATTTAACCAAACGCCAAGTTTGAGCAAACACACCTGCAGGAGCAATGCATGTTTTCTATCTACATTGGATTCTGAGTTGCGTGTTTGTTATGGTAACGTGAATGGGAGTGTGGTAAAAGTGAAGGGAATAAATTACATATTCATGCTTTGCTCTGGGCATTTTGGAGCTGGGAACTGATGGATGTTATATCTTTTGTTGACCGCTGAGTTACACTTAAGTTTCATCGCTTCAAGATTGTATGTTTTGCTAGTTTCTAATAAAGTATCAAATACATTTTTTTGACTTTTGGAAATGATTATTGGATTGAACAGAGGGCATGTCATAGAAGGATAATAATCCACTGGGGTTGCCTGCAGTCACAATGGTTTGTTAGAATAGCTGCTACAGCACCTGTCTCAAAACTTATTCCAAGTCAGTACATCTAAACACGCCGCACAATCTGTATTATATTCTGACATCAAAATTGCTTTAAACAAATGAATTTCAGAAGTAGAACTAAATGCACAGTGCAATTATCCAGTGTATTTCACGGCATTATATAGTGACAAATTTCAAGGTGGTTATCTCTACCTATTATGCATTTGACACCCAGTTTTTTTTTTGTTACTGGTGTCTGGCATAGGAAGTTCTTGAAGACTAAGAGTAGAAGAGACTCTTCTTCCTATCATACTATTAATTGATGTGGGACTGTGAGTAGCATACACTCAGTAGCCACTTTATTAGATCGGGGGATTGCTGGGTGACTTGGTTTGAGTAGTCAGAAGGGCTATTCTGTGCTGTATATCAATAACTAAATTTTTTAAATAACCACCTCCTGTATTAATAATGTGGCTAGTGAGTGTGTGTTTGTGTTCTGCTGCCTCTGTACTCTATCCATTTGAAAGTTCGAGTTGCTGTCCGTTCAGAGATGCTCTTCTGCACACCACTGTTGTAACGTGTGGTTATTTGGGTTACTGTCGCCTTCCTGTCAGCCTGAACCAGTCTGCCCATGTTCTGCTGACCTCTCTCATTAATAAGCACTCTCTGCCCACAGAACCGCCGCTCACTGGATGTTGTTTTGTTTCTTGCACCTTGTTATCTGTAATCTCCAGAAACTGTTGTGCGTGAAAATCCCAGGAGATCAGCAGTTTCTGAGATACTCAAACCACCCCATCTGGCACCAACAAGCATTCCACAGCCAAAGTCACTTCAATCACATTTCCTCCCCATTCTGATGTTTGTTCTGAACAACAACTGAACCTCTTGTCCATGTCTGCATGCTTTTATGCATTGAGTTGCTGCTGCATGATTGGCTGATTCAATATTTGTATTAATGAGCAGGCATTAGATATTTGCATAAACAAGTGTACCTAATAAAGCTGCTATTGAGTATACTTTATACAATCACAATTCTTCATAGTTTTGATGTTGGAAATGTACTTTTCTTGAATTTCACCTGCAATGTCCAGTGCTTAAGTAGTACCTTTTGGGTTAATGTTATTTAAATGGACAGTTTGGAAATTTATTGTATGTATAAGGGGGTTTTGATTTAAGCATATTCTCCAGACCTTCTCCCTTCTCGCCTTTCCTGTTGGGTAGACAATGCAGAAGCCTGAAAGCTGGTATCACCATGCTCAAGGACAGCTTCCACCCCACTGTTACCAGACTATTGAACAGACCTTTCATACAGTAAGATGAACTCTTGGCCTCACAATCTACCTTGCACTTTATCATTTACCTCATGACATCCACTTGGTTAATTTCACAGTTTATTCTGCATTCTGTTATCGTTTTGCCCGGTACTACCTGTGTAATGAGCTAAGCTGCAGAAACAGTTCGCAGGACAAGATTTTCACTGTCTCTTGGTATATCTAACAATAATAAACTGATACCAATAAACTAATAAAATTTTATAGGTACTTTTTTCCAGTTATTGCTCTCCTAAGAGATGTTTTAATAAATGTTTCCATGAGTCCTCCTCTGATGTCACTACATGTTGATGATAATTTTTGATGACAGAATCTTGATCCTTCATTGATCCTGTTATAGTTACTAGTTCATAGGTTTGTTGAGTATGCCCTCAGGAAAATGAACGTCAGGGTTGCATGTGGTGACATATATGTACACTGATAATAAAATTTACTCTGAACTTTTTTAACACATGTGCTTCAAGCAACTAGGCAGTGACACACTAGGTAGGGTAGATATCAATCTGGTCAGAAAAATGGAAGGCTCGTAGAGAGGTTCCTAAAATTCAAGGGACTTTTTCCAGTTATGTAAGTTGCGGTTGGGGGCAAAGGTTGTGAGCTTAAGAGGACAAAAAATTGCAATGTTCTCAAGAAGTCCAAAGCGGTACCCCCGTCCATACTTACCCTAATGCACTGGCTACTAGACATCACATCCTGGATAAAATGGTGCAAGGGTCAGAAATACATTATTCTGCTCATTTTCAATTGTCTGCAAAAGACATACAATCTTACTTCCTTCCAACCTTGGGTTCCTGTCCAAACAAGGAGTCTGAGCCAATCCATGAAGTATAGTCTTGGAATGATTGGAAAAGAATTATAATTTAAAAAGAACTGGACAGGAAGCTGCCTCGGGATCAGCTGGAAACCCTGCATGCTGTATGATGTTAGACAATAGACAATAGACAATAGACAATAGGTGCAGAAGTAGACCATTCGGCCCCTCGAGTCTGCACCGCCATTCTGAGCATGGCTGATCATTCACTATCAATACCCAGTCCCTGCCTTGTCCCCATATCCCTTGATTCCCCTATCCATCAGATATCTATCCAGCTCCTTCTTGAAAGCATCCAGAGAATTGGCCTCCACCGTCTTCCGAGGCAGTGCATTCCACACCTCCACAACTCTCTGGGAGAAGAAGTTTTTCCTCAACTCTGTTTTAAATAACTGACCTCTTATTCTCAAACCATGCCCTCTGGTACTGGACTCTCCCAACATCTGGAACATATTACCTGCCTCAATCCTATCAAATCCTTTAATTATCTTAAACGTTTCAATCAGATCCCCTCTCAATCTCTTCAATTCCAGCGTGTACAAGCCCAATCTCTCCAATCTCTCTGCGTAAGACAGCCCTGCCATCCCAGGAATCAACCTAGTGAATCTACGCTGCACTTCCTCAATTGCCAGAATGTCCTTCCTTAAACCTGGAGACCAAAACTGTACACAATATTCTAGGTGTGGTCTCACCAGGGCCCTGTACAAATGCAAAAGAACATCCTTGCTCTTGTATTCAATTCCCCTTGTAACAAAGGCCAACATTCCATTTGCCCTCTTCACTGCCTGTTGCACATGCTCATTCACCTTCATTGACTGGTGAACTAGGACTCCTAGGTCTCTTTGCATTTCTCCCTTACCTAACTCGACACCGTTCAGACAATACTCTGCCCTCATGTTCCAGCTTCCAAAGTGGATAACTTCACATTTATTCACATTGAATGACATCTGCCAAGTATCTGCCCACTCACTCAGCCTATCCAAGTCTCCCTGTATTCTCCTAACGTCCTCTTCGCATGTCACACTGCCACCCAGTTTAGTATCGTCAGCAAACTTGCTGATACAGTTTTCAATGCCCTCATCTAAATCATTGACATAAATCGTAAAGAGCTGTGGTCCCAATACAGAGCCCTGTGGTACCCCACTAGTCACCTCCAGCCAGTCTGAGAAACACCCATTCACTGCTACCCTTTGCTTTCTATCTGCCAACCAGTTTTCTATCCATGTTGAAACCCTGCCCCCAATGCCATGAGCTCTGATTTTACTCACCAATCTCCTATGTGGCACCTTATCGAATGCCTTCTGAAAATCTAGGTACACAACATCCACTGGCTTACCCTCGTCTAACATCCTTGTTACACCCTCAAAAAACTCCAACAGATTAGTCAAGCATGATTTGCCCTTGGTAAATCCATGCTGGCTCGGCCTAATCCTATTTCTGCCATCTAGATGTGCCACTATTTCGTCCTTAATAATGGACTCAAGCATCTTCCCCACAACTGATGTTAGGCTAACAGGGCGATAGTTCTCTGTTTTCTCCTTCCCTCCCTTCTTGAAAAGTGGGACAACATTAGCCACTCTCCAATCTTCAGGAACTGATCCTGAATCTAAGGAACATTGGAAAATGATTACCAATGCATCCGCAATTTCCTGAGCCACCTCTTTTAGAACCCTCAGATGCAGACCATCTGGACCCGGGGATTTATTAGCCTTCAGTCCTACCAGTCTACTCATCACAGTTTCTTTCCTAATGTCAATCTGTCTCAATTCCTCTGATATCTTATGACCCTGGCCCATCCATACATCTGGGAGATTGCTTGTGTCCTCCCTGGTGAAGACAGATCTAAAGTATGCATTAAATTCTGTTGCCATTTCCCTGTTTCCCATAACAATTTCTCCCAATTCATTCTTCAAGGGGCCAACATTGTTCTTAACTATCTTCTTTCTCTTCACATAGCTAAAAAAGCTTTTGCTATCCCCTTTTATATTCCTGGCTAGACTGAGCTCATACCTGATTTTTTCTCTCCGTATTGCTTTTTTAGTTAAGATCTGCTGTTCCTTAAAACTTTCCCAATCATCTGTATTCCCACTCATCTTAGCCCTGTCATACTTCTTTTTCTTTAATGCTATACAATCTCCGACTTCCTTTGTCAACCACTGTGGCCCCTTCCCCCTCTTTGAATCCTTCCTTCTCATTGGAATGAACTGCATTTGCATCTTTTGTATTATGCCCAAGAATATCTGCCACTGCTGATCCACTGTCTTTCCTGCCAGGGCATCCGCCCATTTAACTTTGGCCAGCTCTTCCCTCATGGCTCCGTAGTCTCCTTTATTTAATTGCAACACTGACACCTCTGATCTGCCCCTATCCCTCTCAAATTGTAGATAAAAACTTATCATGTTATGATCACTACTTCCTAATGGCTCCTTTACTTCAAGATCACTTATCAATTCCTGTTCATTACACATCACCAAGTCCAAAATAGCCTCGTTCCTGGTTGGCTCAAGCACAAGCTGTTCCAAAAATACATCCCTTAGACACTCCACAAACTCCCTATCCTGGGGTCCAGCACCTACCTGATTCTCCCAGTCCACCTGCATGTTGAAATCTCCCATAACGACTGCATTACCTTTAGCACATGCCAATGTTAACTCCCTAATCAACTTGTACCCAATATCCACGCTACTGTTTGGGGGCCTGTACACAACACCCATTAGGGTCTTTTTACCCTTACTGTTCCTCAGCTCAATCCACACGGACTCTACTTCCCCTGTTCCCAAGTCACCTCTTGCTAAGGACTGAATCTCATTCCTCACCAACAGGGCCACCCCACCCCCTCTTCCCATATTTCTGTCTCTACGATAGCATGTATACCCTGGTACACTCAATTCCCAGGCCTGATCCCCTTGCAGCCATGTCTCCATTATCCCAACAATATCGTAGTTCCCCATTTTCATCTGAGCTTCAAGCTCATCTGTCTTATTTCTGACACTACGCGCATTCAAGTATAGAATTCTTAGCCCATTCCTCCTCTCTTTGCTTAAAACACTGTCTACTGTACCTAACCCAGCTCCTTGAACTTCCATCGGGCAAATTGCACCCTGCATTTTGATGACCTTCTCAAGATCACCCAAACCTTGTACACATTTAACCCCATGCACCTTCTGACCAACCCTCTGGATCTGGATCCCTGCCCCCTGCACATCTAGTTTAAACCCCCCCCCCCCGAGCAGCACTGGCAAACATTTCTGCAAGGATGTTAGTACCCCTCCGGTTCAGATGTAGACCGTCCCATCAACAGTATCCAGTACGGTATACTTATTGTTAATGGGAATGGCCGCAGGGGTGCTCTGCTCTCTCTCCCTGCTCCCCCTGCCTCTTTGGACCGTCACCCATCTGCCTACTTCTTGTTTTTTTGGTGTGACTACCTCCTGATAACTCCTATCTATCTCTGCCTCCACCTCCCGAATGATCTGTAGTTCATCCAGCTCCAGCTCCAACTCCCTAACTCGGTCTGATAGGAGCTGCAGCTGGACGCACCTTTTGCAGGTGTGGTCATCAGGGACAACTGTGTTGACCCTGACCTCCCACATACTGCATACAGAGCACACCACTGCTCTGACTGTCTCCCCCATACCTGAACTGGATTAATAGAATAAGTCTAAAAAGCACCTAGCGAACTTACCTTCTTCCCCTCAGCGAGCAATCACACAAGCTTACCCAAGTCCCCTTACGCCGAAGCCCACTTAGCCAAAGCCCAGGACTCTGCTTCCACGGACTCCGCTGCCCGCTCTGACAAGAAGTCCTGCCTTTTAAAGTGCCCGCTCGATGCTGACGTCACTCGCGCCTGCGCAGTTCCCCCTCCTCCACAGGTATTGACCAGGTAGGCTTAAATCCTACCTACTCGGTCGAATTCTCTGAGCTCCCAGCTGAGTCACAAGCTGTAACTTGCTCCCGATTCCCGATTGTTGTCCTGGAAGTTTCTCTCAAGCTGAATCATCAGTTGGAAACCCTGCCATCAATATCAAGTCCACAATTAACTGGCAATGTAGCACCAGCATTGTTGGAACATTTATTGCAGCCAGAAAGCTCCTTGTCACATATGCACCTCTCCTGCTTTCAATTTCAGGAGAGATTTGTCCTTGCTGTAGTTACCTCATACTTCAGCCAGCTCTTACACCAAATGCTGTGCATTGTACAGGGAATTACAGCGAGGCCTTAATGGAGATAATATGACAAGAAGATTACAAAGTTTAGATGTTAACCAATAATGGGTTTTAGCTCAGCTCTGCTGTGGGAATTCTAGCTGTATTATTACTGGCCAGTAAGAGGATCAACATCCTCGGTTTATTGTTTCAACCACATTTCAAAGTTCAAGTCCAAAATATGTTTACTATCAAAGGACACATATTTCACCATATAGTATCCTGAGATTTATTTTCTTGCAGTGGAACCAAGAAATACAATAGAATCAATTAAAAAAACTGCAAAGACCGACAAACAACCAATGTGCTGAAGAAGACAAACTGCAAACATAAACAGACAAATAAAGTCCTCGAGTCCTTGAAAACGAGTCCATAGGATGTGGAATCAGTTCAAAGTTGAGCTGATTGAATGAAATTATCCATACTAGTTCAGGAGTCTGATGGTTGAAGGGTAATAACTGTTCCAGAACCTGGAAGTGTGGGACCTGAATCTCTCGTACCTTCTTCCTGATGGCTGCAGTAAGAAGAGAGCATGGTCTGAGTGGTGGGAGCCCTCGAATATGGATACTGCTTTCTTATTGTAGCACGCCTTGAAGATGCTCATTGGTGAGAAGGGCTTTTCCTGTGATGGACTGAGCTTTTCTGTTCTTGGGCATTGGTGTTTCCATATCAAGCCACTGCGTATCTATGGAAGTTTATCAAAGTTTTAGATGACATGCTGAATCTGCTGGACTTCTAAGAAAGTAGGGGTGCTGTTGTGTCTTCCTTCTGATGGTATTTACCTGCTGGCCCCAGGACATATCCTCTGAAATGATAGCACCAAGAAATTGAAAGCTATTGACCCTCTCCACCTCTGGTCCCCTAATGAGGACTGGCTCCTGGACCTTCGATTTCTTCCATCTGTAGTCAATAACCAGCTCTTTGGTTTTGCTGATGTTGTGAATGGTTGTTGTTGCGGCAGCATTCAACAAGATTTTAAATCCCCCTCCAAAAACTCACCATTTTCTATTAATACTGTTTATTTTCCTGAAGCTTGTCACATTTCCTGTGTTTATTATATTTAAAATTAACAGTCATAATTTGCATATTTTATTTATTTATGTGTGATATTTATTTTTATTTGGAGATACAGTGTGGAACGGGCCCTTCCAGCCTGATTAGCTACACTGCCCAGCAACACACCAATTTAACCCTTAACCTAATCACAGGATGACTTGCAATGACCAATTACCTACCGACTGCTGTACATCTTTGTAATGTGGGCGGATGGCAGAGCACCCAGAGGACACATGCATGGTCACAGTGGGAACATACAAACTCCTTACAAGCGGCGTTGGAACTGAACTCCAAACTCCAATGCCCTGAGCCGTTGAAGTGTCACGCTATCCTCTGCCCAACAGTGATGCCCCTTTATTCAGGCTTGAATCGTTGCCGCAAAACTTAAATATATCGTCATTATAAAATCTTATTTTCATATCTGACGTGTTTCACGATTCCCCATTTTCTCATTTCCAAATACCACATAATTTTCAGTATTTCACATCTCTTTCTGACAGGTTTTCTTCATCTGATTTCTTACAACTTAATTTTTAGATTTTTACTTGTTTGTTGTAACAAGCCCACCATTAATCTGTTGTCAGCTGACTCACGGAAAAGAATCATGCTTCCCTTGAGTAGTTACTGTGCCTACCAGATGTGATAAAATTTCTCCTCCAAACTTAGCATCTACAATGATAGTAAGAATTTTTCTTGTATCCCCTTGCATGTGAGGATAAAATCAAGTAATACCAATGGAACTGCTGAAAACTTATTAGCTGGTAGAGTCATGCCTCAGCTGAGCCAACTGTCAAAGCTTCATGAGAATCTGAAAATCTCTGAAATCCAGAAACATTCAAAAATGCTATAAAACAATTAAAAGTTAATCAAGTGATAAAAGTTATTATTATTTTACAGAAGAACATTTATATTATTGTTTTTTTTGTATTTGCACAGTTTGTTGATTTCTGCACTCTGGTTAAAAACCCTAGTTTGGCAGTCATTCATTGATTCTTTTATATTCTATATATTTGTTGAGTATGTCCACAAGAAAATGAATCTCAGGGTTGTATATGGTGACATAAAGTATATATACTTTTATAATAAAATATACTTAGAACTTTGAAAAACAAATTTTATCTAAGACCATAAGACATAGGTGCAGAATTAGGCCATTTGGGCCATCAAGTTTGCTCCAATATCTTAACATGGCTGATCCATTTCCCTCTCAACCCCATTCTCCTGCCTTCTCCCTGTAAACTTTCATGCCCTGGTTAATTAAGAACCTATCAACTTCCTCCTTAAGTACACCTAATGACCTGGCCTCCACAGCCAATGTGGCAACCAATTCCACAGATCCATCACTGTTTGACTAAAGAAATTCCTCCTCATCTACATTCTAAATGGACATCCCTCTATTCTGAGGCTGTGTCCTCTAGACCTAGGCTTTTTATTTTGGTTTCTTACAGTGAGATACAGTGAAAAGCTTGTCTTGCCTGCTGCTCATGTATAACAAATCATTACACAGTGCATTGAGCTAGAGTAAAGTAAACAATAACAATGCAGAATAAAGTGTAAAAGCTACTGAAGAAGTGCAGTGCAGGTAAACGGTAAAGTGCAAGATCATTGTTTGGAGATCAAGAGTCCATCTTATCATTCAAGAGTCTTTTTCAAGGGTCTGATAATGATAGGATAGAAGCTGTCCCTCCAGTTGCAATTCCTTGGGAAGGACTTGATGGGCCAAATGGCATCCTTATACAGTACTGTGCAAAAGTCTTAGGCAGATGTATATGATCCCCATACTTTTGCACAGCACTGTGTTTTCTAAGAAAATATGAGAATAGGGAATGCATTTGCCATTGATTGCATTGGCAGAAACAGGCACTGCGCAATCTTTGTGGTGATAAATTTCCATCTTAAGTTGAAGACATCTTCAGTTTGTTGGGTGGCATTAAAATTGTACTAAGTGGGATGGACTCACCTCAAAACTAGATATCCAAAAGCTGCTGTTCAAAGTTCAAACTACATTTAATATCAAAATATGTATACATTATAGAACTTTGAGATTCGTCTCCTTACAGGCAGCCGCTAATCAAAGAAATCTCAAAAGCCCCGTTAATAAAGACTGTCAAACACCCAATGCGCAGAGAGAGAGAGAGAGAGAGAGAGAGAGAAACAAATAAGCAAACAATAGAAGTAAGCAAGTAGCTCTCATATCGAAAGTGAGTCCACCGACACAAACCCCAGAGCTGCTGGAGCAGGCCACAGCCTCAGTTCAGCGCAGAGCCGAGTCAAGACCACGGAGCAACGTGCAGAACCAGCCTCTGGTCCCAACACCCTGCCTTTTCAATCCATCCCCGGCCTGGCATTTAAATCGTCCAGACAGCAGTAGTCTGTAAGGCAGCATTTGTCTGTGTGTAGTGTCAAAGAACCTTGTTAAACCTAAAATCGATAGGTGAGAAATGACAAGAAATAGTTACACTGTTGCTTAGCAAATAATAATGCATTCCTTACATAATTTTACATTGTATGATATTGAAAAATATACAAGTTGCAAATACCAAATCATCTTTTCCCTTTAAAGAATTAAACCTTAAGAGCAAAGAGCCAATCACAGTGGTTAGCACGTTTTACAGTACAGGTGACCCGGGTTCAATTCCCACTACTGCCTGTAAGGAGTTTGTATGTTCTTCCCGTGACCACATGATTTTCCTCTGGGTGCTCCAGTGTCCTCCCACAATCCAAAGATGTACTGGTTGGTAGGCTAATTGGTCATTTTAAATTGTCCCGTGATTAGGCTAGGATTAAATAAGGGGATTACTGGGTGGCCTGGCTTGAAGGGCCTAAAGAGCTTATTTATTCTGTGCTGTAAATAAATAAATAAATAGATAACTAGATAAATTAATAGATAGATAAATAACCTACTACAGAAGATAGCATAAAAGAATAGCCTATTATCTATTTACTCTTCATTGCCATCAAAAAAATATTGCCTTGCAAACTGGAAATTGATGAGAATAGGTAGCTTATTACTACCTGGCATGTTAAATTGCATGTCAGCATTTACCTTTTCAATATAGTCATATTCAAACTGTCTAATCTACATAGAGAAATGCTTTTAGATTTTTCCTATAATATGTCATCAGTGAAAGGATTCCAAGATTGGACATTATCTTCACTGTTAGTAGCTTCATTCACAACAAGTCTTTTAAGTCTACAACACTCTTGTCTTCCTAGTTCAAAGATTCAAAGTATGTTTGTTATCAAAGTAAGTATGCAGTATACAAACTTGAGGTTAATTTTCCCCACAGACAGCCATGAAACAAAGAAAACCATGGAACCTGTTGTATATTTAATATTTCAATAATATTTAAGTAATCTTGTATATAAGTAATCCCATTTTATATATACTTATAATCTTATCAAATTTCTCTAGTGCCTTCAATACAATCCAACCACTTCTTCCGCGTGAGAAGCTGCAAAGGATGGGTGTAGACAAATCTATGCATTACTGACTGCCTGACAGATGGACCCCAGTTTGTACGGCTGGGTAGTTCTCTGTCTGAGGTGGAGGTGAGTGTCATTGGAGCCCCACAAGAGACTGTTGTGTCTCCGTTTCTGATCACACTGTATACTTCAGACTTTCAGTACAAATCTGAGTCCGGTCACTTGCAGAAGTTCTCTGATGACCCTGTGGTGGTTGGGTGTATCAGGGACGGGCAGGAGTCGGAGAACAGAGGACTGGTGGACAAGTTTGTGGAGTGGTGCAGGAGGAATCACCTGCTCCTGAATGTGGCGAAAACCAGGGAGATGGTGACTGATTTTAGGAGGAAGAGGACGGTGACGAGTCCTGTATACATTCTGGGAGAAGAAGTTGTGGTGGTAGAGGAGTACCAATACTTGTGTGTTCAACTTGACAAAGGACTCGACTGAAAAACCAACACTATTTACAAGAAGAGAATAAGCAGACTCTATTTCTAAGGATGCTGAGATCCGTCAACGTGAGCAGCAGGACGTTGGAGATATTTTGCCGTCTGTTGGTAGCGAGTGCAGACTTCCTTGTGCCTTTATATTGGGGGAGCAGCATCGGTGCTGGTGATGCAAAAAGAATAAATAAACCCATCAAAAAGACTGGATCCATCCTTGGCCACAACCTGGACTCTTCTGAGTTAGTGGTGGAAAGGCAATCACTAAACAAACTGTGATCTATTATGGATGATCTGGCACATCCTCTCCGTGACCTTCTGAATAAGCAATGGAGCACCCTTTCAAACAGGGTCATTCAGCACCACTGTCACAAGGATCGTTACAGAAAATCTCTCCTACCAAATGCAATCAGCATTTACAACAGTTCATCTCTGTGAGACAGGAAAACACATGTGACGAAGGGTCTCGGCCCGAAATGTCGACAGTGCTTCTCCCTGTAGATGCTGCCTGGCCTGCTGTGTTCCACCAGCATTTTGTGTGTGTTGTTTGAATTTCCAGCATCTGCTGATTTCCTCATGTTGCGTCATAGAACAATAGCCTTGTTTTATTATTTCGTATGTTATTATTGCACATTATTGCAGATTGGTAGATTATCATTGAGTATATTATTATTCTGTACTTTATTTATTATTATTGCTAAGAGGTTTTATAAATGTTGCTGCTGTAACAAAATAATTTCCTACTCAGGATCAATAAGGTACTTATTATTATTTCAGTCTCCCACATAGTCCTTTGAATAAGTTTAATGTTTTGAAGTTACAAAACATAACAGAACCTGTACAAAGTAAAACATCAAAACCCCATGTGCAAGCAGCAGTAAAAAAAAACGACTATAAACCTGAAAGAATCCAGGCATATTCAGTTCAGCTCAGTGCCAGTTATCTGCAGGCCATCCCAATTCAAAATTGTTTAAAATAGCAACAGCACTTGGAGCGACCAGAAACCAGAAACACACAGAGTCCAATCCACAAATCACATTGATTAAGTTTAGCTCAAGACCCAGAACTCTGGCACCATCTGCCATGTATTGAAATGGTAAGGTCAGTTAACGTAGTTTGACACTTGTCAGGTATGGTGACGATGTCATCAGTCAGGGACAGAATAACATGAGACGTGAGGGAGCATGGAAGTGAGAATGAGAAATAAAGAGATGTTCAGAGCATGAAATGTCGAGTCATGATGGATGCACTAACTAATTAAGTACTAAGATAGGTTGCAAATACATAACAATGGCGACGAGGATACAGATTTTGAAAATGTTGATGAGAATGGAGAAATCCAGGATCCAATGTTTTGTGGAGGCAACCATGCCAGGTCCAAGATGGTCATGGTGACTCAATCATTTGAACTTTATGTTGACAGTAAAGGACTGCTGGTGGATGATAATGCAACAGATAATGCAGATCAAAGATGGACAGCACTATTTTAGCACCATCATGCAGGACCAGATGTGCAGGATATATTTCTATTAAACATGACCAAACATGGGGCATGTCACAGGCTGTGCAGCTGTGGTGGGTGTGTTGAAGTTTTACTTCATTCCCCTGGTCAACACTACGTTTTCCCGGTGGCATTTTCATCAGCTTGCCCAAAAACAAGGTGAGACGGTTCAACTGTGCTCTACCCGCCTCTGGCAGCCAGCAAGAGACTGTAGTTTTTGAATGGACACAGGTAAGCAAATCAGGAATGCCACAGTGAAAAAATGTAACTCAGTCTATGTGCAGAGAAAACTGGTGGAGAATATCCAAGGGTCTCACGTTTGCCTGCACTCCAGAAGTAGCAGTACAGTGTGAAAAAGTAGAGGAACAATTGTCAGCCATGTCACTCCAAGGGAGCCAGCCATGTTTCACACCATGGGGATGCAACACACGGCAAAACGAATTTCTACTAATACAAATGGAAGGAAGTGCTCCAGAACACACATCACCTGGGCAGAAACCCAAAGTACCCAGCTTGTGAACAGACATGCAGAAAATGTTTTGGAAAGCACCACTTTGCAAAAGTGTGCCACACAAAAGGACTAAAGACACAAAAAGTGAACAATATTGAGGATGAACAGAAGGAATTTGTATTTGTTGTTAATGAGACAGTCATCTGAAAAAATTACTTTTTGGGTAGGGGTTGTAAGTCTGCGCATGTTTGTAAATTCAGGAGTCAGAAGTTATATACTGGGTGAAACGGGGTGAGAAAAACTTAAGTCGGAGAAAATAAAGTGCCATTCTTATATTCCTAAACAGAAGAGAAAGCTGTCCCCATATTCATCCAGCACATCATTGGAGATTAAGGGGGTGTTTGAATGTGAGATAGGTATTGGCAACAGAACAGACCAGGCAGAGTTCATCGTGATGAAAGGCGATGGTGAACCATTCCTAGGTAAAAATTGAGTGTGTTAAAGATTGGAGAAAATGTGTCAGTAGTGCCAGTTAAAGAGTCACTTAAGCTGCAGAACCCAAAAGTGTTTGAAGGGGTAGGAAAGCTGAACACTAAACTGATCAGTCTACATTGATCCAAAGACGAACCCTGTGGCCCAGACACTCAGACACATACCTTACATATTAAGGGATGCAGTTGAGAAAAAAATTGAACAGATAATGAAAATGAAATTTATTGAGGAAGTTGAATGTCCAAGTCCTTGGCTTAACCTGGTAGTAATTTTACCAAATCCCGATAAGGACATCAGAATATGCCTAGATCTGAGAAGGGCAAATGAAGCAATTGTGAAGGAGATATCCCATTCGAACTGTAGATGAGATACTACAGGGTATAATTGGAGCTGCTGTGTTTAGCAAGCTAGACTTGAAATGGGGTTATCACCAGCTAGAACTAACTTCAGAATCGAGAGAGCTAAGCACATTTGCTGTGCCTAATGGGGTGTATAGGTACAAGAGACTGGCATTTGGTGTGTCATCAGCCAGTGAACAGTACCAGCATGAGATAGCAAGTGCTTTAGCTGGAATGGAAGGAGTTGAGAACATCTCAGATGATGAGACTGTACATGTACCTAAACAAAAACTGCATGATGAGAGACTGCAGAGTGAACGTTAAAGAGACTCATGGAGTGCGGACTGGCACTGACCTTGGGGAAATGTCAGTTCAACATGGACAGACTAGTTTTCATGGGAATTCTCTTGTCACAGAAAGGCATTGGACCAACTGAGGAGAGAGTGTGAGCAGTAATGGAGGCTCATGAACCACAAAACACCACAAAAGTGAGGAGTTTCCTATGTCTTGTTGGCTACAGCAGGAGATTCATACCACAGTTTGCAACTTTGTCAGAACCACTGGGATGCTTGACCAGGAAGGACACCCAGTTCAAGTTCGGAGAAGAACAGAGACAAGTATTCAAAGTTCTATAAGAGGAGCTAGCAAGAACAGATACATTGGTCTATTTTGATAACGATGCACTAACTAAAGTAATAGCAGATGTCAGTACTCATGTCAGTACTCATACAAAAGCAAAATGAAGAAATGGTTTCTGTCTGCTATGTGACCCATAGTCTCACAGACTGTGAACGAAAATACTCACAAACAGAGTTTTAGCACTAGTATGGGCCTATGAAAGACTTCATCCTTAGTTTTATGGAGGAAATGTGACCTGACTACAGATCACAAACCTTTGGAGATGATTTACAGTCTAAAGATCTAAAACAAGCTCACGCATAGAGTGGTGGGTCTTCAGATTGCAAACATACGACTCCATCGTCATACACAAACCAGGTAAACAGAAGCAACACACACACAAAATGCTGGAGGAACTCAGCAGGCCAGGTAGCATCTATGGAAAAGAGTACAGTTGACATTTTGGGCCGAGACCCTTTGGCAGGACTGGAGAAAAATGATGAGGAGAAGATTTAAAAGGTGGAAGGAGGGGAGAGAGAAACACAAGGTGATGGGTGAAACCAGGAGGAGGAGGGATGAAGTAAAGAGCTGGGAAGTTGATAGGTGAAAGAGATACAGGGCTGGAGAAGGGGGAACCTGATAAGAGAGGACAGAAGGCCATGGAAGAAAGAAAAGGGGGGAGGAGCACCAGGGGGAGGCAATGGGTGGGAAGGAGATAAGGTGAGAGAGGGTAAAGGGGATGGGGAATGGTGAAGAAGGGGTGGCATTACTGGAAGTTCAAGAAATTGATGTTCATGCCATCAAACTGGAGGCTAGCCAGGTGGAGTATAAGGTGTTCCTTTAACCTGAGTGTGGCCTCTTCGCGACAGTAATAACTCTCAGAGACGTGAGTCGAGATAGGCTTTTATTAGCTGGAAGAAAGCACCGTCAGCAGCAAGAGCCCATCACACAACATCCTGGAGACTGAGGGAGGAGCAGTGCCTGCAATCGCCTTTATACAGGGGTCAGTGGGAGGAGCCACGGGAGCGGTCAGCAGGGAGGGTGTGTCCAGACAGGTAGATGTAGTTCACTACAGATGGCCCTGGGCCTGTAATTGCTGGAGTTTAGAAGAATAAGAAGGGATCTCATTGAAACCTATCAAATATTGAAAGGCCTAGACAAAATGGTTGTAGAGAGGATGTTTCCTGTAGTGGGTGTATCTAGGACCAGAGGGCACAGCCTCAGAATAGAGGGAGATCTATTTGAACAGAGATGAGGAGGAATTTTTTTTAGCCAGAGGGTGATGAATGTGTGGAATTCATTGCCATGGGTGGCTGTAGAGGCCAAGTGATTGGGTATATTTAAAGTGGAGGTTGATAGGTTATTGATCAGTCAGGGTGTCAAAGATTACAGGGAAAAGGCAGGAGACTGGGGTCACCTACCTACAAGAAAGATGTAAATAAGGTTGAAATAGTGCAGAGAAAATTGCTGGGTTGCTGGGTCTAGAGGGCCTGAGTTATAAGGAAAGGTTGAATAGGTTAGGCCTGTATTCTTTAGGATGTAGAAGATTGAGAGGAGACTTTTTATAGCTATACAAAGTTATGAGGAGTACAGATAGATTAAATGCACGCAGGCTTTTTCCACTGAGGTTGGGTGGGACTACTACCAGAGGTCATGGGTTAAAGGTGAAAGGTGAGAAGTTTAAGAGGAACATAAGGAGAAACTTCTACACTCAGGGCCGTAAGAGTGTGGAATGAGCTGCCAGCGCATGCATGCAAGTTCCATTTCAAAGATTAAGAGAAGTTTGGATAGGTACATGGATAAAAGGAATATAGAGGGCTATGGTCGATGGGAGCAGACAGCTTAAATGGTTTTGCATGGGCTAGATGGGCCTAAGGGCCTGTTTCTGAGGTGTACTTCTCTATGACTGTATGAGAGGGATAATAAATAAGCCATGATGGAAAGGCAGGACAGATTCAATGGATCAAATGTCCTAAATCTGCTCCTATGTCTTATTTTCTTATTGTCTGATGGTCTCAATGCTTCTCATGCGTCAAGTATTTTATTCCTGGATCATTCTCATGAACCTCCCCTTCACTTCCAGTGCAGCATTAGACAAGGGGGCCAAAATGCTCACAATATTCCAAGGGAGGTATACAGGTATCTATTTCTTTATTTAAGAATAAGTTAAATTTATGAATTGCTTTGTGCAGTCATTTATTCACATTTTACTCCAAGAAAGAATTGCTTGAATTTCAAAGATTCAAGATTAAAAGTATGTTTATTAACAAAGAATGTTCTAAATTATGCAACCTTGAGATTCAACTACTTATTGACAGCCACAAAGCAGGAAACCCGAAAGAGGCCAGGTCAAAAAAAGGCCAGCACCCAATGGGCAGAGAAAGAAACAAGCAACAGCATTCTGAACCAAACTGAGTCCATGGACATGAATCCCAGAACAGTCAGAGCAGGCCCATGGCCTCAGTTTCAGTCAAATTGCTGAATTGGATTTTTCTGCGGATATTTTAATACTTTTCATTTTTTAAATGGTTGCTGTTTCTTACCAACGTACCAGATGATAGCAAATAGAGGTGAATAACATTCTCAGATTATGTGAAGTAGGATACTCGTAGTTCACTGAAAAGCTGCGATTTATCCCTCGTTCTGACCACACACCCTAACTAACAGCCATTCCCATACATTTGGAACTGCGATGCATGGTTGATGCAGAATTAAATTGCTACTAACTACGAGACTGATTTATGTTGTGCATTTGTATCCAGTGAGAACTCTGCTGAGATTGCAGCAACTCTATTAACTGTGAACTTTATTACTGTTAGTAAAAGATGACTTTCAATAGTTTCCCCTTGCTGCCTTTAAATTTAAGCTCCAAGGGCAGGGATAGTAATTAGCCAGTTCTCATCACTGTCACATTTGGTTCAACTTTTATGTTAACACTATATTAAATGTTCTTCCCAAATGTCTGAGAGGCAGAACTAAAATCATATTTACAAGAATATATTTTGAAACTAAAATATAACAACATTTTATAACCAAAGCAGTTGCAAATAAGTGTTTGCCTCTTGTGAATTCTCAAATGAAAGCTATCAATGCACTGATATTGATAATCTTTCTGTGTTATCTATAGTTCAGAATGCTGTTTGACACAATTGGTATTGGCCTTGGTTTATCAGGGGTGGCACAGTAGTGTAGTGGTTAGCACAAAGCTTTATAGTGCAGAGAACCGGGGGTTCAATTCCTGTCACTGCCTGTAAGGAGTTTGTATATTCTCTCCATGACGGCATTGGTTTCCTCCCACATTGCAACGACTTACATTTGATAGGTTAATCGATCATTGTAAGTTGCCCCATGGTGGAGCAGGGATTGCTGGATGGCATGGCTCAGAAAGGTCTATTCCACGCTATATGTCAATATATAAATAATTTATTGTCATTTTGTTTCAAGGTACAGTGAAAAACTTGCATGCTGTTCATACTGATCAAACCATTACACAGTGCACTGCACTGAGGTAGAACCAGGTAAAGTTCATAGTAAATTTTATTATCAAAATTCCTATATGTAACCATAAACAACCGTAAAATTCATTTTCACATGGGCATGCTCAACAAATCTATAGGATATAAGTGTAACAGAATCAATGAAAGTCCACCCAACTAGGACATTCAACCAGGGTGCAGAAGACAACAAACTGAGTGAATACAAAAAGAAGAAATCATAATAATAAATAATTAAGCAATAAATATTGAGAACGTGCGATGACAAGTCCTCATAGGTGAGACCATTGGTTGACAGAACATTTCAATGATGGGGCAAATGAAGCTGAGTGAAATTATCCCCACTGGTTCAAGAACCTTATGATTGAGGAATAATAACTGTTCCTGCCCCTGGTGGTGCGAGTCCTGAGGCTTGTGAACCTTTTCTCTGATGGCAAGAATGAGAAGAGAGCACGTCCTGGGTGGTGGAGGTTCCTGATGATCAATGCAGCTTCCCTGCAACAGCATTTCATATCATGATGTACTTCATGATTTGGAGGCTTTTCCTGTGACAGACTGAGCCATATCAACTGCTTTTTGTAGTATTTTCCCTGTAAAACAGCAATGTTACGCTCTTGTGAGATAACAAAGTGAAAGGTCATAATAGGGTTAATTGTGAGGCTGAATCCATCTTATTGTACAGGAACTGAAGAAAACTGTAAGGTTGGTTGGTTGTTTGATTGTTTGATGCTTTGGATGTGATCTTTCATTGATGTTATTATGGTATTTGGCTTTATTGTGTATGCCTGCAAGAAAATTTACCTCTGCGTTGTATATTGTGACATACTGCACATGTACTTTGATAATAAATTTACTTTGAATTTTGAACTTTATGTAAAACACATACCAACAACTTTGGCCTGTATCTGAATTATGAGTAGACAGACCTACCTCATACTTGCATGGATACATACTCTATCCTCTGTGTGCACGAGAGACCAGTGTCCCAAGTCTGCACTTCAAAATGCTGTTTCTGTAAATGCTTGCCTGAGATCTACCACTGAATATTGAATATAACTGGTAGGTTCCAGAGGCAGAAACTTCTGGGCCTTGTACCTCATTCACACAACTTTTTAAGTAGTTCATATATGGCAGATGATGGACATAGTTCATTGGCAACAAGGAACTGAAACAACTTATCCATTTAATTGTGTGTATATTTCATGGACTAACAAATTCATGATCAAGACAAGATTGCATCACTTAAGTTATGTTGTGTCATTGAGCTATTCATAATTTGATGTTTGTTCTAAATCCTGATTGAACCTCAGAATTATAACCTCGGGGTCAATATCACAAGTGACCTGACTCGGTCTAACTAAGCAGAGTCCACAGCCAAGAAGGCACACCAGCGCCTTTACTTCCTGAGAAAGCTGAAGAAATTTGCCCTGTCCCCTAAAACCCTCACTAATTTTTATATGCACCGTAGAAAGCATTCTTCTAGGGTGCATCACAACCTGGTATGGAAGTTGTCCTGTCCAGGACCAGAAGAAGCTGCAGAAGATCGTGAACACAGCCCAGCACATCACACAAACCAATCTTCTTTCCCTGGACTCACTTTACACCACATGCTGTCGGAAAGGTGCTGCCAGGATAATCAAGGACACGTCCCACCCAGCCAATGCACTTTTTGTCCCTCTTCCCTCTGGGAGAAGGCTCAGAAGCTTGAAGACTCATTTGGCCAGATTTGGGAACAGCTTCTTTCCAACTGTGATAAGACTGCTGAACAGATCCTGACCCAGATCTGGGCCATACCTTCCAAATATCCGGACCTGACTTGCACTACCTTACTTTCCCTTTTCTATTTTTTAAATTTATGATTTATAATTTAATTTTTTATTGTATTTACTATTGATTTGTATTCCAGGGAGCGCGAAATGCAGAATCAAATATCGCTGTGATGATTGTACGTTCTAGTATCAATTGTTTGGCGACAATGAAGTAATAAGGTACAAAAGTAGGCCATTCAGCCTAAATTCAGCCAGTGCTGAGCTTATCCAATTTCTTTAATTTGACCCTTATGTCTGCACCTTTGCTGCCCATGAACCTGTCCAAATGTCTTTTAAAGCTTGCAATTGTAATCACCCAGCAGCTCGCTCCATGTAACATCCACGTCTGTGTGAGAAACCTGGCCTTCCGGTCTCTTTTGATTTAAATTTCCTTCACAATTTAACGTTGAAAGTTCAAAGTAAAAGTTATTATCAGAGTACATATGCGTCACCACCTACAACCCTGAGATTCATTTCCTGCGGGCATACTCAGCAAATCTATAGAACAGTAACTGTAAACAGGACCAATGAACAACAGATTAAAAACAAATAAGGAGCATGAAATAGCAAGATAGAAGAGTCCTTAATTGAGTGTGGTTATCCCTTTTTGATCAAGAGCCTGATGGTTGAGGAGTAGTAATTGGTGGTGCGGGTCCTGAGGCACTTGTACCTTTTACCTGATGGCAGCAGAAAGAAAAGACCATGGCCTGGGTGGTGAGGATCTTTGACGATGGATGCTGTGTTAGTGACACCCAGGAATTTAAAGTTACTGACCCTCCCCACCTCTGATCCTCCAATGCATTCTGGCTCATGGACCTCTGGTTTCCCTCTCCTGAAGTCTACAATCAGTTCCTTGTTCTTATTGACATTGAATCAGAGGTTTTTGTTATTACACCACTCAGCTAAATTTTCAATCTCCCTCCATATGCTGATCATCGTCTCCTTTGATACAACCCGCGACAGTGGTGTATATGTGCTGGAGCTGCACTTAGCCACACAGACATAGGTATAAACCAAGAAGAGCAGAGGGCTAACCCTATGACCCATAGTTTTGGTCTCCTTTTATCCTGGGAAAAAGACTGTGACCATCCCTCTTATTCACGCTCCCCGTGGTCTATAAACCTCCATGGTGTCAACCCTTGTCCTGCTTCTCTCTAGACAAATCATGTCCTATACAGCTGCAACATGATGAACCAACTCCTGTAGTCAACAACAACTCTGTCCAATGAAGACAAGTGTCCCATCTGCTTCTTCACTACCTTGTATTTACCTTTCAGTGAGCTGTGTACCTACAGTATTCTACAGTACTCCCTGCATCCAGATCCTGCCCTGAAGCTCCTGTATCCCCTTCCTGATGACAACAGCGAGAAGAGAGCATGACCTCGGTAATTTTAGCCAACTTTCTTCATCGCCCACCACATTACCAAATTCGGTATCACCTGCAAACTTACTAACTGCGCCACCTACATTTTCATCCATTCCTTAACATATCCGACAGACACCTACACCTTGTGTACAAATAGCTTGTGTAGAATAAGAAGATGCTGCAGGTATAGTGGCCACTTGAGAAATTAGACCCAGTTGTGTTTGCCTTACATGAACAAATTTCATGCGAAGATGGTTTCACTTGCATTAGTTTACATGGGCAATTATTTCTGGTTGAGCTTGCAATCATTGGGGAATTGATCCAGACACATCCCTAATTACCTTGGCTTAGCTGACATTTTCCCAGCATCAGCCATGCATCAAAGAATGTCTCAGGTCAAACATTGCACATTCTCTCCACTGCTGGCATAAATGGGTCCTTTGGGGGCAATTTATGACTTTAGTTTAACATTCACAAACGAACTACTATAGCTATATGAGTGTCTGAATCACCAGTTATAGAAGGCTTAATATCAAGTGCTACTAAATGGGATCAGCATAAATGGTTGACATGGATGGCATTTATGTGCCATGTGATTCTATGATTTTATAGCTCTAACTAGAAGTACGTTGAGCTGGGATTGCTAAATGGATGACTCACATGAATTCAGCAGAATGAGGATGGACCTCAATGAAACCTATTGAATGTTGAAAGGTCTTGATACAGTGGATATGCAGAGGATGTTTCCTATGGTGGGGGAGTCTAAGACCAGAGGACACAGCCTCAGAAGAGGAGTTTCCTTTTAGTATGGAGACATGGAGGAATTTCCAGAGGGTGGTGAATCTATGGAATTCATTGCCACAGGTGGCTATATACAAAAGAATAAAATCAGATAAAAATTGATTTGATAAATAGAAGTTACAGATTCTAGTTAAAAGCTACAGTGAAAAGAAAAGTTTTAAGCCTTGATTTAAAAGAGCTTAAAATTGGGAGAGACTTCAGATCCTGTGGAAGGTTATTCCAGATATAGAAACATAGAAACATAGAAAATAGGTGTAGGAGTAGGCCATTCGGCCCTTCGAGCCTGCACCGCCATTCAGTATGATCATGGCTGATCATCCAACTCAGAACCCTGTACCTGCTTTCTCTCCATACCCCCTGATCCCTTTAGCCACAAGGGCTATATCTGACTTTCTCTTAAATATAGCCAATGAACCGGCCTCAACTGTTTCCTGTGGCAGAGAATTCCACAGATTCACCACTCTCTGTGTGAAGAAGTTTTTCCTCATCTCGGTCCTAAAAGGCTTCCCCTTTATCCTTAAACTGTGACTTCCCCAACATCGGAAACAATCTTCCTGTATCTAGCCTGTCCAATCCCTTTAGAATTTTATATGTTTCAATAAGATCCCCCCTCGATCTTCTAAATTCCAGTGAGTTACTATGTTACATATGAGTTATGAGTTATATAGTTACTATGTGAAGCACAGTAACTAAAAGCTGCTTCACCATGTTTAGTTTTGACCCTGGGGACGATAAGCAGACCCTCCAGAGATGATCTGAGAACTCAGGAAGGTTCATAATGCAGCAAGAGATTGGAAATGTATTTTGGCCCTAGACCTGTGGTTTATAAACCCATAGTCATATTTTAAAGTCAATCCTCTGATGGACAGGAAGTCAGTGTAGCAATCTGAGAACTGGAGTGATGTGTTCTACTTTCTTGGTCTTAGTGAGGGTTCTAGCATATCTTATGATCTCAACATCTTTGTGCATTATCCACTAGTGTCTGTTTTCAATACTCAAGATTATGGAAAATAACATCAATCCTTCTCCCTTAATTTTTGTACAAAATTACAAATTAGACCAGAGCAGAGTGCATTTTCATTTTTGATTCTTGATCAGTTGATAGCAGATGACCAGACGAGGACAGTCACCTTTTGAATTCATCGCTGTATCATTGGGTTATATCTAAATCGGAGATTGACATGTTCTTGATTAGTAAAGGTGTCAAAGGTTGTGAGAAGACAGGAAAATGGGACTGAGAGTAAATCAGCTGTAATCGAATGATGGAACTGACTCAATGGGCTGAATGGTCTAATTCTGCTCCTATGTCTTATGAAAGTATGAGAGTTGATCTAGGATATTACCTGGGAAGTTGCCACATAATCATCACCCAATACCACAATTTACACCACACACACACACACACACACACACACACACAGACACACACACACACACACACACACACACACACACACACACACACACACACACACACACACACACACACACACACACACACATTTCCCTTCCCTTCAGAGTAGCCTCTTGTGTATTTATTCTGTGGTTCTTCCATGAGCCACGAAGAAGATTTTAAACTCCAACACACTTTCCATTGATTCCTAAAGCAGAACGTACCTGTAGAGGTCGATGTAAAGATAATGCTCACCAGATGGATTAAAGTAGTTTGAAGAGAGACGAGGGTGTTGTTCTCTGAAGAGAAGTCAAGCTGACTACATTTATACTCTCTTGAGTAGCAATGGGCATTAATTTCAGTAACACATGGTTGATGCAGAGATAGGATATCTTGAACTCAGGATCACAGTCTCATAGAAAAGCACAGCACAGAGACAGGCCCTTCAGCCCAACTGGTTCATGCCCAACTTGAAACACAAGGTGAGGCATTCAAGAGACAAGAAGATATTTCTTCATCAGACAGTAGTAAGTGATTGAGTGGGGGCTCAGTGACTGAGGTCAATGGACTTTTGGAGCTTGCTGGTTTCAATGTTTTGAAGTCATTAATGAAGGATACTAGCGGAGGTAAAAGATCAGCAATGATCTCACTGAGGGGTGGAGCAGGCCTGAGAAGTGGAATGGCCTGGGCCTGGCTCAATTTCTAATGAACAGCAGGCATCCATGAGTTCTTCATGTTGTTGCCAACAGGAACCATGTGTTTCCCAATAATAATTCATAGTTCTACACGCAAAAACCCAGAATGTCTCTTCTAAAACAACACACACAAAATGCTGGAGGAACTCGGCAGGTCAGGCAACGAACATGGAAATGAACAAACAGTCGATGTTTCGAGCTGAGACCCTTCGTCGGGACTGGAAAGGATTGGGGAAGACACCAGAATAAAAAGGTGAGGATGAGGAGAAAGAGGATAGCTAGAAGGGGATAGGTGAAGCCAGATGAGTGGGAAAAGCAAAGGGCTGGAGAGGGGGGAATCAACAGGAGAGGGGAGTTGACCACAGGAGAAAGGGAAGGAGGAGAAAGTCAGGTGAGAAGAGGTCAGAGGGGAAATAGAAGAAGTGGGGAAGGCAGGGGGAAGGAATTTTTTTTGTACTAGAAAGAGAAACTGATGATCATACCATCAGGTTGGAGTCTACCCAGATGAAATATAAGATGTTGCTCCTCCACTCTGAGGGTAGCCTCATCATGTCACAAGACAAGGCCTTGGACCGACACGTCAGAATAGGAATGGGAATTAGAATTTTTGGCCGCTGGAATGTTCTGCTCTTTGGCAGATGGGGTGGAGGTGCTCGATGAAGTGGTGCCCCAATTTACGCGGGTCTCACCAACATAAAGGGGGCTGGTCTGGGAGCACTGTACACATTAGATAACCCCAGAAGGTTACATTAAAATGTTGCCTCACCTGGAAGGGCTGTCCGGGGCCTTGAATGGAGGTGAGGAAGGAGGTCATTGGCCAGGTGTAGCACTTTGCCTGCTTGCAGGGAAAATTATGTATTTTACCCAAATTCACAATTTGTTTTTGAGTAGGATCCAAGTGAATGTGAGCCTTACATGTTGCATTTGTTTGGTGTGGCAAAAGTCCAATTTCAAGGCATTTATATCTATAGAAATACCATCAATAAAGCTATTTGTGTGTTTGTACAAGAGATAGATATCAACATTCACCAAGTAAATAAAAAATATTAATTTTCTACCAAAAAATTCAAAATCCATATGGTTAGATAATGTGAAAAGCTATAAATCATTTCCAATTCCTACTGAAATAGATTCCTCTGAGCTATATTGCAAGCAAAAATCTATATTGATATTTCACTGCCAATGTGACAGTAACATTCAACGGGATTTGGATTTCTTTTCCTGCTTGGTGAGTTCAGTGTTCAGGATTATGGTAGACCCCGGAAATAATTGAGTTTGAGACAAAAGGACTACAAGACAGATAACATCTGGAATTAGTACCGCAAAGTGGTCAATATCATCCTGGCAGAGTGTAGATCTGGAGATTGAAAACATTCTCTTTTTTTCTCTCAGTTGGACATAAGGTCTTTGCTGAAGATTTTGCTCGGTTCACATGTCACTCTGATGTGAGAAATGAGCTATTGATTTTTTCTACTTTGCAATCAGTGAAGGAAAACCGGGGAAGCAGCAATATTTTCAGCAAGTGTAAAAATTACACTGAAGCCAAGTAAAAATACCGAGGCACAAGGGACGCATTGGACATGATTTTAATGCCATATGGAACCTTGTAAAGTAAGCATTGTTCCTCTGATATAGACCTGCTGATTTTCAAACAGTGGCTCATGCCACTTGCTGACTCCACATTCAATATCTCTGGATATTTGGCAGAAATCAGTTCTCATGACAAGAGATTAATGCCAAGGAAATGGTTCTCTGTGCAAAGTGAGTTAATTGATGAGCCTTGTCAGGACAATCACAGCGAGGAATGCCAAGCCTCCTTTTCGCGCTAAGAAGGAAGTCCTGATGCTCCCTGCCCACACGACACCAGATAAAGTTTACATCTTGCCAGCTTGTCTCTGGCAGTAAGTTCCTGATTGCAAGCCTTCCTGCATTTCCAAAAAAAATGTATTTTCCCATATCTCCTTGCTCCTTTGCCCAAAGTTTAAAATCTATATTCTCTGATGCCTGAACCGCACCTAATTTGGAAGAATTTCCAACTGATTGTGTTATCTAACTACTTATTTAGCGTAATGGATGGCACGACAGCGAGAGCATAGCGATAAGTGAAACCCCTTACATTGCCAGTCATACTACTGAGGTTCAATTCCCACCGCTGTCTGTAAGGAGAGTGTATGTTCTCCTCGTGACCTGTGCGTTTCCTCCTGGTGCTCCAGTTTCCTCCCACATTCTAAAGAATGGGGTTTATAGACGAGATACATTGACACTGGAAGTGTAACAACATTTATGGGCTGCCCCCAGCACAATCCTCGGACTGTGTTGGTTGTTGACACAATGTATGCTTGGATATTTCAATGTACATGTGACAAATAAAGCTAACCTTTATTACCTTATTCAAAAGCAGACTTGCAGAGAAACTCTGTAGGTTGAGCAGCATCGGTATGGGGAAATAAATTGTTGATGCTATGGGTCCTTCCCCCCCACAAATTTTTCTCAAACTGCTGAGCTCCAGTTTATCCTTTGTTTCTTATTCCAGCATCAGCAGGCTCTTGAATTACCTTTTATTTATTTATTGACATACAGGGAGGAATAAGCCCTTACCAGCCCTTCAAACCAAGCCACTCAGCAGTACCCCGATTTAATCCTGACTAGTCACAGGACAATTTACAACGACCAATTAACCTAACAACTGGTATGTCTTTTGACTGTGGGAGGAAACCGGAGCACCTCGAAGAAACCCATGTGGTCACAGGAAGAACGTACAAACTACTTACAGGCAATGGTGGGAAGTGAACCTGGGTCTCTGGCACTATAAAGCATTGTGCTAACCACTACACTACCGTGACACCCTCTTTCCTTGCACGGCTCTATCAAATCCGCCCCTGTTAATGGCAATTCTCTTTCTATGGGAATTGTGGGCGGATGTTTTTTTATACTTGTAGTTTAACATTACATTCAGTTAGCTGAGGCAGAAAGACTTGCACTATATTCTACATCCTCTTCTTTTTTTTCTGCTGTATGGTGAGGCCAGGACAAGGAAGAATCACAACTGAGACCGTAATTCTTCTTCAATCCTGTTGGATGCAATTGCATCATTATCTCTGACCAGTAAATTTTCATGCAGATTTAGTACTTGATGAAATTAGATCTTTTCCCCTGTACTACGTTAAATTCATCACACATCAGCAGTTGTCTGAGGGGAACCCTTGGACAGGAAAATGGTTAAAAAGTAAAGTAATAATAGAGTTATTATTTGCTTATTTTTAAAATTATTTGCACGATGTTTCATCTTTTGCACATTCGAAGTTTGTTGGTCTTGGTTATGTGAAGTTTTCAACTGTGCATCAACTGATTACTCTTTTCCATAGATGCTGCCTGGCCTGTTGAGTTCCTCCAGCATTTTGTGGGTATTACTTGCATTTCCAGCATCTGCAGATATTCTCTTGATTTCAAAGTTAGATTTTTGGAAGTTCAGAAATCCAATCAGATTGAAAAGGTTAAAATAAGAGATTTGGTCTTAAAAGCTTGAAGCTTCTAGAAGAAAGTAATTTGAAGAGCCTAGAAATGCAGACATGCAGCATGTATTTAGACCGGCTGGTGGCACAGTGACATCAGCGCCAGACTCCGGAGCAAAAGTTTTCAAGTTCGAATCTAGCCGGGCCGCTCCCAGACACGCTTTCTACCCGTACCAGATGTGGTGAACTACATATACCTGTCTGGACATGCCCCCCGCTGACTGCTCCTGTGGCTCCTCCCACAGACCCCTGTATAAAGGCGATTGAGGCCTGAGCCCGGCCTCTCAGTCTCCAGGATGTAGTATGGTGGTCAACCACTGCTTGTTCTTTCTTCTAGTCAATAAAAGCCGACATCTGGCCTTTACGTCTCAGAGAGAGTTACTGATGGTGCATCACCGGGTTGAATGTTGAGCTCACAACTCGGCCTCATAAAAAAAAACACTGTGAAGGATGAGGAGGACCGCTCACAGAATCCGTCCTCCAAGACAACCACTTGAAAAGAAAGTGGTCACCGAGGCGCTGGCACAGCATGGCACACAAAAAAAAAAGCATGTATTTTCAGGCACCATGTAGAATCATGGAGTCATAGAAAACTATATCATAGAAACAGGCCCTTTGGCCCATCTAGTCCATGCCAGACCATTTGAAATGAGGTGAAACATCAGTTGCTAAATATAATCACAATCTCCTTGTCCTTGATTCCTTGACACGGAATTGTTCATGTCTTTATGAGTGATTTGCTGCTGCTTGGGGGGTGATGGCCATAATTACAGTAATCCTGTTTAATTTCTCATTAAATTATGTAGAATGTGACATCACTCATGACAAGACAATAAAACCCTTAGCAGAATAATGCAGGTCTATTCAAGCTCTCCTTAGTGATGATGCTTTCCTGATGTGGTTTTGGGGAATCTGTCCTGGAAGACAACGATTGCTCAACATTCTAGCCACTGAGACCATCTGCATTGAAGAGGGGTTCTCAACTGTGTTGAACCTCTTCCTCATTGCTCATTCTTCTGCCACAATATCTAACTGATATTATCCATTGTCCATTCTGCTATTCATTGTATAAATCACTCTGCGCCATTCTATAAGCTTCAGAAGTGGTTCCAGTTGAGAACAACAACATTGACAGCCCACGTGCTCTTTGTGAAAAGTTTACTTGGCTTTCAAAATGGTGCCTTACACATCCAGTAGAAACAAAAATACCATCCACGTGCTTCCTCATGGAAATTTATGGAGATCCCTGCCCACACACAATATTATTCATGCCTGCCTCAGTGGCTTCCTCCATCGGTCAGGGTTGCATCTTAGCTGTCTAGGTATGCAAAGCCGAGACAGTACAACATGGAGAACAAGCTGTTGCCCATGTAGCGAGCTCCCCCCTCCATGCATCTGATGAACCAAGAGGAACGGCAGAGACTGATATACTCTGGCAGCAACAGCATCACAGGAGTTGCCAGTCAGCGTTGAATTCAATGTAGGACCGCCTGAGGGACTCCAGCTCCGGATCTTTCCCTCGGTGTTTTCTCCCGAAGCCTCCCCCATGAGTGGGTATAGCCGCACAACAGGGGAGGTTTGGGATCAGTTTTCCTTCTCCTAGGTGAGTTGCCAACCACAGCTGACAAGCTCCATCTGCCAAAGGCAGCGGGTTTTAAGGCATCAGTAACCTGCCTTTGCCCTTTCTCCTGTCAGTAGAAATGGTTCTGCAGAGTTTAGTAGCTAAGCCACACGTGATGACCAGAAGCTGGACTTGGTTGTCAGAGGCTATCTGATGCATTGGGAGCATTTAATAGGTAGTGAGAGCTTGTCCCCGTTACTACCCCCAGCTATAACAACTTTAAGGAATCTTATTCATGTGTTACGTCCATTTTTTGTTAAACAATAAGCAACCTGAACAACTAGACGAAGAGGTGGCACAATTAATTTTGGTTGTACACTATGATTTGATGTTATACTGTTGTACCTTTAACTATATGTCATATGTGTACTTTATGTCAACTTGTGCAACTACAGAATATTATTTTTATTCTCTGTTAATATTAGAAACATAGAAACCTACAGCACAATACAGGCCCTTTGGCCCACAAAGCTGTACTGAACATGTCCTTACCTTAGAAATATACCTCGGGTTACCCATAGCCCTCTATTTTTCTGAGCTCCATGTACCTATCCAGGAGTCTCTTAAAGGATCCTATTGTATCCACCTCCCCCACCATTGCTGGCAGCCCATTCCACGCACTCACCACTCTGTGTAAAAAACTTACCCCTGATATCTCCTCTGTACCTTCTTCCAAGCACCTTAAGACTGTGTCCTCTTGTGCTAGCCATTTCAGCCCTAGGAAAATCCTTTAACTATCCACACAATCAATGCCTCTCATCATCTTATGCATCTTTATCAGGTCACTTCTCATCCTCTGTCACTCCAAGGGGAAAAGGCTGAGTTCACTCAACCTATTCTCGTAAGGCATGCTCCCCAATCCAGGTAACATCCCTGTAAATCTCCCCTGCACCCTTTCTATGGCTTCCACATCCTTCCTGTAGTGAGGCGACCAGAACCGAGCACAGTACTCCAAGTGGGGTCTGACCAGGGTCCTATATAGCTGCAACATTACCTCTCCCCTCCTAAATTCAATTCCACAATTGATGATGGCCAATGCACCGTATGCCTTCTTAACCACAGAGTCAACCTGTGCAGCAGCTTTGAGTGTCCTATGGAATCGGATCCACAACACCACCAACCTTTGCATCATCAGCAAATTTACTAATCCATCCCTCCACTTCTTCATCCAGGTTATTTATTAAAATCACAAAGGGTAGGGGTCCCAGAACAGATCCTTGAGGCACACCACTGGTGACCAACCTCCATGCAGAATATGACCCGTCTCCAACCACTCTTTGCCTTCTTTGGGCAAACCAGTTCTGGATCCGCAAAGCAATGTCCCCTCGGATCCCATGTCTCCTTACTTTCTCAATAAGCCTTGCGTGGGGTAACTTATCAAATGTACTTTATGCAGTCATGGGTAGGTCTGTAGTCTAGTGTAGTTTTTGTGTTGGTTTATGTAGTTCAGTGCAGTTTTTGTATTGCTCATGTAGCACCTGGTCCTGAAAAAGTCTCATTTTTACTGTGTACTGTACCAGCAGTTATGGTCGAAACAACGATAAAAAGCAACTTGACTGGTCCTGAAATGCCTTGCTGAAATCCATATACACTACATTTATTGCTCTACCATCATCAATGTGTTTAGTCACATCCTCAAAAAATTCAATCAGGCTTGTAAGGCACGATCTGCATTTGACAAAGCCATGCTGACTATTCCTAATCATATTCAAATATTCATAAATCCTGCCTCTCAGGATCTTTTCCATCAACTTACCAACCACTGAAGTAAGACTCACTGGACTATAATTTCCTGGGCTATCTCTACTCCCTTTCTTGAATAAAGGAATAACATCCGCAACTCTCCAATACTCTGGAATCTCTCCCATCCACATTAATGATGGAAAGCTTATCACCAGAGGCTCAGCAATCACCTCCCTCACCTCCCACAGCAGCCTGGGGTACATCTCATCCAGTCCCGGTGACTTATCCAACTTGATGCTTTCCAAAAGCTCCAGCACACCCTCTTTCTCAAGATCTACATGCTCAAGCTTTTCAGTTTGCTTCAAGGTCATCTCTACAATTGCCAAGATCCTTTTCCGTAGTCAATATTGAAGCAAAGTATTCATTAAGTGCCTCTACCATCTCCTCTGGTTCCATACACACTTTTCCACTGTCATACTTGATTGATCCTATTCTTTCATGTCTTCTCCTCTTGCTCTTCACATACTTGTAGAATGCCTTGGGGTTTTCCTTAATTCTGTCTGCCAAGGCCTTCTCATGGCCCCTTCTGGCTCTTCTAATTTCATTCTTAAGCACGTACCTGCTAACCTTATAATCTTCTAGATCTCTATCCTTACCTTTTGTAAGCTTTTCTTTTCTTCTTGACTAGATTTACAACAGCCTTTGAACACGACAGTTCCTATGCCCTACCATCCTTTCCCTATCTCTTTGGAACCTACCTATGCAGAACTCCACACAAATATCCCTTGAACATTTGCCACATTTCTTCTGTACATTTCCCTGAGAATATCTGTTCCCAATTTATGTTTCCAAGTTCCTGCCTGATAGCCTCATATTTCTCTTTACAATATTATTGTGTTAATATTGTCTTCTTGCTCTCTGCGATATATGTACTATGTTTTGCATTGTGGTCCCTGAAGAATGTTGTATTGTTTAGCTGTATACTTGTTTATGGTTGAATAACAATAAATTTGAAATTTAACTTGAAATATTACTTGGTATTGAACATTTTGGGATGAAAAAGAACAGAAAAATTATTCAGTTGCTGTTATACTGATAATATAAGTTGTAGATGTGATTGTATCACATAATATAAGATTTTTATAATATGTAAAAATAGTAAGAGAACTTAAAGCCTCCCATGAACATTAACAATTAAACTTGAATGAGTTGGGGGTTTTTTGAGATCTAAGAACAGGTTGATACAGCCCTTTAATCTAATAGACCTGTGATTGTGATATTAATCAAAATCTAATTAGTGTATGTGACTACAAAGAGCAGACCAATGCTAGATTTAAAATCAAGCATTTTTGGACATACAACTCTGTCAACATATGCGAATCTGCAACTGACCAGTTCATCTAACTTGCTTGCTTATTGTAAATTATCATTTGATCTTGACTCAAAACTTCAACTATTGCTTTGCTTTTACAGATCTGGCTTGGCCATGGAAGTCTCCAGTCGTTTACCTTTTCCATCTTTCCTTGTTAACCTAACTAATCATAGAGAATGGGAAAATGCTCCTTTCTCCAGTTCTTTCCAACTTCAATGATGTGCAATTATCTGAATTTTTCAGTAAATTTTATATTTGTATAGTTCCGTACTCCTTTAAATAATACAAAGCATTCAAAAATGTCTGTCTGTCTGTCTGATATTTCTGGCTAATGGTCTTTTTAGGGTGAAGGAATTGCCTGTTACATCGTTGATGTTTAAGGCAGCAATGAAGGTTTTCTATCTCTGGCAGTGTTCAGTGCTTTTTTCATCATGTCAATAGCTTCCTCTCGGTTTTCACTATTGTCAGTCATGCGAGTCCCAGATGGAGACTCAGGAATACCATGGCACTCAGATGTAGAAGGATTCTTCATTGCTGTTTCTGTAACAATTTTATTTTACCAGTCAGGGTTGTTAGCCCTGAGCTGAACTCTCAAATCTGGAGCATCAGTGAACCACTCGTAGTCTGGCTTCTACCCTTTGGCCACCGTAGCTCTCCGGGTCACTGCCAAATAGGTCTTCTGACCGACCTGAAATCTCTGGACGTGTAAGTCATTTTCATAATGTGGATAAGTGCAGCAGCCACTTTATACACAACTGAGCCCGTCCAATAGTAATATAAAATAAAAGCCAATGAGCTTTAGTCTTGTTGAATGATAGATGTTGGCCATGACTTGGGATCAGCTTGTCCACCTAACCAGGCAGTTTAATGACTCATTTATCAGATAGGGAATAAGATCATAAGACCTTCAATGGAGCAGGATTTGGCCATTTGGCCCATCAAGACTGTTCTGCCATTCAATCATGGCTGATTTATCTTTCTCTCTCAATTCCATCCCTCTTGCCTTTAACCTTACTAATCAAGAACCCGTTAACCTCTGTTTTAAATATACTCAATGACGGCCTCCACAGCTATCTGTGGCAACGAGTTCCACTGATTCACAATGCAAAATGGTAATTATGGGCGGCCAAGTAGCATAGTGGTTAGCACAACACTTCACAGTACCAGCATAATGGGTTCAATTCCCATTGCAGTCTGTAAGGAGCTTGTACGTTCTCCCTGTGACTGCACAGATTTTCTCCAGGTGTTCCAGTTTCTTCCCACAGCCCGAAGACGTACCAGTTGGTAGGTTAATTTGGTCATTGTAAATTATCCCATGATTAACCTAGGTTTAAATTAGGGGATTGCTGGGTGGTGTGACTTGAAAAGTCCAAAGAGGCTATTCTGCACTGTATCTCAATAAATAAATTTTAAAAAACACCCTCTGGCTAAAGACATTCCTCCATATATCTGTTCTAAAGAGACATCTGTCTATTCTGAGGTTGTTCCTTCTGGTCCTACACTCTCCCATTAGAGTAAACATTCTCTCCACATCCACTCAGTATTTGGTGGGATCACTGCCTCTTGGACTTCACCCAAGGCAGTTTGTGTCTGAGTAAGTTAAAGCTGTCTTCCAATTGATAGCAGAAGATAGGAAAAGCTGATTTTGTGTTTCTGTAGAAATTTATAAAATAATTCACTATAATAACGGACAGTATTGGAGTCGAAAGTAAATGGTTATTTTCTGCTTCACCATATCACTTGTGCAGATGTTATAAATAGCAAATGCCAATTGTGGAGTAAAATATGACTACTCCATGACAATAATCAATTAATCTTTATGAAAAGCTACTTGATATACTAAACCA
The DNA here is from genome assembly GCF_030144855.1 of Hypanus sabinus. Lineage (NCBI taxonomy): Eukaryota > Metazoa > Chordata > Chondrichthyes > Myliobatiformes > Dasyatidae > Hypanus > Hypanus sabinus. The sequence goes on from NC_082713.1 coordinate 167,793,552, forward strand.
GATTAGGTCACTCAAGGCCAAGGGCAGTGGTTAATTGAATACATGGGTTATAATTTTCACCGTCACTGCTATTGTGATAACCTGAGGGAACAGATTTCTTGCTTGTTGTGGGACTCGACTGATTTTCACCTTATTGGATTCAATGGGATGAAAATCAGACAAGTCCAGTAATGGGTCTTCGAACTGCTCCACCAGTTTATTGCTCAAGCAGTGAAGCTGAAAATTAACCAACTGATATTATATTTTGATTTTACACTTCTCACGTTTGTCCGTAAGAAAATGCCTCCGTCAGTGATAACATTTGCACTCAGTTCTGGTCACCACACTTCATAATCAAATTGCCAGAAATGGAAACTACTGACTTTGAGGAAAGATTCAGTAGGCTGAGGTTTCTTGTTGTGGAAATGTGTTGGTTACTTAATGGAAATTATTTGGTGTTTCTGCCATTGTCTGTAAGGAATTTGTACTTTTTCCCTGTGAACATCTGGATTTCTTCTGGGTGCTCTGGTAGGTTAATTGGTCATTGTGATTAGGCTAGGGTAAATTGGGGGTTGCTAGGTGGCTTGAGGACTGGAAAGGCCTGTTCCGTGCTGTATCTCAATAAATAAAATAAATAGGAAGGAGCTACACTCAGTGGCAACTTCATTAGATACACCTGTACACCTTGTTAATGCAAATATTTAATCAGCAACTCAATGCATGAAAGCATGCAGATGCAGTCAAAAGTCTCACTTGTTGTTCAGACCAAACCTCAGAATGGAGAAGAAATGTGATCTAAATGACATTGATTGTTGGTGTCAGATGGGGTGGTTTGAATATCTCCAAAGCCACTGATCTCCTGGGATTTTCATGAACAACAGTCTCCAGTGTTTACAGAGAATGGTGTGGAAAACATCCAGTGAACCTGTGGGCAGAAACGTCTTGTTAATGAGAGAGGTCAGAGGAGAATGGCCAATTCAAATAACCACACGTTACAACAGTGGTGTGTCAGTGAATGCAGAACATATCGAACCTTAAAGTGGATAGGCTACAGAAGCAGAAGACAGCCAATGTACACCCAGATACCTGATACAGAGGCTACTGAGAGCACTTCCTTTGGCAGATGGGAGAAAAAAGGTATAACAGAATTGGTCGGAGATATAGAGGGGAAAGAGAATTTTACTTTTCAGCCACGCAGAGGTTGGGGTTACGTTTTCTGCACTTTTTAAAAGTACATGAACTTGTATTTGAGGACTGGTAACCTGCAGGACTGTGACCACAGTGCTAAAAGCTGGAACTAAATGAGGGGACGTCCTACCAATAAGCATATCTTTACCTCCTCCCTTCTCTCCACTTTCTGCAGGGGTCACTCCATCCATGATTTCCTTGTCCATTTGTTCCTCCCCATTAATCTCCCTCCAGGCACTTAACCCTGTAAGTGGCCCAAGTGCTACAGCTGCCCATTCCCATCCCCCTTCACCTCCATTCTGGGCCCCTAATGGTTCTTCCAGGTGAAGCAACATTTTGCCTCTGAATGTGCTGAATGATTCCCATTCCAACATGTCAGTCCAGGGCCTGCTGTTGTGCCAAGATGAGGCCACCCTTAAGGTGGAGGAACAACAGCTTATATTCCATCCGGGTAGCCTCCGACCTGACAGCATGAGTATCGATATTTCCTTCTAGTTAAAAAAATTCTCTCCTCCTCTCCTCTTCTTCTATTCCCCACTCTGGCCTCTTACCTCTTCTCACCTGCCGATCACCTCCCTCTGAGTCCCCTCCTCCTTCCCTTTCTCATATGGTCCACACTCCTCTCTATCAGATTCCTTCTTCTTTAGCCCGTTATCTTTCCAATCACCTGGCTTTACCTATCACCTTCTAGCTATCCTCCTTCTTCTCCCCCATTTATTTTATTCTGACTTCCTTTTTCCCCCTTCCTTTTCAATCCTGAAGCAGGGTCTCGACCTGAAACGTTGACTACTTATTCATTTCCATAGCTGCTGCCTGACCTGCTGCATTCCTCCAGTATTTGGTGTGTGTGGCTTAGGGGATTTTTTTTGACTGGAACAGATATAATGACTTGTACTTCCTATGATTCCATTTCCTATGAATCTTGCTCCACCTCAAAAGAAATAACAGCAGCAAAAGAACTTTTTAACATATCAATTGTGAGGTACTCTTTTGTTTTGGAAGCCGCTGTTGATCTGAGGTAACGCTGCTGATATATTACCAAAGGCACAAGAAAGACAATACTTCATGTTTGCTCTCACTGTCGTGTGTGGCGCAGTTCACCAGCCTGATGAACAATTATTACTGTCATTTGTGGTACAGTGGTGAATTTGATACTGTTCAAACTATGCAACAGACTCACAACTGTCACTTCTGATCAGGTGCATGTCTGAATCAGAAATATAAAACCCCTTTTTACCAGGTGTTTCTAGAAACACGGCTTGTTAGCCCCTTGCTAACAGTCATGGACTTGGCCATGAGAAAACCACTTCTCTCAGACTTCGTACATCTAGGGTCCTAGCAAAACCGGGAAATTGGGAAGTCTACCTCACCCGAGCTCCAACCTGTGTGAATACTGTGCAAGTACTGTGCAATTAGCTGTTGACAAGGAATAACAGATCGGAAACAGCATACAATTATAAAGAACATATATTTACAATAGTCACTTTAGCGAACAGTTAGTAGGAAATGATAAATAAAAAAATTAAAAATGCCGATTGCAGTTAACCCAGTCCAAATGTGCGCATCAGCTGGAGCTCATCTTGAAGTTGTCTTTAACTCACACGCTGGACTCTTCCTTCTGTCTTCCCACTAAAAAGACAATAGTGTCCGTCATGAAAACCTTCCCCCCACCATTCTGTAGAACCTTCTCCCAATTCCTCCATCCTGATTGGATGACTGATGCACTATCAATAACTCCAAAAGATTGGAAGTAGAGTAAATACTGAAAGGCTTTTATTAGCAGTAAAATGGAGCACGTCCATGCTGGATGACTGTGGGAGGAGCAGAGACACAATCATCTTTATCCAGGGGTCTGTGGGAGGAGCCACAGGAGCAGTCAGCAGAGGGGCATGTCCAGACAGGTATACATGGTTTACCACAATGACACTGCATTCTTAAGCATGGATATCACAGCCCCTTTTCTGAAAGCAGAAAAGACTGCTCTTACAGAACTGCTAAAATGAAATACCTACAGCACAACAGTAAAAATCTTAATCAGGGCGTTGCACTCTCTCCCCCCACCAAAATAGTAATTTTGTCATGACTTTGAGATTTATTAACCCATCATTAATTACAGTTTTCAAAGGAACTTCGTGACATCTGGAGCTCCAACCCATTTGTCAATGGTAGTGACACATTTCGCTGGGGGATAGATGCAACACTCTGTTCCCTCAGTGCATCGTAGGCCAGCCTGTCTGGGGTTTTTTGACTCTTTGAGATCTCCTTATACCATCTTCAGCTCCTCCAGCTTCAACCACCCCTTGTGATGCTTCCTGTCTCCTCGAGTGTGCCTCCCCTGTCTCTCACTTGTGTCTTCTGGCAGCTGAGGCTCCCTGCTCTGCGACCAAATTTAACATCTGTCAGTTTAAGACGGTGCTGCCAAACATCTTCAACCTTCACTGGTGCCAACCAGCAAGACATCAAGACACCTCTCAGAAGGATGTCCTTGCTTGGCAAATACTCCTGCAGTAACCGATATCAGACTCGTCAGAAGAAAAGACATCTTCGCATCCCAACATCTTCTTAGTTAATCCCCTTTTTCCGTTCATCAGACATTCCGGCAAATTTGGGTGTTCCAGTCACTCTAGCTACTCCTCTAGGACGTAACATGACAGGTTTAGACTGGGTGCACCACACATTTCCTCTTTTCTGCTCATCTTCCCGCTTAGGAGGAGCTTGCACCTCCTCAAAGCAGCTCTGAACGTAGGATGAATGGACAAGGTTTTCAAAAAGTTCTCTCCATTTCTCTCCTTCCATGCTCCCACAAGCCTTCTGACAATGAAAGTATTTGTTCCTGCAAGAATGGAAACTCCACTCTTTTCAAGCAGATCAGGGCAGACCAACACTGGCATGTCAATAGTCTCAGTTATTCCAATAGTTGCTTCCTAAAGCACCAGTTTCAACCTCACGTAACAATCGTGGGGACATTCATCAGTACTATGGCCTGCATCTCAAGTGTTCTGAGTGGCGTCAATGGTAAATGCATCAAGTACTGGGTGTAAAAGGATCAATAAAGCAAAGTAACATGAGCACCTGTGTCAAGTATAGTTCGAGCATAAACACCTTCAATCCATATGGATATATTGGAACTTGGTCCCACTAAACCATCACAAATAGTGTTTTGTACTTTTGTATCTCCCCTGACATATTGATAGCAACGTATCCTCTCCGAAGCTCCATTCCTTTATTGGGCCCCTCCAAAGTTTTACCTCTTTTCTTCGCAGTTTGATTAACTGCTGATTTACTTTCCAAAGATTTCCCTGCCTTCACACGCCCGCTTGAAATATTCATCTTCTCCGCAGTTGTAACAGAACATACCAGTCACTTCCCCAGTCAAGGGACCCTGTTCAGTAGCAGCCCTCGCCTTGGTACATCCCCCCAATGGTCGGGCTTCCTATCGGCCTCATAGTGCTTGGTGGCAGCACCAACTGATGTCATCCGAAATATCTTGGCCCTCACATTCTGCAAATCTCCCGCTTGTGTGGCATCTGGGGTTGCTCTAGCAACAGTCTAACCGAGGCCTTTGCCCTGTTGATGGAGGACTCCCATTCCTCCATCACGTTTTCCTCCTCTCTAACTTCTCTGAATGCAGAACAGACTGCTCTTACAGAACTGCTAAAATGAAATATCAGTATAGCAGTAAAAATTTTAACCAACGTGTTACACATACCCATCTGTATATATAAAAAATGTAGCGGGTAGCTTAATTGGTCATTGTAAACTGTCCGGTGATTAAGTTAGGGTTAATCAGGCATTTCTAGGGTGGTATGGCTCAGAAGATTGGAAGGGCCTCAGTACTGTATTGCTAAAGAAATAAATATAATACACATGAAATTAAATAATTGGTGTAAAAGAGAGCAAAATATAGTGAGGTAGTGTTCATGAATTCATTCAACGTCCATTTGGCAATCCATTCGTGGAGGGGAAGAAGCTGTTCCTAAAACGCTGAGGGTGTGTTGTCAGTCCCTCCTCCCTGATAGAGACCCTTTCTTGGAGGGCCATGATTGACAAAAACCCTCAGGTAGTGTAGATTTTGTGATTTTTTATCTTATCGGGCAAAGGATTTAATTGCTATTATTTCCTATTCCAGCCTTTGTTAGCACAAAATGCACATGAGTTGTAGAGCACAGTCAAAATTAGAGAGAAGATTCTCTCACTCATCACAACAATTTTCTCCAATATCATCATTATGTGTCGTGTCGTATGACGTAAATGATCACGGTCTATGACCATGAATGTCATTGGCAAATTTTTCTATGGAAGCAGTTTGCTATTGCCTTCTTCTGGGGAGTGTCTTTACAAGACGGGTGGACCCAGCTATTATCAATACTCGTCAGAGACTGTCTGCCTGGCATCAGTGTTCACTTAAGAAGGGCTTGTGAAGCGCACCAGCTGCACATACGACCATCCATCACTTGCTCCCATGGCTTCACTTGACCCTGACTGGGGGCTAAGTAGGTGCTACCCCTTGTCCAATGGTGACCTACAGGCTAGCGGATGGAAGGAGAACCTTATACCTCCTTTAGTAGGGACTTAGCTCCACCCCACCTCCTCAGTATATCACCCCCAAAAGGACCAGTAATGCATTTAATTGGTCTGCCCAAATTCACTTCACACTGTTATAAGCTGTAGCCACAATACTACAACGTTAGTGTAGGACAGCAATTGTAGATGAGCTACAAAGTAGACTTTTCACCAATGTAGATTCATTATTAAAATGTTCTGCAAAATAAACTATTGGTTTTTGTCCACAGAATTCACACCTTGGAGTGACCAATTTCAATCTTTTTTTCAAAATATGAAATAAATGCAATGTTGTGAATGTACATATTCAATTCTCTTTGAGTATTTTTCATTACCATGGCTACACAGGTCGATATGGTGGTGAAGAAGGCTTACTTTACTTTTATTGTCACCAAACAATTGATACCAGAGCGTACAATCATCACAGCGATATTTGATTCTGCGCTTTGCACTGTCTGAAGTACAAATCAAAGTAAGTATAATAAAAATTTAAATTATAAACCATAATTAGAAAATAGAAAAGGGAAAGTAAGGTAGTGCAAGTCAGGTCCGGATATTTGGAAGATACGGTCCAGATCCGGGTCAGGATCCGTTCAGCAGTCTTATCACAGTTGGAAAGAAGCTGTTCCCAAATCTGGCTGTACGAATCTTCAAGCTCCTGAACCTTCTCCCGGAGGGAAGAGGGACAAAAAGTGTGTTGGCTGGGTGGGTCGTGTCCTTGATTATCCTGGCAGCACTGCTCCGACAGCGTGCGATGTAAAGTGAGTCCAAGGATGGAAACAGCAACGCACACAAAATGCTGGTGGAACACAGCAGGCCAGGCAGCATCTATAGGGAGAAGTGCTGTCGACGTTTCAGGCCAAGACCCTTCGCCAGGGGTGGAAGGTTGGTTTGTGTGATGTTGTGTGTTATAGACTGCTTGCCTTTATTAGTTGAGGCACTTGAGTTCAGATGTCAAGAGGTGACGTTGTAACTTTATGGAACTCTGGTTAGGTCATGTCTGGAGTGCTGAATACAATTCTGGTTGCCCCGCTATCAGAAGGATGTGGAGGCTTTGGAGAATGTGCAGGAGAGGTTTACCAGGATGCTATCTGGTTTAGGGAGCATGTGCTATCATGAGAGGCTGAACAAACCTGGGATGTTTTCTCTGCAGCGCCAGAGGCTGAAGAGTGAGCTGATACAGATTTTGATTAGTTTATGAGAGGCATAACTTGAGTAGACAGGAAGTAACCATTTCCCAGGGTTGAAATGTCTAATACCAGAGGGTATTAGTTGAAGGTGGGAGGGGGTAGATTCAAGGGGGGATGTGAGGGGCAAGTTTTTTTACACGGAGAATGCTGGATGCCTGGAATGTGCTGCTTGGTATCGTGGTAGATGCAAATACATAAGAAGTTTTTAGAGATGGGCACATAGATGTAAGGAAGATGGAGGGATATGGACATGGTTTAGTAGGAGGGATTAGTGTTCGGGTGTTTTTGATTTGCTTTTTAGCTGGTTCAGCACAACATTGTGGGCCGAATGGCCTGTTCCTGTGTTGTACTCTTCTGTGTTCCATCAGTCATTACAACCTGTAAAAAATCTCTTCAGAAAGACAATAAGACTATGGTAGAACTTGAAATGGCTCCAGTTTCAGTCCTTCTTGGCCTATTAACCAACAGGCAATGGCTTGAAAGAGAGGGAACAATTCTTTACAAGTAGTTTTTGAATTATATGACATGAGACTTGTAGCTTAAATCAGTCCCGGTAATTATATGCCAACCATGGAGGCAGTTATAGATTTTTACTATTGCTTTGGCTATACCTCACAGTGGTTCTGCTTGTGTGATTGATAGTGAAGGACACTGCTACAGTGCACTCTGCAAAGTTAATCAATATCACACCTAAAAGGAATGACTGAAGCATCAGCTCCTGGTGGCCACAGTTCAGTTCTATCCGCAGTATGCTGCATAAGACTCATTCAATTAGTCCAGGTTAAGACCTATGATTTTCAGCCATAAAACCTTTCAAGATTATTAACAAAATGTTTTGACAGAAGGTAATCAAACGAAGGACACGTTGATTAAAAGTAGACTTGCATTTATATAGCAACCTCTGAATATTCCAGAACATTTTACTCGATGAAGCATTTTTCAAAGTCTGAACACTGTTCTGTAATTTGTGCAATAAAAACTCCCGCAAACATCAATGAGATAATGATGGAAAGCCTCGTTTCTGTGACTGAAGGATAACTGCTAGCAGGACATGAGAAAACCTGCCTTTATCTCTTTGAAATAATGCCATTGCCTCAGGCTGTCGGTAATGTATTCTGAGGGCTCTGAGTTTGTTGCTCTTGGGTCTACTTTTGTATTCTCTACATTTTATTAATTATGATTATCTACATTGGTGAGCTTCAGAGTTTTTACATGTTATAGTTAGGTCTTCTCCAGTTTGCAGTTAGGTTGTATGTGGTGACTTGTATGTACTCTGATAATGAATTCTACTTTGAACTTTGAACTTTTTCCCTGATCACTTTCAATTAATTCTCTGAGACTTTGCAGGTGTCCAATTAAGTATCCTTGGACTTTTGCCTCTTATTAGAATAGTTACTTGTTAGCTTGTAATTAGTCTGGTGTTCTATCAGCTGGGCACAGATTCTTTCCTACCCTGGAGTGTACTTAAAAGAGCAGTGATAACCTTGGGTCTCAATTTGTCTTGTGTGGTTCTGGCCTAGCTATCCAAGATGTTTGTAAGTGCAACTGTTTTGTTAATAAAATGCCTAGTTTTGTTGAGTCTCTGTATGATTCTGTGTTTGGGTCTGAAGATGCAGTTTACAGCCATGGGATTTTTTTACATGCATCTCCAAGAGCTTTGGCTAATGCCTCATGCAAAAGGTATCATCCATGTGAGGCAAACAGAGGTGACAGATGCTGGAAAGATGGAACATCACACAAAGCACTGGAGTAACTCAGGCAGCGTGCATAGAGGGAAATGGAGGTGTTGAATCACTTCATCAAGATAGGAAAGAAAGAGGGAGGTTGTTAGTATAAAAGATAGAGGAAGAGTTCATGCAAGAGCTGGCAGATGCAGATGAGAGGGGTATGATACAGGTAGGGGAGGGAGAGAGTGGGGATGATATATTAGGTTGGGAGATGACAGATGAAAGTGACACTGGGCTGGAGATGGAATCTGATAGGAGAGGACAATCAACCACAGAAGAAAGTGAGGGAGGTGAGGATGGGAATTGGAAGGAGGAATGTGTGGGAAAAGGACAGATTGAGACAGTGGGGAAGGAGAAAGAGAAGGGGTGATGGAGCCAGTGGAGTCAGGGAATAAAGGGGAACAGATAGGAGTGGTTAATGAAGGTTTGCTTCACATGGATGACACCTTTTGCATGAAGCATTAGCCAAAGCTCTTGGAGATGCATGTAAAAAATCCCATGGCTGTAACGTTACATCTTCAGACCTAAATAAAGAATCAGACAGCAACTTGACAGGGTTAAACAAAACCAGGAATCTTTGAAGCATTGCTCCTTGAAGATGTCCTGGATGCCCCAAAGGCTAGTGCTCATGATGGAACTGACTTAATTCAGAACATCCTGCAGCTTCTTTCATATCAGATGGCGATGCAGACAGTTAGAATGCTTTCCGTGGTTTATCCGTAGAAATTTGTCAGACTACTGTGGGAGGCAAGGGAAGAGATTGCTGAGACTCTGGCGATGATTTTGCATCATCAATGGGGACAGGAGAGGTTCCCAAGGATTGGAGGGTTGCGGATGTTGTTCTATTATTTCAGAAAGGGAGTAGAGATAGCCCAGGAGATTATAGATCAATGAGTTTGACTTCAGTGGTTGGTGAGTTGATGGAGAAGGTCCTGAAAGGCAGGATTTATGAACATTTGGAGAGGCATAATATGATTAGGAATAGTCATCATGGCTTTGTGAAAGGCAGGTCATGCTTCATGAGCCTGATTGAATTTGTTGAGGATGTGACTAAACACATTGATGATGGTAGAGCAATAAATGTAGTGTATATGGATTTCAGCAAGGCATTTGACAAGGTTGCAAAGCTTATTGAGAAAGTAAGGAGGCGTGGGATCCAAGGGGACATTGCTTTCTGGATCCAGAACTGCCTTGCCCACCGAAGGCAAAGAATGGTTTGCCACGAGAGGGCACAGTTTTTAAGATGCTTGGAAGTAAGTGTGAGGTTATCCACTTTGGGAGTAAGAACAGGAAGGCAGATTATTATCTGAACGGTGTAAAGTTAGGTAAAGGAGAAATACAAAGAGATCTAGGAGTCCTTGTTCAACAGTCACTGAAGGTGAATGAGCAAGTGCAGCAGGCAGTGAAGAAGGCTAATGGAATGTTGGCCTTTATTACAAAGGGAATTGAGTACAAGAGCAAGGAAATCCTCTTGCATTTGTACTGGGCCCTGGTGAGACCACACCTGGAGTATTGTGTACAGTTTTGGTCTCCAGGGTTAAGGAAGGACATCCTGGCTGTAGAGGAAGTGCAGCGTAGATTCACAAGGTTAATTCCTGGGATGTCAGGACTGTGTTACGCAGAGAGGTTAGAGAGACTGGGCTTGTACACACTGGAATTAAGGAGATTGAGAGGGGATCTGAATGCAACATATAAGATTATTAAGGGATTGGACAAGATAGAGGCAGGAAATATGTTCCAGATGCTGGGAGAGACCAGTACCAGAGAGCATGATTTGAGAATAAGGTGTAGGTCATTTAGGACAGAGTTAAGGAAAAATTTCTTCTCCCAGAGAGTTGTGGGGGTGTGGAATGCACTGCCTCAGAAGGCAGTGGAGGCCAATTCTCTGGATGCTTTCAAGAAGGAGCTAGATAGGTATCTTATGGATAGGGGAATCAAGGGATATGGGGACAAGGCAGGAACTGGGTATTGATAGTAGATGATCAGCCATGATCTCAAAATGGCAGTGCAGGCTCAAAGGGCCGAATGGTCTACTTCTGCACCTATTGTCTATAAGTAGGCACAGAGGATATATCAACGGTAAGTTTTTTACTCAGAGTGGTGAGTGAGTGGAATGGGCTGCTGGAGACAGTGCTGGAGGTAGATACGATAGGGTCTTTTAAGAGAATCCTGGACAGGTATATGGAGCTCAGAAAAATAGAAGGCTATGGGTAACCCGAGGTAATTTCTCAAATAAGGACATGTTCAGCACAGCTCTGTGGGCTGAAAGGCTTGTATTGTGCTGTGGGTTTTTTATGTTTCTAAATGGACGTCCTATTCTGAGGCTGTGCCCTCTAGTCCTAGACTACCCCCCTCTACAGGAGACATCCTGTCCACATCCACTCTATCTAGGCATTTCAATGATATCCCTCATAGTCTTCTTGAAGATGATCAACAGTCCACTGTTAAGTGTTCTGCTTGGTGTTCACTCCCATTCACAATTCCAGTACCCCAACACCAGCAACTCTAACTGCTCAAGCCTAGCTCCCACACCAGCTTCCCCAACTTGCTAACAAAATTTTTTTCTGGATTTTGATCACCTGCTGGGCCAGGACTCAGCCAAGTTCCCTGTCTGCGCCTTTCCCTCCAAGCCTGCTTGATAGTGCAACCCATCCCCTGATGCAGCTTCATCCCAAGTTTCTACAAACATCATTTGACCCCCTCACAGCCTCAAGTTCTGACCCACTCAACAACAATTCCCCATTTTCTCCACCCTTGTCATTCACTGCTGGAATCTTCCATAGTTCTCCATTCACTTCAACTCTGAATTGTAGCTGGAGTACAATACTGTTTTAAAGGGGTCACACACTCTCCACTCTTTGAAATGAAAGGAGGATTGGCAGCTTGGATTGGCTGCTCGTTCACCGAGCCTGGGGGTTAAGTTGCAAACGTTTCATCACCAGTTGAGGTGTTGTTTCTGCTGAGGTTTATCATCACTGGCATGTGTTGTAAAGTTTGTTAACTTCGCAACAGCAGTACTATGCAATACATGATAATGTAGAAAGAAAAGAAAAATAATTAAATCAATTACAGTTAGTGTGTATGTGTATTAAATTGATTAAAAATTATGCCAAAACAGAAATAGTATATATTTTAAAAAGTGAGTTGGTGTTCATGGGTTCAATGTTTATTTAGGAATCATATGGCAGAGGGGAAGAAGCTGTTCCTGAATTGCTGAGTGTATATCTTCAGGCTTCTGTATCTCCTTCCGCATGGTAACAATGAGAAGAGGACGTGTTCTGGATGATGGGGGTCCTTAATAATGGGTGCTGCCTTTCTGGGGCACCGCTCTTGAAGATGACTTGGATTCTACTGAGGTTAGTACCCAAGATGGAGCTGACTAATTTTATAACTTTTTGTAGCTTCTGTTGATCCTGTGCAGTAGACTCCCCCACCCCCACCAATACCCGACAGTATTGCAGCCTGTCAGAATGCTCTCCATGGTACATTGATAGAAGTTTTTGAGTGTTTTAGGTAACAAACAAAATCTCTTCAAATTCCTAATGAAATATAACCACTGCCTTGCCTTCTTTATATTATTATTATTATTACTACTACTACATTAATATGTTGGGACCAGGTAGACCCTCAGAGATCTTGATGCCCAGGAACTTGAAATTGCTCACTCTCTCCACTTCTGATCCCTCTGAGGATTGGTATGTGTTCCATCATCTTATCCTTCCTGACGTTCATAATCAGCTCTTTCATCTTAGCGATGTTGAGTGCAAGGTTGTTGTTGCAACACCACTCAACCAGCTAGTATATCTCACTCCTGTACACCCTCTCAACTCTATCTGAGATTCTATCAACAATGGTTGTATCAGCAGCAAATTTGTAGATGGTATTTGAGCTATACCTAGCCACACAGTCATGGGTATAGAGGGAGTAGGCAGGGGGCTAAGCACACACTCCTGAGGTGCACCAGTGTTGATCATCAGTGAGGAGGAGATATTATCACCAATCCGCACAGATTGTGGTCTTCCCGTTAGGAAATCGAGGATCCATTGCAGAGGGAGGTACAGAGGCCCAGGTTCTGTAGCTTATCAATCAGGATTGTGGGAATGATGGTATTAATTGCTGATCTATAGTCAACAAACAGCAACCTGATATGGGTGCTTGTATTGTGCAGGTGATCTAAGGCCACGTGAAGAGCCATTGAGATTGTAACTGTCATAGACCTATTGTGGAAGTAGGCAAATTGCTGTGGGTCCAGATCTTTGCTCAGGCAGGAATTCAGTCTAGTCATGATCAACCTCTCAAAGCATTTCATCACCATGGATGTGGGTGCTACTGGGTGATAGTCATTAATGCAGCTCACACTACCCTTCTTGGGCACTGGTATAATTGTTACCTTTTGAAGTAAGTGGGAATTTCTGCCCATAGCAGTGAGAGGTTAAAAATGTTCTTGAATACTCCTGCCAGTTGGAAGGCACAAGTTTTCAGAGCCTAACCAGGTACTCCACTGGGCCTGCTGGCTTGTGAGGGTTCACCCTCCTTAAAGGCAGCCTGATGTCGGCTTCAAAGCAGAGATCACGGGGTCACTGGGTGCAGCAGGGATCTTCATAGCTATAGTTATAGTCTCCCCTTCAAATCGGTCATAGAAGCCATTGAGCTCATCTGTAGTAAAACATCGCTGCCATTCATGGGTTTTGCTTTGTAGGAAGTAATGTCCTGCAAACCCTGCCAGAGTTGACGTGCATCTGGTATCACCTCCAACCTCCCTCAGAGTTGTTTCTTTGCTCTTGAAATAGCCTTCCACAAGTCACACCTGGTTTTCTTGTGCAGACCTGGGTCACCAGATTTAAGTGCCATAGGTCTAGCCTTCAACAGACAATGAACCTCCAGATTTATCCACGGATTTTGGTTTGGGAATGTACAGTAAGTTTTCATAGGCACACACGCATCCACACAGGTTTTAATGATCATAGAACATAGAACAGTACAGTACAGACCATTCAGCCCACAATGTTGTGCTGACCCTTAAACCCTGCCTCCCATATAACCCCTCACCTTAAATTCCTCCATGATGAAGTGGGTAACAACTGTGGCATACTGATCCAGAGTTGATGATGAATATTGACCTGATTTGATCTGATTGGTTGGCTGTTACGCTGAACATGAGCCTCCACTGCATCCCGGCCAATTGGATAGCTGAGTGACCTCTGCTAGCCTGTATCCCTAGTTATCAGTCATTGTGAGTGTTGATTCCTCAGGTGTCTGCCGCTCAGCCCTCAGCACCAATCCCGTAGATGCATAGCTTCAACGTGCTTGTCAGTACAGCCTTCCGTTGAGACTCAAGCTTGTAGGAATTCTCTTGATTTCTTGTTTTGTGCTTCAGCCAGGATCTGGTAGTTTCCCCGACTAACTTGTGTTCTCCTTGGTCTTGGTGTACTGAGATGAGCGACAAGCATACTGACCTGGACACGATTTATGAACAGGATTAGGCCTGAGGGGTCAAGGTACCAAGGCTCAAAACGACTGATATTATATGGGCCAACGGAGATCACTCAGCTATCCAGTTGGCTGGGACCCAGTGGAGACTAGCGGCTGGTCTGACAGCCAACCAATCAGAATGATGAGTTGGACGAATATAAATGCAAGCACTCTGCAGAAACAACAATCAATTGTGCACTGATGATGTCACCTTGACTGGTGATGAAACATTTGTGATCTAACCTCCAGGCTCAGCGAACACCCCTACAAACAAACTCTCCACTCGTCAGAAATGGAGAAATGGAAGCCATGTAACACACACAAAATGATGAAGGAACTCAGCAGGCCAGGCAGCATCTATGGAAAAGAAAACAATTGACATTTGGGGCCGAAACCCTTCAGCAGAACTGGAGAAAAAAAGATGAGGGGTCAGAGATTTCTCTCCAGTTCTGCTGATCGATGCTTACTGGCCTGCTGAGATCCTCTAGCATATTGTGTGCGTTGCTTGGATTTCCAGCATCTGCAGATTTTCTCTTGTTTGTGAAGAAGGAACTCATTCTTCTTTCTGAGGGATTCCTGAAAAAAAAAGTCAGAGTATTGCTGGCCACATTATTGATCTCCTTCCCCTTTGCTTGTTTGCTGAATGCTGAAAAGACTTGGGAGAGTTTACCTACAATATCATTTCTTGAAAATAGATGGTATAGGACTCAACCAAACCTGAACTGGAGGTGGAAGCAGAGATGTTCACAACATCTGTAAAGTATCTGAACAGGTGCTTGAATGACCTGCTTTGGATTAGTACAGATAGATATGTAGAACATAGGGGCAGTCCATTCAGCCCATAATCTCTGTGCTGATCGTGATGCCAATTGAAACTGCCTGCATGTGGTCCATATCCTACCATTCCCTGCCTGCTCATGTGCCTATCTAAATGCATTTAAAATGTTGCATTTGTATTTTGTTCCCCAGTGGTCTGTCCAGGCATTTACCACTCTCCATGTAAAATGAACTTACCTTGTAGTGGCATAAGGTGAGGAGAAATCTGATGGAGGTTCATGAGATTATGAGAGGCATAGATAAAGTGGACAGAGAGTATCCTTATCCTGGGGTAGGAATACCTAATACCAGAGGTGGTAGGTTCAAAGCGGATGTGTGTGGTACTGCCTGGTATGGTGGCAGGGGCAGATACATCAGAGATTAGATAGTCACACATGAATATGAGGAAGATGGATGGTTATGTGCATTGCGTAGGTAAAAGGGATTAGTTATCAGTGGGTTTTTTTTTAGCTGGTTTGGCACAACATTGAGAGCCAAAGAGCCTTTTCTTGAGCTGTATTTTTCGATGTGAATCTCCTTCAAAATTACCCCTGAAAATCCTAAAGCTGTGCCTCTAGTATATGAAGCTAATCTCTCTAGGACTGAAGCTCTGCACTCTAGTATTTGCTGGAACTTGATGGTTGGAGTGAATATTATCGGCACAAGGACCTGTTTCTATGTCGTACGAATGAGGAGGGGATCTCATTGAAACCGATCGAATGTTGAAAGGATTGGATAGAGTGGATGTGGAGAGGATGTTTCCTATGGTGAGAGTGTCTAAGACCACAGAACACAGAACACAAACTCAGAATAGAAGGATAGCCTTTAGAACACAGGTGAGGAAAATTTTCTTTATCCAGAGGGTGGTTAATCTGTGGGATTCATTGCCCCAGGCTGCTGTGGAGGACAAGTCAATGGGTGTATCTAAGGCAGTTTGAAAAATTCTTCGAGTCAGGGTGTGAGAATGGGACTGAAGGGGAAATGGGTCAGCCACGATGAAACGGCGGAGTAGACTCAATGGGCCACAAAGCCTAATTCTGCTCCAGCATATTATGGTATGATTCTATAATCTGAGTGCTCGTTAACTACAACTTTAATGATTATGATAATTATATGATATTCTCATTTCAATTTCTGGTGTTAAGTTGATGCTGTGTTATTGAGAGTTCAATTTTTGCTACTGGCATTTCACAGTAAATTATTAAATACCAAATGAGCTCAGATCACAGAAACATAGAAAACCGACAACACAATACAGGCCCTTCAAGCCACGATGCTGTACTGAACATGTCCTTATTTGAGAAATTACCTAGGGTTACCCATAGCCCTCTATTTTTGTAAGCTCCATGTACCTATCCAGGAGTCTCTTAAAAGACCCTATCATATCCACCTCCACCACCATTGCTGGCAGCCCATTCCACGCACTCACTACTCTGTGTTTAATAAATAAATAAACTCCTAACATCTCCTCTGTACCTGCTTCCAAGTACCTTAAAGCTGTGCCCTCTCTTGCTAGCCATTTCAGCCCTGGGAGAAAGCCTCCGACTATCCACATGATCAATGTCTCAAATTATCTTAAACACCTCTATCAGATCACCTCTCATCCTCTGTCGCTGGGAGAAAAGGCCAAATTCACTCAACCCATTCTCATAGGGCGCACTCCTCAACCCAGGCAACATCCTTGTAAATCTCCTCTGCACCCTTTCTATAGTTTCCACATCCTTCCTGTAATGAGGCGACCAGAACTGAGCACAGTACTCCAAGTGGGGTCTGACCAGGGTCCTATATAGCTGCAACATTACCTCTTGGCTCTTAAAATCAATCCCATGATTGATGAAGGCCAATGCACCATATGCCTTCTTAACCACAGTCAACCTGCTCAGCAACTTGAGTGTCCTATGGACTCGGACCCCAAGATCCCTCTGATCCTCCACACTGCCAAGAGAATTACCATTAATACTATATTCTGCCATCATATTTGACCTACCAAAATGAACCACCTCACACTTATCTGGGTTGAACTCCATCTGCCACTCTTCAGCCCAGCTTTGCATCCTATCAATGTCACTCTGTAAATTTTGACAGCCCTCCCACAGCACACCCAACCTTTGTGTCACTAGCAAATTTACTAACCCATCCTTCCACTTTCTCATCCAGGTCGTTTATAAAAATCATGAAGAGAAGGGGTCCCAGAACAGATCCCTGAGGCAGACCACTGGTCACTGACCTCCATGCAGAATATGACCTGTCTACAACCACTCTTTGCCTTCTGTGGACAAGCCAGTTCTGGATCCACAAAGCAATGTCCCCTTGGATCCAATGCCTCTTTACTTTCTCAATAAGCCTTGCATGGGGTAGCTTATGAAATGCCTTGCTGAAATCCATGTACACTACATTTACTGCTCTACCTTCATCAATGTGTTTAGTCACATCCTCAGAAAATTAAATCAGGCTTGTAAGGCACGACCTGCATTTGACAAAGCCATGCTGACTACTCCTAATCATATGCTTCTCCAGATGTTCATAAATCCTGCCTCTCAGGATCTTTTCCATTAACTTACCAACCACTGAACTAAGACTCACTGGACTATAATTTCCTGGGTTATTCCTGGGAACAACATCTGCAACCCTCCAATCCTCCGGAACCTCTCCTGTCCCCATTGATGATACAAAGATCATTGCTAGAGGCTCAGTAGTCTCCTCCCTTGTCTCCCACAATACCCTGGGGTACATCTCATCTGGTCCCAGAGACTTGTCCATCTTGATGCTTTCCAAAAGTTCCAGCACATCCTTTTTCTTAATGTTAATATGCTCAAGCTTTTCAATCCACTGTAAATCATCCCTACAATTGCCAAGATCCTTTTCCATTGTGAATATTGAAGCAAAGTAATCATTAAGTACCTCTGCTATCTCCTCCAGTTCCATACACACTTTTCCACTGTCACACTTGATTGATCCTATTCTCTCACATCTTCTCCTCTTGCTCTTCACATACTTGTAGAACGCCTTGGGGTTTTCCTTAATCCTGCTCGCCAAGGCCTTCTCATGGCCCCTTCTGGCTCCCCTAATTTCCTCCTTAAACTCCTTCCTGTTAGCCTTATAATCTTCTAGATATCTATCATTACATAGTTTTTTTTTAACCTTTCGTAAGCTTTTCTTAACTACTTGACGAGATTTTCAACAGGTTTTGTACACCACGGTCCCTATACCCTACTGTCCTTTCCCTGTCTTGTTAGAACATACCTCTGCAGAATGCCACGTAAATATCTCCTGAACATTTGCCACATTTCTTCTGTACATTTTCCTGAGAACATCTGTTCCCAATTTATGCTTCCAAGTTCCTGCCTGATAGCTTCACATTTCCCCTTACTCCAATTAAACACTCTCCTAACTTGTCTGTTCCTATCCCTCTCCAATGCTATGGTAAAGGAGATGGAATTGTGATCTCTATCTCCAAAGTGCTCTTCCACTGAGAGATCTGACACCTGACCAGATCCATTTC
This sequence comes from Hypanus sabinus, assembly GCF_030144855.1. Taxonomy (NCBI): domain Eukaryota; kingdom Metazoa; phylum Chordata; class Chondrichthyes; order Myliobatiformes; family Dasyatidae; genus Hypanus; species Hypanus sabinus. The sequence goes on from NC_082713.1 coordinate 167,811,989, forward strand.
CCAAAACCAGATCAAGTACAGCCTCTCCTCTTGCAGGCTTATCTACATATTGTGTCATGAAACCTTCCTGAACACACCTAAAATCTCCATCCCACCTGAACCCCTTGCTCTTGGGGAATGCCAATCAATATTTGGGAAATTAAGATCTCACACCACGACAACACTGTTATTATTACACCTTTGTAGAATCTGTCTCCCTTTCTGCTCCGTGATGTCTATTGGATGATATTGGGTGGCCTATAAAAAAAAAAGCAATCAAAAACAACCTGAACTTATCAGTCTCCTGTACTTAATAGCAGGATAATTTACAATGTCCAATTAAGGTATTGGATTATGGGAGGAAGTCAGAGGATCCAGGGAAAACCCACACATTCCATGGGGAAGGTTTACAGACATTGCCTACAGATTGGTGCCGGAATTGAACTCCGAACTCTGGGATGCTTCGAGATGTAAGAGCATCATGCTAACTGACACGCTACCGTAATGCCCTGTTTTGCATTTGTTATTTTGTTTTTGGAAGTACAAAGGTAACGTAACAAGCCGTCTGTTCTCTTCCCCCAGCGTCCACTTCCTTCTCCCTTTCCTTCACTCCCTTCTCCCAATAAACATTCCCTTCAATATTTTAATCAAACTGAACAGACATCTGTTGGTTTCTGAATTTGCGACAAATCCACATTATTTTCAAAAGGAAAGAGGATTATATTCTTGGGGATGTGCCATTACACTGAGTGAGGATTTATTGGATTTTTTTCAGCCTTTTACTTTGTCACAGATAGGCAAATGGGCCACGTTCCTTGATGTGTCCAGCTCTATGTGTGAGGTTGTAATGTGTCCTATCACCATGTGACCTCAAAAAGCTGTGTGAAATGATATTCTAAAAATTCTCCAAAACTAATAATTCAGGAAAAACCATCACCAAATTAAATTTATGTGAATTACAAGGGTGAACTGGGTGGTTTGGATAGGGTATTTGTAATGATATTAGTCTATTTGGAATGGCACAGTAACGTAGTGGTTAGCACAAGGATTTACAGTACCAGCAACCTGGGTTCTCACTGCTACCATTAAGGTGTTTGCACCTTCCTCCAATGACCACATGGGTTTCCTCTTGGTGCTCTGGGTTCCTTCCACAGTCCAAAGACATATCGGTAGATTTAGTTGGTCATTGTCAATTGTCCTGTGATTAGGCTAGGATTGAATTGGAGGATTTCTGATGGTGTGGCACAAAGGGCCAGAATGGTCCATTCCATGCTGTATCTCTATAAATAAATAATTTGTGTGTGATCTCAATATAACAGGCGATATACTGTATATACAAGGGAGATTAAAAATCTGACTGAGTGGTGCCACAGCAGCAACCTCTTACTCAATGTCAGCAAGACCAAGGAGCTGATTATTAACTTCAGGAGGAGGAACTGGAGGTCCCCCTGTCCTCACCGGGGGATTAGAGGTGGAGAGGGTCAGCAACTTTAAATTCCTTGGTGTTATCATTTCAGATGATCTGTCCTAGGTCCAGCGTGTAAGTGAAATTATGAAGAAAACACAACAGCGCCTCTACTTCCTTAGATGTTTGTGAAGATTTGACATGACATCTAAAACTGTGACAAACTTCTATAGATGTGTGGCAGACAGCTTGGTATGGAAACACCAATACCATTGAACAGAAGTTCCTACAAAGAAAAAGTGGATACAGCCCAACCTATCTTATGAAAAGCCCTTCCCACCTTTGAGCACATCTGCATGGAGAGCTTTGCAGGAAAACCGCATCCATCATCAAGGACCCCCGAATACCTAGGCCATGTTCTCCTCTTGCTGCTGTATTGGGAGGAAGGTATGGGAGCTTCAGGACTCAAACCACCAGGTTCAGGAACAGTTACCCTTTGACCATCAGGCTCTTGAACCAGAGGGGATAACTTCACTCAACTTCACTTGCCCCATCATTGAACTGTTTCAGAACATATCGACTCACTTCCAAAGACGCTTCATCTCATGATCTTGATAATTATTGCTTGTTTTATTATTATTATTATTTTTCCTTTTTGAAGTTGCATAGTGTTGTCTTTTATACACTAGTTGTCCATCCTGTTGGGTGCAGTCTTCCATTGATCCTATTATGTTTCTTGGATTTACTGAGTATGCCCACAGGAAAACAAATTTCAGGATTGCATATGGTGACATATATATACTTCAATAATAAATTTACTTTGAACTTTGAATTGACTGTTCAAGCACTTGGATCTGAATGTAGTGCATTTGTTAAGCACATATTGAGCTGTGCTTTGGACCAGAAAGATGATAATCCTGCTTAAGTTATGCTGCAAGCAGCTTCAGCTAACATTTTGTTAAGCAGCTTAGAAGGCCAACACAATTTTTTTTTTGTTTGAAGCACCAGGTGCTCACCATAAAAGTCAGGTGAAAAGATGGCAATGTTTTTTAATCCAATTCAAGCACAACACAAAGGGGAATTTATAGCTAATGCAGGGAATCTGAAATCCAAATGGAAAACTCAGATGGTAAAGAAGGCAAATGCAATGTTAAACATTTATTTCAAGAGGACTAGGATATAGAAGCGAAGATGAAATGCTGAGACTTTAAGTATTGGTCAGGGTGAGAAGAGGTTTGTGACTGGGACCGCTCTGCTTGCAACTGTGGCTTTTTCAACTTTGACCCATTTCAGTCTGAAGTTGGGGGGAAAAAAATTGCAGTACCTACTGCCACCAGGTCTGTTCTTGAGGAAAAGCACATTCACCTCGTCCTTAGAAAGGGGACAGCAGGACATACATGCTTAACTGCTTGAGGGATCCCATGCAGAACTGAAGCTGATCATTTAAACTAGATAATTGGTGCTGGAGGGGTTTGCAATTCTGACAAATAACAGGGGCAGTGCATAACAATAATGCAGGAGTGTAAAATGGGTAAATAGAGAAGGGATAGTAGAAATGGGAAAAATGGAACCGGGAGATATGCCGCAAAGACAATTTAAGCCCCGGGCTGGATTTGAATGGTCGGTGTGTCGGGGGTCAGAGGTCAGGGACAGTCCAGTTCGGCTCGCTGCTCCACAGGGTTTGCTCATCTCCATTCTGGACTGAGGCTGTGGCCTGCAACTAGAGGACCTCTGGGTCGGCTGCAGTGATACCAGGCACCATGAATTTCCATTCGGAATACTGTTTGCTTGCTTTTGTTGTTTGCACTATTTGTTTTATCTCCCTCTTGTCACACTGGCTGTCTGACGATCTTCTTTTGTCTTATGGGGTTTCATTGCTGCCTGTAAGGAGATGAATCTCAAGGCTGTATAAAGTATACACACTCTGAGAATAAAATGGACTTTGAACTTTGAAGAGGCTCCTTATATGAATGTACACAGCATTTGTAGCAAGGTGAATGAATTAATGACACAAGTTGAAATAAGTGGGTGTTTATAGACATCATTGATATGCTTGCAAAGTGATCAAGGCTGGGAATTAAATATTGCAGGGTACATAATATTTAGAAGCAGCAGGGAACATGGAAAATGAAGAGGGGGTGGCTCTGCTTTTAAAGAATTCAGTAAAGCAAAAAGGATCTTGGCTCAGAAAATCACTGAATATATATTTACTTTGGGTGTAGTTTTAAAAAAAAAACCCAGCAAGACAGAAGAAACATTGAAGAGAATTGTACGTAGGCTCCCTGCAATAACAGCAATATGGGGCATAAAACATTGAAGAGTACAGCACAGTTATAGGCCTTTTGGCCCACACTGTTGTGTTGGACCAGCTAAAAAGCAAATCAACAACATGCACATACTAATCCTTCCTACCTACACAATGCTGAGGATGTTCTACGAGTCTGTGGTGGTCAGTGCTATCATGTTTGCTGTTGTGTGCTGGGGCAGCAGGCTGAGCATAGCAGACACCACAGAATCAACAAATTCATTCGTAAGGCCAGTGATGTTGTGGGGGTGGAACTGGACTCTCTGACGGTGGTGTCTGAAAAGAGGATGCTGTCCAAGTTGCATGCCATCTTGGACAATGACTCCCATCCACTCCATAATGAACTGGTTAGGCACAGGAGTACATTCAGCCAGAGACTCATTCCACTGAGATGTAAAACTGAGCGTCACAGGAAGTCATTCCTGCCTGTAGCCATCAAACTTTACAACTCCTCCCTCGGAGTGTCAGATACCCTGAGCCAATAGGCTGGTCCTGGACTTATTTCCACTTGGCATGATTAAATTATTATTATTTCATTATTTATGGTTTTATATTGCTATATTTCTTCACTATTCTTCGTGCGACTGTAATGAAACCCAATTTCCCTATGCCTATGGAGTGCCCTATGCTTCATTCAGTAGAGATGTATCTCCACCCCGCCACCAACAATATAAAACAGGCAAACTTAATGAATAGTGACAGAGAATGAATATATAGAGTCTGAGAGATTGTGAGAGGCAAATGAATGAATAAGTTGGAGAGGTTTAGAGAAGCAACTCCAGAAATTAGCAAGTCGTACCTTCAATGTGATCTGTGGATTGTTTGGCAAAGGGAGGAAGGAAGATCTTTTATGTAGAGTACATAATCCATGGGTTTATGTGAAATTTCCTTCATTACACTCTTTTTACTTTGTATATTTATCAGTATTTGTATTTTCATAATCTTGATTGGAAAGTTTATGTTAGCACATAATTTTTTTCTGAACAGCTTGATGCACATTGCATAACATAAAGCCATTAAACATTGGTGGTTGTCTGTTCTGTGTGCAAGAACTTTTAAAGTGGAAAAGTCATTGTACTGGAGCAGTTCCACTCTCTCG